>NC_141357.1:37352278-37742278 GCF_057382095.1 Aulonocara sp. 'chitande type north' Nkhata Bay | reverse complement strand
AACCTGCCAACATGTGTGAAAATAACCCCTTTGCTAATATACATCAGGAAAAAAGGAGAACACAGAATAAATTATGGATCTATGGCATTTTACTAATTTCTGTCTGCAAACTAAGGTCGCAGACATGCAAGAAAAAAACCACAATACGTACATTAAGAGTGTCACTTTTGAAGCTTGTGGGGATGCCAAGCTAGCAGCATGTAGATCTGTGTCTCTGGCTAAGAGCTACATATTGTCAGCTTCACTGATTGTCCAGCTGCTGCCGATCACATCTGACACCGTTAATAGGCTTTTAACACTAAGTGACACATCTGGCATCAGCACACCGACACATGACAACAACAGTGATGAAGTGGCACGCACTGACAGACATACACCTCCGCACATTGCAGCTGGCACATGCAGCACAGCCGTATTAGTCCAATTAAGCTGCCATACGTTTTAATATAATCTGTTTTCATGGCTCTGTTCTTGTTAATATCGAGTCTGGAAATATTGACAGGCCACAGTTATTTCCTCTATATAAAAAAGACAGTTTGATCAGTTGTGAACAATAGAGAATGAAGACAATGAGAATGAGAAAGGACATATTTTCAGTAAAGTGGTTTTGTAGGATGCGGATGATTTGAAAAGGCATTTCAAAGTGACATAAGAGCATCTGAGCAAATACCATTTGTGTCACCTGTATTTATGTTTTCATAAATGAGCTTCTGACATTCAGAGGAACCTGACGGGAGGGGAGTGGCATGAATTAGGAGAACAGAAGCAGTTAAAAATAAAAGGGAGAAGGACAAAGCACCATTAGCATGAATAAAACATTTCAGTGTCCTTAAAAAGAACTCCCCAAACTTAATTAGATAACCTGCAGGACTCTGCTCCCAGTTTTGAAAGGATATTCTTGTCATGTTTCCCTTGGGGTTTTTTCATTGGTGAGACAGACTTACAGTGATTTCTTCCACCAACAGCCGGGTTGTGTGGGACATTCCACAACTAGTCTACATGTGCTGTGTGAACTGGGGAAAAACAGGGTGGTGTTCTGTGAAGGATGCTTCAGGTGTGCTGGACAGTTGACCTGTTGTTGTGGGCATTTCAGTCCCATAGTGAGATCTTGGTTCACATTAATATAATTTGTAGACTCTGGGTTGCAGGCAAAGTGGAGAAGTTGAAGTACCTCAGGATCTTATTCACAAGTGAGGGAAGAAAGGGAGTGGAAGACTGACATTTTAATTCTTGCGTCATCTTAATACGGCTGCTGTACAGGTCTGTTGTGATGCTTACAGAGCTGAGCCTGCATCGAAAGCTGGTGATTAAATAGTGACACTGTTAATTATGACAGACAATTAGTTTCTTTTGAAGGGGTGTCAATTAGAGAAAGAGTGAGGAGCTCAGTAATTCAAGAGGGGCTAAGAGTAGAGCCGCTACTGCTCCACATTGAAAATAGCCAGTTGAGATGGTTCTCTGGAGACCTCCTTGAGGAGGTGTTTTCAGACATGTCCAAATCAGAGGCGGCCCGAGAATAAACCCAGGACACTCTGGAAAGATTATGTGTTAGCTGGCTTTCCACTTCAACATCTGCAGAAGGTGGTAGGGAAGCTGGAGGTGTGGGTATCACTGCTTAATCAGCCCAGGTAAGAGGCAACAAAGTGGATGGCTGGAGCTGTAAGTAAATAATGGGAGATGTAGGGATGAAGAGAGTGGTATTTTTCATGCATCTGGCACACGCAGACTAATGGTACCAATCCAACGCCATGATTTTTGAATTTAATCCAAATTTTGAGGATGAGACCAAATATCATTCGCATATATGCAAGTGGTGAAACTTGGTAGTAGAGGGGCTTTCTTTAGGCCCCCTGGTACACTCTGGTAAACATAGAAACATAGAACAGAATTAAACTGAATAGATATATACGTAGTCCCACTCAAGAAGATCATTAAAATGTTATTAGCCTTTCTGAACACAATCTGGAGTTGCTACCTTTACATTGCTAATCAGCTTAGACGTTGTCCATTACATGCAATCATGTAGCCAGCCCACACTGATTTAAAAAGATGATGATGTTTCATAAACGTGGCAGTGATGAATTGGACCTGAGCTGTGCTAATAATCAGGGCAGTGCCCGGCTGATGAGCCAGTCGTTTCGTATAATGAGTTTTGTTGACACGGGTGGCTCCCTGTGATCACCGTTGTTAATAGACAAACAACTGTCCGGTCTTATATTTGACAAGTACGACAACAGCGCCAGCTTCAGCTGAAGGGAACAAGAGGACAGAGAGGAGTCAGTCAGGATTTGGCGAAGCCTTGTGCCCTCCAGGAGTGTTCTTGTACTGTTGACATAACTTTTAAATGTCAGTCTGTTGCATGTTTCAGAGAACGCTGCAAGCTCGGTGTACTTTAAATTATGAAAGTACTGTTTTGGGAGACCCTTTTGTTCTTCATATGAAAACAACTGCAAAGGCATAGAGACCATTTTTATTTTTCCTCCTGCGAGAAGAATACAGAGCAGAATACGATGCTCTGTGTTTCAGAGAAGCAAAATGCCAGTACAGAGAAACTTAGGCCTAAAACCCACGAGGTAGACATAATACCAACCCCAGAAGACCATTTTGACATCTGTAACATTTCTCATATGCATTGCAACCGTGAACCTTTGGACTTTAACATCGCAGCGCTCCACTACAAGTGATGTTGCACCTAGTATACAGCATGTAATGCTTCTTTCAAGATGCACCCAGGCAGCTCCCTCAAAAACACGGAGAATTTCAAGTAACTTGTGAATGTGTCTGAAGCAGACTGCATTTGGCTGCATCCTTTGGGTCATTGTCTTGCTGGAAGACCCACCCACGATGATTTTTTGAAGGCCTGGCTGAGCGATGGAGAGCCTCGTCCAAGATTTTTCCATCTTTCCCTCCAAGCTATGCAATCATCTTGTACCTTTGGCAGAGAAAACAATCCTAAAGCATAATACTTCTACTGTCTGTGTTCTTGGGGTCAAAACAGCTCAATTTCGATCTCATCTAACCACATCACTTTCTCCCAAGTCTCATCACAATCTAAGTGTGCACTGGCAAACATCAGATAGGCTCAATTGGGCCTACCTGAGGACTTTGAGGGTACTGCAGGATTTCAAGTCACAACAGCATAATGCTGCAAAACAACCATTTTCTTGCCAAACTGACACAAGCTGGTGCAAATATTGTTTTGTGGTGCTTTGGCCGCCTGGCCTTGTGACGGTCAGCAATCTTATCCTTAATGTCCTTAGACAGCTCTTGTTTTGTCCATGCCTACATGATTAAATGCTTTGAATTGCTGTCATGCTATTGGCTGATTAGACATTTGTGAGACGTTGAATGGGTATATGTGCCATCTATGTCACGTAGTCACAAATAAAAGAGAAAAAAATAAAAATCTGGGCCTGGAGCTCAAAATGAAGAAGGATAAGAAATGACCAGAGCAAACTGGCCACAGATGGAGGTTGTGACATCAATCGAAGGAGAGGGAATGAGGTGGTGTTGTCGTTCAGAGGCAGGCTTCTGGCTCTGGTTTCTCTCATCAGCATCAGAGTTGCAACATCTGCTTGTTGGTGTCTCTCTGGTACTGTGCATCTCTATCTGGCTGCAGCAGGTCACTGCCCTGCTCTTCATGCTCTGTCTGCATGTGTGGATTTAAATCTGTCAAATGCATCTATTTTAGTAATGCAGCCTCGTATAGAGTGTCATTGGACGCTGCAGTGAGTCCAGTATGTTTTCAGCCAATTAACTCTGAGCGGGACAGCAGCGAAGGGACCCGCGATGTAAGCCACGTCTCTAAATGTCAGTCGGCACAACCAAATGGTGCGGAACAGTGAAAGGAAGGTAAGGAAACAAATAACATGCCAGTGCAGCGTACTGTGATGCATCAGTGTGTTACTGACTTCCATCTCAGCAACATGCACGCAGCAGTGACACCAGCATTGAGTGGAAAGTCATGTTAAATAAATTATGGAGCGTTGGGCTGTTATCAAGTGCTTAAAAAACACAAATGACAGGATTAAAAAGATGTCAGTGAATAAGACAGGAAAGATCAGCTGACGATCTTTGCTGTATTGAATAAAACTCCAGTTATATCTTCAAAAGATTGTCAGTATGTGGTATTTAATAATTTTTACTCTGCATATTAACTCAAAAGGCAAAAATATTGTCTGATATATTTGGACAGATTTAACTGGAGTATTTCATCAAAGAAACAAAACATTTCTCAGCATGTTAGTGGTTTTGTTCTTTGAATTTTAAAGAGTTTAAATGAGTAAATAGAGAAAATGAATGCTGTCGATACTTCATGTTGTAAAATCATCTCCATACTCTAGTGTCTGTGACCTCTAGATTTAATCTGGTCTACTCATCATTTCAATTTGTGGCTGTATTCATTACAGTGGAACAAATTGCAGGGCTGTAGACACCAAACACACACATACAGAATCAAAGTGGTGCGTTTAAAAGATCTGAAAGCAATGTTGTGACGTAGCCCAGTGTGTTCCCGGGGTGTCAAACAATGCTGCCGGCTTCACAGACATGTACACATCGTACCGGGCGAGGCAATGCTGGATGCAAAGAGTTGAGTCTAAAGAGCTACAAAGGCCACATTTGGAAGGAGGAAAGGTGACGATGGCAAAAGCATTTTGATTGTGTTCTTACTGATTTGTTTCACTTTTGTGCATTTTATTGACTGTGTGCCACAAAAAACCGTGTTAGGTTTAGAAAAAGATTGTGACTTAAATCATTCACATTAACCCTACATGTATAAAAATGGGACTTGCAGTCTGTGCATATGAGCTTTAGAAGTGTTGCTGTGTGATGAGTTTGGAAGGACCTGTCTTACTGCTGCATAGCTCAGGTCTGTGTGTCAGGTAATGGTGCCTTCTGGATACATGCCACAGGATTTTAATCAAATTGTCAGGGCTGTGTGGTTGATTGGCAAAGTTTGACCAAAACTAGAGGCCTAAAATATATGCAGGGAAAGCTTTATAGACTTTATCGAATGTGGGAGCTGAGCAACGCTAATCACAGCGGGGTGTCAGGGAAACAATCCTCCGGGTCCAGAGAAGGATGGGAATCCACTAGAGAGGGAGAGGAAAGTTAGATCCAGTACAGTGAATGTTGAAGACGGTGGAAAGTGTTTATAGATGATGAAGCAGAGCTTACTTTGATATCCAGGAATGTTTTCCAGAGAGAGAAGCAGATGGCAGACAGGTGAGGGCAGCGGTGGAGGTGAGTGGAGGAGGGAAACCAGTTGGATTATCTTGGCAGGGTTGCAGTTGAGGTTGGAGGATGAACGTAGAGAGAAAATACATGAGAACAAGAATACACAGGTTTGCACTAGGAAACACATTTGGCTTTTTACTGCTCAATCTGGGGTGATGGGGACGATGGATGGATCAGCTAGTCCTCCTATATACTAGCGTTAATGACGATGATCAGCACCAGATGTGTCAGGCAAGAGAGCGAGAACAGCGCGTTCAGCCCACTAAGGAGGAGAGTATCTGCAGGATGGTTAATCAGGAGAAGGAGACACTGGACTGACCCACGCCCTTATGACACAAATGGCATTATTTGCAGCCAGACAGTAGGCTTTTAAAACAGTTGTCATCCAGAATCCTTTTCGTCATCTACCTCCATAAGCTCGGAGCCTTTTCCTCTGTGCTTCCAAATAAAAAGCTTCTTTCATACCGGACAAAACACCTGCTGACATCTGGCTGTTATCTGGAGGATGAAGGATTGCCACATCAAATAGCCGTGCAGTACTCAGTGGTATTTATTGGCTGCAGCTATGGGTAGTGGTAAGACAAAGTTTCATTCCCTCTTTGGCGGGAAATGACATGCACTTTGACTCTTTGTTATGTCGCAAGCTGCATTCTTCTCCACTGAAGCAGCGCTGAAACACTACTTTGAATTTGGAGTTTGGAGACAGTAAAGTAAAAGTAATAAAAAAAAGTATGTAAGTCTGACTTTGAATGTACAGTAAGGAGGGAAAACATGTCGTCTGAATTCGTGTGAAGGGAATCATTCGCATTTAAAAAGCCCACATCTGTATATAATATTGTAATTTTTTTGTGACAAAGGTATTAGATAAGGGACGCTGTGAACTAGGAGTAATACCTTAGACAGGGCAGTGACACTAATGCACAGTGAAGAACACTGACTCCTATATTACATTTCCTATCCTGGTATAAAAGCTGACAACGTTCTGTGAGACAGAGGTAGCTCTGTTCTTGTCGATGGTGCTCAACTTTGTCTTTATTCATTATTATTGTACCCAAATCACTGTACTAAGTGTCCTTTAGGTAATACTGCTTTAATAAAACTATATGGAGACACTTCTGAGACAGATATAATATTCATTCCACAGATTAATAATACTACACTTCTCAAAGTTTTAATATCCATTATTCATGTTTCATTTTGATTTGAATGCCGTTAAGGGCTGGCTATTTTTTTTCTGGACACATACAATGTCACAATCAGTTTTATACCCGTGAGTAAAGCATGATGAATCAATTATAGCATTGGAGGAGAAATGTATGGGTTCAACTGCATTAACGTTGCTGTGACGATGGACACATTTTCACTTTAAGGAAGGAAAAAGAAGAAAAAGAAGAAAAGGTATAAAAGAGAAAAATAGAGAAGCAAAATGAGTGCAGTAGAAGTTTTTTTTAATGAAAAAAGAGTCACACAAGAGTCAAAAGCGGCAGTAAAAGGTAGTAAAAGTTGAAAAGTTAGAGACAAGAAAATCTACCAGCGCATGTGAACAAACACAGAAGCAGAAAATGTTTCCTCATTTTACGAGCATCATAACAATATCCCTGATGTATGAATGATAACCTCTCTTTAGCATCACATGCTGATTTACTTTGTAGGACTTGAAAGGCAGAAAAATAGTCAATCAAAAAAGCTGAAAGTTCATATTACGCCTCTTTCTGTTGAAATGACGCGGGACATTTCCTTTAGGAAAAGTGAAAAGTGTTGTTTGTTGTGGAAAAAAGAAACAAGAATGAAACGTTAGCAACGTTAGCATGCTTAACTGTGAGAGTTTGGATCTAAAAATCTCTAAAAATCAAAAAATATTTCTTTGTTTTTACTGACCACAATTATTACTAATAATAACAATTATTATTATTTGGTTCCAGTAGTTTCTGAGCTCAACGTCATGAATGTAACTGAAATATTTTTTTTAAGATTTCTTTGTTTCTGACAAATAAAAGTCTGGAATTTGAGTGCAGTAGTTGGTACTGTGGGCTTCTTTGTTGCTGTTAAATGTTAGTAATGTTCCTTAATTAATCCGGTGGTTGAGCTGAGACCATTTTTTATGTGATGTTGATGAGGTGTGTGGTCGTTTAACTTTCTGTTTGTTTTGCATTCAGCTGTGATGAAGTGATACTGTATGTTCTAATGAGCTGAAGTCAAGCTCAGAGGTAACAGGTAACAGGTTCGGCGTCCTTGATCTGGTGGGGCTGAAAGGTTCTCAGACTTTTAATCAGCCCAACATTATTTTGACCTCTGGGTTTGGAGTGGTTTCTCTGAGGTTCGACCATGAATGGAGTGGCTGTAGTTGTCTTTTTAGTCAGCTTAGTGGGCCCTTCATCCCCATCATCATTAATCTCCATAATAAAGATGGGCTCTGTACTGTATATGACTGACTCTGTACTACAGGTCAGGAAAACTGACTGTGCAGAACAAGTATACATCGAATTCTGCAGCCAGGACTCATATCATTGCATTGAAACGGGAATGTTTTTTGTTATTTGTTCTAATAACTAGCATCCTCCACCATAATGATGTTTCTTTAATGGCCAGTTATAATTGCTGTAATTGTTGTAATTTTGGGCCACATGGCACTAGTCTGAACATAAAAGTCACAAAGTAAATGTTTAACATTGTTTCATTAGTTTGTCAAAACGACAGCACATATTCCAGATATTGTTTCCTTTTACTTTAATGTCCTTAATACTTAATTGACAAAATGATTAGCTAACATTAATACACACACCTATTTGGATCTATACAACGCATCTTGAGTTGGTCAGGAAAGAATTTTCATAGCTTGGCAGCTACATTTTGACAGTTCTTCCTGCATATTATCAAACTAAGGCAATCAAAAGACTGTTGTTTATAAGCTGTGACTTTAAGTATGCAGTGTTACGTCTCCTCAGGTCCTGATTGATCCTCTCGTCAGGACAACTAGTTAAAAGAATTTAATGAATTAAGTAATTAGTGAAATGCTCTTGAAAGGATGCGGCTTCCTGATAACACAATCATATGATAAACTCGGAAGAAAGACTTCTAGAAACAACTGGAAGCAACGAACATAAGATCCTACTAACATTTGCCATAACTCTGATTATATTCATATTATTTCTGTTTATTAGAGGTGGGAATCACCATATATCCCACGATACGATATTATCACAATACTTAACGCACGATACGACATTATTGCAATTTTTTAAAATATTTTGCGATATTCAGATTCTGTACATAAAGGTAAACTTTATCAATATTCATTTTATCTAATATCAAAGTCTCGCACTCAGTCTTTCTCTCATTTCAGTCAGTTTTATTGTTGACAAACTGAACGGTTTGTATTACAGTCTAGTCCAACTTAACTGAATGCAACCATCTGGTACAATTATAGCTATTCTGAACTATGCAATTTATGATAACTATGCAGCCCATTCAGCAACTGAAGAATTTGAAAGTAAATTAAAACAAAATATAATTTTACATTAAATAAAAAAGTTTTAAACTTAATTAAAATAAAACATGTCTTAAATTAAAATAAGTAAACTGTCATGTTTATTGCTGCCAAAAAACAAGTTAAACACATTTGGACAGTGAAGGAATGTCAGGGTTCTTGCTCAGAAAAAGGATCAACGTGCTCTGAAGTCAGAGTTCCAGTCCACAAAACCTTTTTTTGTAACAAAATATCGATTTGTGCTGTCCCTGTATCGATACATTATTAGCAAACAAAATATCACGATACTACACAGTTTCGATTTTTTCCCCCACCCCTACTGTTTATCATATTTTGCAAAACATTCATGTTCTTTTCTGAAGCTAAGCAACTTGAAAACACAGATGCAGAAAAGACATTTGCACGGTTCTTGATCATTTGCGCTCTGTATATTTATTGTATTCCATTTAGTTGTCCAAGTCTGGAAACCTCCACACAGGATGATTTGAAAATCCAGACAACGCTTACCTGCCATACTTTCTGCCCCACCTTAAATTCATATTCCTGTCCTGTGATAATTCTCCATGTTGCTATTTTTTGGATGACATGCCATGAAACATTGTTGCCAAACTGTCCTGGGTGATCTGTGCAGGTTTTGAAATGAGATCTCTGTTTAAGTTAGAAATTTGAAGCTGAATTTCAGATTTTTAAACTTTTCATACTTGTTTCTACAGTCCTGTTTCCCCCTGAAAGGTCAAAACTAAGATGAAACTGGAGGAAAGAAAAGGCTCAGCACACACCTCCACGTCTCTTAAATGATTCAGAGCCTTTGTGTGTTCTAAGAAACGTCAGTGTGTGCGCACCTCTTTTCTTGTGTGAGTCGTTTTTTTTCTCTCATGCACACCAAAGCAGTGTCTTTGTGAAAGTTTGCCTCTCTGTTGTCTTCATACATCTGTGCAAAGAGTCTGTACTGACGATCAAGCGTGACTGTGTGTAGATACCGAGTGTATACGTGCATTACTTAGCTAAAAATAAGCGCTTTCTCTCCGGGAAGAGCTGTGGAGAGGTAGAGCGGGAGGACAGCCTTTATCAGCACGATCTAACTTTAATAACTTTACAGGGAGTTCGCTGACAACAATAGGAGAGAGGTGCAGGAGGAGGGCTGTACCTCTCCTCCTGGTCGGGAGGAAGGGGGAGAAACCTGAACATAACCTCAAGTACTCAACTCAACTTTCTCAAATTGACTGGAATAAAAAACCCACCAGAATCACTGAGTGACAGTTCAAAATTACACAAGACACCTGAAATTGATATAGAGTCACAATCATAATTGTCCTTGCTGTTACAGAAGGGTTTGTTTTTCTCTCCTGGTTAAAAACTCGGGAATAAAGCATTTATTCTCTCGTAACTTGTTCACTGAGGTCTAATACTACCAGAGGACATCCGGTGATTTGGAATAATTGCGAAAACTTCTGGTGATTTGAACAAACCTGCAGGGCCTGTAATTCGTAAAGGTGTAAATTGCCTTTCACGTTCTTCTGCAGGCAGACCTTCCTGATAGTACTAATCCTGCATGAATCATGCTCTGCAATTTCACTCGTAATTTGTTGTTTTTATGCAATTTCTCTCTGCTTTCTTCTGCCTATCATTCAAAAAAGAAGTGTAAAATTCTGAAATCAATTCTGAGGTCAGACACAGCTAAACTTTGTCGCAAATGCGTTTGATGAAATATGAGGTAATGTATGATTTACACACAATAAAATTGTCCAAAGACATGCAGTTAGTGGGGATAGGTTAATTGGATAATCCAAATTGTCATTAGGTGTGAATGTGCGAGTGAATGTGAGTGCGAATGGTTGTCTGTCCCTGTGTGTTGACCCTGCGACAGACTGGCGACCTGTCCAGGATGTACCCCGCCTCTCGCCCTATGACAGCTGGGATAGGCTCCAGCGCCCCCTGCGACCCTGAAAAGGATAAGCGGAAGCGAATAGATGGATGGACAATAAAATTGCTACTGCTCTATTATAAGCATTTCGTATCACTCCTTTTGTACCCATTCTTTCTCTTTATGTGGCAGCTCGATTCAACTTTTCAATAGTCCACTGGAGATATAAGAAACTTAAAAAAGCTTTTTAAATGGGAATAAAGATCTTGACGACCTCATCCATCCATCAATTTTCACTGGGACAGCACACTAACGAGTAGGGATGTAAGGAAATATCGATCCATCAAAATATCACGATGTTTCGTATAATGATACTGAATCGATATTCAAAATCAGTGTTATTGATTTTTTTAAATTGAAAAATTACAGGTATTTACTGTGTATTTCTTTTGTATGTGGCAATTCAAACTCCAGCCACTTGTTTGCAGTTTTTACTGCCGTTACGTTGATGGAAAAATGAGGTCTTGTGATAACTGTAGAAGCGTCTAGTTTGCCAAAACCAACGAAGTAGAACAGTGGATGTGTGGCCAATTGTGCTACATAACTGATGACTGAAGAGGAGAGGATACAGCCGGCCCCAGCAGCTTTCAAAGCTGATATGTGGACTTATTTTGGATATTGGACAAAAGAGGGTAGTAAAGACTTTGACAAGAGCTATGCAGTCTGTAAAATCATCATTGCCAGAGTCAGATATTCTGGTAACACAACAAATTTACGAACACACATGTGTAGACACCATAGCAACGTAGCGTCAAATGCTAATTTTAAAATGAAACTAGATGATCCCGCTCAACGGACAATTGAAGAACTTAAGGGTGACCGTGGCTCAGGGGGTTGGGAAGCGGATCTGTAACCGGAAGCTCGCCGGTTCGATCCCCGAGTACTCTGTCCTGGTCGTTGTGTCCTTGGGCAAGACACTTCACCTGCCGCCTACTGGTGTTGGTCAGAGGGGCCGATGGCGCGATATGGCAGCCTCGCTTCTGTCAGCCTGCCCCAGGGCAGCTGTGGCTACAACTGTAGCTGCCTCCACCAGTGTGTGAGAGTGAATGAATAGTGGCATAGAAAAGCGCTATATAAATGCAATCAATTATTATTGTTATTAAGAAAGAGAAAACACTATAACATGTAAAATCTCAGATTTGAGAATGTTTGATATTTTGGTTGAGTCTCATAAGCACTTTTATTTAGATAAGTAAATTCCCTTTTTCAGGCTGTACTAAAAGTGTTCCATTGATGGACATTGCAGAGCTGTACCTTATTCTATTAACACTTAATTTTAATAGCACTTTACATTGTTTGTTAATGTTTACTTGGATGGATTCTTCAAGCAGTTTCATTTTTGATTTATATTTGTTTATCTTAAAGTCACATATAAAGTGTTTTTGTTTTGATGCTTCATAGAGCAGTTTTTGGATAACTATTTTACAATCATAGTAGTTAGTAAGTAACACCTCAGTGTTACATCGTTTACTTTTTTCATGTTAAAGAAATAGTTGATATTTCAGTAAAGTAGTTTTTGTTTGTTTATTTGACATGACTTCCAATAAGGCAGATGTTAATTTCTCCATTCATTTTGAACTTAGAGAGTGTTTTTGTTTCAGACGTCTCATGTCAAGCATTTAACAGTTTGGACTGTTTACTGTGAGTTTAAATTCAGTCCTACTAAACACAAATATAGTCTGGCTTTTAGTATCGCAATATATCGTATCGTCTCCCCTGTATTATGATATATATTGTATCGCCACATTTTTGCCAATACACACCCCTACTAACGAGACATGCCCAGCCCACATTAGCATGTCCTGGATCTAGCACATACCCGAAACACCAAAACACCTCAGAGTTCCTCATTCTATCTGTAAGGCCAAGTCCAGCCCAATAATTGGGCCCTTTTATTTCAATCATAAACTAAAGTCAAAGTCAAAGTCAACTTTATTTGTCAATTCTGCCACATGTACAGGACATACAGAGAATAGAAATTTCGTTACTCTCAAACCCTAGATGAAATAGCAAATGAACATTTAAATATAAGAGAGTGATTAAAAATGCAAATAAAATCCAAACCACACAGTGATGCAGCTTGACAGGATGCTCTCGATGGTGCCTCTGTAGAAAGTGTACATGATGGGGGCTGGTGCTCCTGCTCTTCTTAGTTTGCGGAGAAAGAAGAGACGCTGCTGTGATTTCTTGGCCAGTGCTGTGGTGTTGTATGTCCAGGAGAGATCCTCTGTGATGTGCACACCCAAGAACTTGGTGCTGCTCACTCTCTCCACAGACGCTCCGTCAATGGTCAGAGGAGCATGTTGGGTGTGCATTCTCCTGAAGTCCACAACAATCTCCTTCGTCTTCTCCACATTCAGAGAGAGATTGTTGTCAACACACCACATGACCAGGCGTCTCACCTCACTTCTGTAGTCGGTCTCATCCCTGTTGCTAATGAGACCCACCACCGTTGTGTCGTCCGCAAACTTGATGAAGAGGTTGGAGCTATATGATGGAGTGCAGTCATGGGTCAGCAGAGTGAAGAGGAGGGGGCTCAGCACACATCCCTGCGGGGCCCCCGTGTTTAAAATGATGGTGCTGGATGTATTACTGCCGACCCGTACTGCTTGAGGTCTTCCGGTGAGGAAATCCAACAGCCTGTTGCACAGTGAGGTGTTGAGCCCCAGCTGGACCAGTTTTTGAGTGAGCTGTTGGGGGATTATAGTGTTGAATGCTGAACTACAATCTATGAACAGCATTCGAACATATGAGTCTTTTTTGTCCAGGTGTGTGAGTGCTGAGTGGAGTGCAGTGGAGATGGCATCATCGGTTGAGCGGTTGGGCCGATACGCAAACTGGAAGGGATCCAGGGAGGGGGGCAGGACAGTCTTGATGTGTTTCATGACTAGTCGTTCGAAGCACTTCATCAGGATGGGAGTAAGTGCAACAGGACGGTAGTCATTAAAGCAGGAGGGAGATGACTTTTTTGGAACCGGAATGATTGTGGTGGCTTTAAAACATGTGGGGACGACAGCCTGGATGAGTGATATGTTGAAGATGTCTGTGAAGACATCAGTGAGTTCCACTGCACAGTCTCTCAGTACACGACCAGGAATGTTGTTAGGACCCGGAGCTTTACGTACATTGATCCTGCTGAGGGATCTCCTCACGCTGTCCGGGGACAGAGTCATCACCTGGTCACCAGGAGGGGGTGTGGTCTTCTGTGCAGTGGTGCTGTTTTGGACTTCAAAGCGAGCAAAGAAAGTATTCAGCTCGTTCAGCAGGGGGATAGTGCTATCACAGGTCTGTGGTGGGGGCTTGTAATCTGTGATGGTCTGAATGCCCCGCCACAGGCTCCGTGAGTCTCTGCTGTCTTTGAAGTGATGAGATATTTTCCTGGAGTACTGTCTCTTAGCCTCTCTGATGCCACGGGAAAGGTTGGCCCTAGCTGTCCTCAGGCTAACCACATTGTTAAAATCGCCAAAACACAAACTTAACAATGTGGTGTATGCTGTACAGTGCAGCGAGGAATGCTCAGACCTCTACATTGGAGAGACCAAACAGCCACTTCACAAGCGCATGGCACAACACAGAAGAGCCACCTCCACAGGACAAGACTCAGCAGTCCATCTGCATCTTAAGGATAAAGGTCACTCTTTCGAGGATGCCAATGTTCACATTTTGGACAGAGAGGACAGATGGTTTGAAAGAGGAGTGAAAGAAGCCATCTATGTCCACTGTGAGCGACCATCTTTGAACAGAGGCGGGGGTTTACGACACCAACTCTCTGCCATCTATAATCCAGTTTTGAGATCCCTTCCCAGACGCCTTAACGCCCACTCACATCCTGGGCCATCTGACCTCAGGAATTCGCATAATAAGGTGGGGCCAGGTTTCACAATGAACACACCCGAAACTCTGGCTGATTGGGACCCACGCCCAGTTTCCCACCTTGGCTCAGGCGATTAGAGGATCATCAGGGGGTCCTTTTGTCCCTCTGTGGGGGGTCAATCCCACTAGGTTTATATCTGGGACTCTCCACCATTTGACCTTAGAACTGAAGAAGCTTCTCGGATGAGAGGTGAAACGTCTTCAAGCAACTTAAAGAAGTCCAGACGCTTTTCTTTGCAAGCTCCTTTGACTACGATGACCTGGATGACTGAGAACCTTCACAGACATCACTATCAAATAGTATTTTTGCTTAAAATGCACATCCTTACTCTAAAAGGAGATTCCTTAAAGGTCAGGCAGATAAGGAAATGCAGATTCTCCGCATTCAATCCATCAAAGTCCTATTTTGAACCAGAAAAAGCCCTTTGATACTTATGTGATGCTTACCAAGAGACTCATTAGATAATTTCTGACTATGCTGTTGGGAAGTTTTCTAATATATCTGATATAATATATAATATATTTTCTGAGACGTTCCAGTTACACAGTGGCTGCTCCATCTCGCTGGTTTATATCGACGGTTTTGTCATCATGCTGTCACCTCTTATCTCGGGGTGGAGACATTACCACCAGGCTGTCATAAACATAGAAAGTGAGCAGTCCACCAATTGAACTGCAGGGGTGAAATGGGTTTCACTCTTTGGCATTCCAGGATGTTTTAAGAGCAACCTGTCTTCCTCCCCGTTTGTCTCCCCTCTCGCCTTCTAGTGCTGTTGTGGGTGGATCGATGCATCTGTACAACGGGACAGAGATGAGTGGAAAATATTCACAGCCCCTATCGATCAGCCACGCTCAACAAACAGTCACAAAGGCAGCGTTGGCCCATGGCATGCTGGGTTATTTTATTATTGGCCCTGAGACAAGACAGGCAGAGAGGCTGAAGGGAAGAGGGAGAGAGGCCTAATGTGGCATGGAAAATAGTCTGTTATGAAGCAATATTAGCCCCCGAGCCTTGAGCTGCGCACACGCATTCATACATCAGCGTGCTTGCTAACACACACTCTGTGTCTATCACGCACACATTGTAAGACACTGCATGAAGGCGCAGGCCCAGCATGCAGAACGTGGTGAGTGTGAGAAGCATCAATAGTGTGATGAATTGCCTTAATATCAGGATTGACTCGCATTCTGGCTTTGCCTCTTCATCCTAATAACCCCCTGAAATTGTCCACCTTAAATATACAGGATGGATGACACTGCATGGTGACCGAAGAGAAGACAGAAAAGTGGGGTAGCCAGATTACCGGGGACAGAGGGACTGAAATGCCATTTGTCTTAATGCTTTTTTGACAAGCAGCTCTACTTTAAAACAGTTTTGGTAGTTATTGTCATTATTGCACAAACCAACAAAGAAGAGTGAAAACCGACTCAACATTTTTTATCATGAGTTGCAGATGAAAATTGAACAGTTTTCATCCATCAAATTTGTTGGCTCCATGTATGCCATCAGCACTTCTGTATTCTGTTTGCACAATATATGCATAATAAAATGCAACATTAAACATTTTTCATCTGCTGATCTAAACATGTACCAGTCTGGATTCAGGCCAATCCACAGAACTCTTCCCACAACCTTGTTCGAAACAATTCTGTCAGTTGGTTACAGAAAAATCATTGCGCTGAAAGAGGAAGGAAAAGAAAAACAGAAGGGGAGAGGGACAGTGAGAAAGGGGGGGGGGGGGGGGGGGGAATCTCCTGGATCACCTGTTGAGAGAAAAAGAATAGAAAACAAGCAAAAAAAACCAAAGCAACATACTAAACACAACACCATCGCATTAATCTAGTTAAGTGTAAACAGCAGTAAATACTAAATATTCAATGTTGTTGTGCAGCACGCAGGACAGACAGTCTACGAGCAGTGAACACCCGTGTGCACACCTGTGTGGATCAGCACGCTTGTATTCAAATGGTTTCCACATGTAATGGTCTGCAAGAGGATGTAGAGAGCCATAGCCCCGTCCCCCAGGGCATGAAGCAGGCATGGAGGAGATCCAGGCCCCAGACATCCAGAGGCCTCAGAGTTCGAGAGCCCAAGGAGGACCACCGGAGGGGCATCCATGCCACCTTCATGGGAAGGGCTGAGGATCCCCAGACGAGGTGTCACCCAGTAGCCACCGAGCAGAAGCTAGAGGGGGCTGCACCGGCGTGCCCGCCGGCTCTACCGGCAGCCAGCTGTGCCAGAGTGAACCGAGCCGCAGGCCCAGAGGCTGGAGGCCCGAGGGCCCCCCACACCCCGGAGGAGGCCTGACCGAGCAACAGGCACCAGGCCCCGCCAAGTAGCCACCAGGAGTGAGCTGGTACATACCTGAGCGCCCAGCCCTGGACACCAAGAACCACCAATGCACCGACCACTGAGGGCATCAGTCACCGGCAGGGAGTGTGGTGAGGGGAGATAGGCCTTGGAGGGCCTGGGAGTTCCCAGACAGGTGGAGTCTAAGACCCGACCTGACATATAGACACAGACAAACAGGCACACACAGACACAAACATGCATTCCCACCCTCATGCACACATATACAAACACTCAGCACTCACCCAACGTAAGGATTGACATAAATGGACATGTACACACAATCACACTCCCCAAACATACTCTATACCCCGGGTCCAGGTACCCTCGCCCCCAGAGGGGGAAACGGCACCCAGACCCATCAGAATGGCTTCAAGGCTTGTCAAAGGCTCATTGGTTGTAAAGAGCTGTAAATTGAAATCATATGATATTTATAGTTCTTTGTCACTCCAGTGGATTAAAGCCATATTGATTTAGTTATAAAAACAAATGGAGCTAAAGGGCCTCGTTAGGTAGTTGGCACCTTTAAATGGACAGAAAAGTGTAGCTTAAAATAACAATGCTGACAACCCATTACATTGATTTTAGTGCTGAGATAATATACACTGAAATGAGGTGGAAGGAGAACAAAAGACTTGACGTGGAGAGAAAAAGGAAGAAAGCGCCGTTTCTGACTGAGAGAGCAGAAGAAAACAGACGGTGAGAGACGGGACTATGATGTAAACGGAGACTGAGGAAAGTAATGCTGAAGCTCAGACAGAAGCAGACAGCAGAGCAGCGAGCGGAAGATATGAAGTGTTACAGAGGACAGGGGGACGGGAGGGAAAAAGGCAGAGGAAGGTGGATAAAACTGAAGAGCCAGAGAGTAGAAAGAGGCCAGCTCGGTGTAAACACTCCATGCTGTCTGTGTCGATCTCTTAATGGCTCAGAAGGGTTTTCTACTCCGTGCCATGCTCTGTTATGTTGGTGAAATGGAAAATACCGACACGGAAGAGTGAGGAGGAGGAGGAGAGCACGGCTATAGACAGTGGACTCCTGACGCAGTGTTGGATTTTTGCTGCCATGAGTTCTATAAATAAGGCGGAGGCGTTGTGGATCTTTGGAGGCGTATTAAACAGCCTGGCAGGAAATCACAGAGGCAGAACTTGAGCACAAACAGTGAATAGTACTCAGTTTGTACTACGGCACATTCTGGCTCACTACGGGAGCTCAGGCATCCAGCAGGGATCACTACATGATATTTGGGCTTCTTTAATGAAGTGTGAACTCATATTTGGTTAATGCATGTATTTAGTGTGAGGTGGTATGTACAGTGAGAGTATTTGTCTGTTTACAGTCAGATGTTTTTCAGACAGACTGATGAAGAACTTTATCTATATGGCTTGCCCTTACACGTGTTTATGTGCTGGGTGCTTCCCAGTTGCTTTTATAACACGTCTTCATTTCTTGGTCTGACTTAGACGTGCGACTTGATGGACCATGAATACGTAAGAAGGTTGACTTCTTTCTTATCCGCTAATCTTAGCAAATTTGCTTAGCATGTTACATCCACAACAACTGACAGAGACACAGGTATTCACAAATGTGTTCTAAACATCATAACAAATTAAATACCAGAAGACTGAAACTCAGGCTTTTTAAAGACTTTTCAAAAAAAACCATGACCTTTAGCAATAAACTTACTTCAGAACCAAAATACCAACCAAAGTGTATCCCTTCTTTAAGTCTGGCATCATTAGCCGTTTCTGGGTCCAAACTCGGCTTCAGGTCCCAAAGTCAAATGAATACTGCGCTATAAGCTGTCTAAATTCTTTTATCTTTAAGAAAATGGCTGCTCTACCAGGAGGAACAATTAAGTTTGAGATCCAGAAATCCAAGAGAAACACGAATTAAGTTTAACAGAATAAAACATACAGCTCTGCTAAAACTTCCAATGTAAATGAAGACAGAAAACTATACAGCAGTGACGTTTGTAGGGTTACTGAAGTTGGACTAGCTGGTATATAATGATGTGGGTGGGTGGCTGTAGCTCAGGTGGCAGAGCAGGTCAGTCACTAACCAGAAGGTCGGTGGTTCGATCCCAGGCTGCCTCCTGGCTGCATGCCAAATATCCTTGGGCAAGATACTAACCCCGTGTTTGCCTACTGGTGGTGGTCAGAGGGCCCAGTGGCGCCAGTGTCCGGCAGCCTTGCCTCTGTCAGTGCGCCCCAGGGCAGCTGTGGCTACAATGTAGCTTGCTGTCACCAGTGTGTGTGAATGGGTGAATGACTGAATGTAGTGTAAAGCGCTTTGGGGTCCTTAGGGACTGAGTAAAGCGCTATACAAATGCAGGCCATTTACCATGTGCTACGTGGTGGCTTAGCTACACAGCTATGTTAGCATAATATAAACACAGTGAAGCTGGAGGATGAACACTAACTTTTTTCCTCTCGATAAAAGTTAACATGAGGGTTCCCGATGGTTAGGAACAAATGTAATCGCATGGCAGGATGCTGTAAACGGACCAAACTTCAGTCAGGAGAACAACTGAGATAATCCATCCACAATACGAGGTTAGTCAATAATATACTGCTGCATGGGCTGGGCTGTTGTTACATTGTAAGGGTTTAAAAACTGAGCTTTAAAATGAACAGTGGTAATAAAAACCAAGAGAGGCCGACTGTGATCACTGACTGTTTTTAGGGGCTTGTTCAGATTAAATAGAAGAAGATACAAAGCTTTAAAACATGTTAAAAACACAACAGCCTTAATAAGCGCAGAGTAGTTGGGACCCGGGAGAAGGGTTTTTTCTGTTCATCAGAAAAAAACTAACTGGGTGCAAAAAAAGCAGGGGAAAGAAAGACAGGTGAAAACGATCAGGAATATTACAGCATGGAAACTAAAACTAATGCAAAACATGGTGGAAAGCTTCAAAGCTTCAAATCAAAACAGGAAATAACCTGGAAACAGGAAGACTCATCCATAAACAGAGAAAGACAGAGGAAGCAACAGATAGGGAGCACAGAGGGAACTGAACACAAATTCAGAAACTTAGGACCCATCAAGATTTCAGAACAAACACCGGAACTGAAACACATCAAAACAGGCATCCAAAATACCATGAAACCGGACAAGAAACAGAACCACATGGTACCACAGTAAAACTGAATGTCAGCATAGTAGAATAACACATGAACATAAACAGTCTTATTTTTCACTTCATGCTTCTGTTCTGTCTCAAGACAAAAGACAGTGAGTGATAACGATCCTCGAAATGGAGATGGAGGTTCATGCTCCGTTTGGAAACTCTTGGACCCTGTTATGAATTCAGTTGGAATTCAGTTTTATTTCATCAGCGCCAAATCACAACATCAGTCACCCCAAGGCGCTTTATATTGTAAGGTAGACCCTGCAATAATACATACAGAGAAAATCCAACAATCATATGACCCACTATGAGCAAACACTTTGGCGACAGTGGGAAGGAAAAACTCCCTTTTAACAGGAAGAAACCTCCGACAGAACCAGGCTCAGCGAGGGGCGGGGCCATCTGCTGCGACCGGTTGGAAGACAGGATAAAGACATGCTGTCTTTGTTTTTAACGCTCTGATTAATTTCAATTTTACTCTTTATTGATGAATCAAATATTATTAATAATAAAATAATCATGTCAGTTTTTTTCACATCTTTAGTCGGTTGTCTTTGAAGCTAAAGGGTTGGTGATGATTAAGCTCAGTTTTTTTCTCTTTTTAAAACATTTGAAAAAATATATTTATATATGCAGCTGAACATAGTTTTTACTTTCTTGTGTGCAGTGAAGTACACAAGCACAGGCAGCAAATTTTGGATCCATTTAATCCATCCAGCCCTGGATTTGATCATCACTCCTTTCCCCTCCAGGTTAGCGATGCCATAAGAAGTAAATTTATGAATTAAGCCTGAGCTGAGGTGACTTGTAGGCCAGAAGCTTATCTCTTGTTTGTATGGCTTGAAGCAGCTTAGGTGTACCTGCACAGCCCCTGGACATGACACCTATTCATCACTGGGGCTCAGCCCTGGTTTATCTATTTATTCCTCGAGGCAGAGCAGAGAGAAATCGAGTCCTGTGCTCCAAATAAATTTGCATCTGATGCCTTTATCCAAGGGTCCTGGATAAGAAAAGAAATATAGAGAAATGTTCTATAGACAATATAATGGTTTTAGTGATTTTGTTGTAGGTTTTTTTTTTTGCTTTATTGTTTTAAATAAATGAATATATACATATATATATATATATATATATATATATATATATATATGTTTTTTTTTTATGCTACTATTGTATGGCTATTATGTTTTACTATATTTTGCTCATTTCCTGTTTTATCCTGCCTTTATTGAGTCTTCTCTGTCTTTTTTCTTGGTGCCATGGTTTAGATACCAATATTTAAACAACAGACACATAAATGAACTTTTAAATATATGTGAGGCTGATTGGTGAGCCTAACCCAGCATCCCTGTGCAGCTGAAACTTGAGGACTTATTCCACCAAACATGGATAAATCACTGCTTTTCTCTCTTAGATGATATAGAAACAACTTTTTAAAAACTTCTTATTCTACGTTCAGATCTGTCGCCTGGCGGTTTTAAAATATGTGTGGTAAATCAGGTGACCTGACCACCAAACTAACCTGTGGGCAGGGCTAGCGCACATCTAGACCAGTCAGGTAATTATTTTATATGGTTATATCGGGCATTCAATTCTATAGCTGTTAGCATGATATAAATGTGCCATAAAAAAAGCATTCATATTATTTAAACATAAAACATGTATTTTAGGTAGCCGTTGATCTACAGTATATTTAGCCAGAGATAATCACAGCTATATGCTCGCTATGATATAACTGCCCCAAATAGGTTGTTGGGAAATTTACTCCTGCGCAGTATCAAAGTGAAAAACTAAAATGTCACTGCCACAGTGCGCAGAGGATGTGCTTAATTGACAGATAAAGCTTTTGTTGCTGAATAAAGTCATCTCAGGATAAAGGGATGTACTCCAGCCATCACTGGTATTGAAAATGCAACTTCCTGTGAAAGTGGTGTGGTAAAATGTCAGGACGGCGGTGGAAGCAGCTGATAAGTGCGACAGTCACTCCTCTCTGATCACGGGTGGCTGTTCCAGTTTGATGTCGCTGGCCTTTGTCTGTGTCCTCCGTCTCAAATATGAACGCTGCTGTTATTACAGTGTCTCAGTGCTGCAGCTGTAATTCCTTCAAACTGTAGGTAGAGCTTTGTTGCACAGAGCAGAGGGAGAAGAGGTGTGAGGAGTCCGGACAGCAGTGACTGAACTGATAACGAGACTTGAAAGCTGATTTTTAATTCCATCGTCACTTTCTTTTCTCCTCCCTGCCTGTGTCAGTTGACCTCATTCCTCGACGAAGAGTTTTGATGAGAATTTTTAACATGAGAAAAATATTGACGATGTAAACAAACCGTTCTCCAGGTACATTGTGCCTAGTTACATCAGCACAAGATGTGTGCGACCGTGGCTCAGGGGGTTGGGAATCGCATCTGTAACCGGAAGGTCGCTGGTTCGATCCCTGGGCTCTCTGTCCTGGTCGTTGTGTCCCTGGGCAAGACACTTTACCCTACTTGCCTACTGGTGTTGGCCAGAGGGGCCGATGGCGCGATATGGCAGCCTCGCTTCTGTCAGTCTGCCCCAGGGCAGCTGTGGCTACAACTGTAGCTGCCTCCACCAGTGTGTGAATGTGAGAGTGAATGAATGGTATTGTAAAGCGCTTTGGGTGCCTTGAAAAGCGCTATATAAATCCAATCCATTGTGTTCCACAGAGACTAACCCACGCTATATTGCCAAAAGTATGAATTTAAAAGACATCTCATTTTTATTCCATAGGGTTTAATATATGGTGCAGCTATAACAGCTTTAATTCACTTTTCCCGAAAACGTTCATGGCAGTTTTTCACCGTTGTTCCAAAAGTGTATCTGTGAGGTCAGGACCTGATGTTGGACAGGAAGGTCTGGCTCACAGTCTGCACTTTTCTTTTTTTTTTTGACTGTCCCATTTGGTTCTTTAGCCATCAGAATTGTCTGAAGACCAACAAGGAGACCTCTACAGTCTGCACTATGCTCTGTTCATGAGCCAATGTGAAGGCCACATGAAGTTTGGAGCTCTGTAGTGACTGACTCTGCAGAAATGTGCGCCTCAGCATCCACTGACCCCACTCTTTGATTTTACGTGGCCTACCACCACTCGAGCTGCTATCATTCCCAATGGCTGTCGTCCCACCGTTGACTGTGGGATATTCAGCAGCGACTGGACTTGTTGTACAGGTTGTATCCTATCACATTACCATGCTGGAATTCACTGTGCTCCTCAGACCGACTCGGTCTTTCACAGATGTTTGAACAAACACTTCCTGTGGAAATGGAAGTGATTGGAACACCTGAATTCAGTTATCCAAATGGGTGAATGAAAATCTTTGGCAACGTTGTGTAATTGCAACACATTTTGATGACATTCATGCCCGTGATGATTGTTCAGGTGACTGTTGTTCTGATTATATAAATGAAACATTCAGGTTTATTTATGTGAACTGATACAGTTTTAAACTGTGGTTAAAACTGTATATTAAAATTAATGTACCTTCGAGCTTTGACACTAATGCACAACTAAAATAATGCTGCACTCTCCAGACTGTTAGTAAAAGGCAGCTCTTCAAGTTGTCCTGTTATATAGGAATTTATGGGAAAATGGCCTTTTGGCGCCTTTGATCTGTGACCTCAGTAAATACTTTCCTGATGAGAGGTGATGGTCTCATTTTACTGAATAGAACATGATGTTCATATTTTAAAAAGATGGTAACAGTGACCATTCTTAGCTTTAGGCTTTAGACTCTCTAGCCCCCACAAGGCTGCAGGTCCTGATGGCATCCCCGGGCGTGTTCTCAGAGCGTGTTCTGGGGAGCTTGCAGGAGTGCTCACAGACATATTCAATCTGTCCTTGGCCCACGCTGTGGTACCGGCCTGCTTCAAATCCACCTCCATCGTCCCGATACCCAAAAACTCTAACCCATCTTGCCTCAATGACTACCGCCCAGTAGCACTCACCCCCATCATCACTAAGTGCTTAGAGCAGCTGGTCCTAGCACACTTCAAATCCTGTCTCCCCCCACCCTGGACCCCCACCAATTTGCATACCGCCAGAACAGGAGCACAGAGGATGCAGTCTCCATCGCACTGCACTCTGTCCTCTCACACCTGGACAACAACAACACCTACGCCAGAATGCTGTTTATAGACTTCAGTTCAGCATTCAATACAATCCACCCCTCACAACTCATCAGGAAACTGACAGACCTGGGTATCAGTTCCCTCATCTGCAAATGGTTACTGGACTTCCTGACCAACCGCCCCCAACATGTCCGGCTGGATAACCACTGCTCATCTACCATCACAATGAACACCGGTGTACCACAAGGCTGTGTGATGAGCCCTTTCCTCTTCTCCCTCTTCACCCACGACTGCAGACCGGCTGATGGTTCCAACACCATCATTAAGTTTGCAGATGACACCACGGTGATTGGCCTCATCAGTGACAATGATGAGGCCGCCTACAGGGAGGAGGTGGATCGTCTGGCTGAGTGGTTCGACACAAACAACCTGCTGCTTAACACCGAGAAGACCAAGGAGCTCATCGTGGACTACAGGAGGAATGCTGACCCACATCCACCCATCCACATTAAGGGGACGGCTGTGGAGCGTGTGAGCAGCTTCAAGTTCCTGGGAGTCCACATCTCCGAGGATCTCACCTGGACGACCAACTGCTCCAAGCTGGTCAAGAAGGCTCACCAGCGCCTCTTCTTCTTGAGGACTCTGAGGAAGAACCACCTGTCCTCAGACATCCTGGTGAACTTCTATCGTTGCACCATCGAGAGCATCCTGACCAACTGTATAACAGTCTGGTACGGGAACTGCTCTGCCTCGGACCGGAAGGCGTTGCAGAGGGTCGTGAAAACTGCCCAGCGCATTACCGGAGCACCACTTCCTGCCATAAAAGACATCTACAGGAAGCGGTGTCTGAAAAGGGCTGGGAAAATCATCAAAGACCCCAGTCACCCATCACATGGACTCTTCACCCTCCTGCCCTCTGGGAGGCGCTACAGGAGCCTCCGGACTAAGAACACCAGGTACCGGAACAGCTTCTTCCCCACAGCTGTCAGACTCCTGAACTCTGCCTCCTGACATCTGACCCACGTTAACACATGGACTGAACATACACACACACACAATGGACAACTGTACCCTCAAACACACAATAATAACATGGACTGAACCACCACTCACAACCACTAGCACTTTATATAGCCTCTGTAGAAACTATCTACACCCTCACTTATCTTAACTGCACTACTGTTTAGCTCTGTGTAAATAATCATTCTGTACATTCGATAATTTTTAATCCTACAACTGTTTACAACTTGCATAGTTCCCATTTCTGTATAGCTGTATATCTCCGATTTCTGTAAAGTTATTTATTTCATATTCTGTATAGTTTTTCGTATTTATATCCTGTTCATAGCCTGTACATAGCTTGTACTCACTACAGCCTGTACATACCTATAGTTATAGAATATTCACAACATACCTCATACCGTGTACATTATAACATACCATAATAGACCCATTTCTGTAATATACTCACATATCTATATTATTGCAAATATATATTGTAATATATCTATATCACTAAAGCACTTCTGGATGGATGCAAACTGCATTTCGTTGCCCTGTACCTGTGCATGTGCAATGAAAATAAAGTTGAATTCTATTCTATTCTATTCTAACCAGTGACATCAAGTGACTACTTCCCCATCAATCTGCCATCATCGGTCTACTTTAAGCCCCTGTATAAGAAAGTCACACTGCCCACTCCTTTGTCAGCCAGAGAGGCTTTTTATGTCCTTTCATTTGATGCCAAAAGTCAGCAGGCAGCAGGTATCACCGACTGCAGGAGTGGAAGGATAGGTCAAGCTTTTGTAACGTTATACTGAGGTAGGTAAATTTAACGTACTGATTGAAACATCTTTCCGACAAGAACTTGACAGCAAACCACTTAAAAATAGCTCTCGAAGAAACACTGGGAGGTTAGAATCAGAGAGGACTACAGGGGATTTTCTTTACAACAAAACAGCTTGTGGGGTATCCCTCCGGTGGGTAACACAGTCCTGCTGAGCACCAGTCACAGCTGGAGAAGGAAAATATGCTCAGTGTTGATGCCCCCTCTGGGTTTGTAGCAGCGTGTTTCCACATCAGCACCGTCCAAGTTAAACTTAAAACTGACACAACATGGTACACTCGTTTGGCTTCAGTGGAAGTTTCTGCCCGACTGTCAGAGTGTCTTTAAGGATTTTTGAGGTTTCCAAAGAAACCCATTTCACTTGGTCTAAATACAGGTTCTAGTGGAAGTTTTATTTTCTTCCTTCTTTTTTAGTCGCCTTGGCGGTTTGTCAGCGCAGTATCTAGGAAGAAAAAAGTTTTCGAGGCACTTGCTTCAAACTTTTTTGAAAATAGTTGACCGCACATAAGGAAACGCAGCGTGTGGTTCCACTCAGTGCTGTCTGCTTCATGACTTATTCATTTATGCTTTGTCTCTGTTGCTTTTCTTGTTTTTTTACACCAGTCCTTGTTTAATTTCAAGTTTTGCTCCTTCCATCTCGCCGCACTGTGAGAATAGAACATTTCAACCTTCACACTGCCTTGTTAGCTGCACAGGTGGAAGGTAGAGCAGCAGCAGAGCCAACAAGCATTGTTGTATGGTGTGAGAATATGTGAAGACTTTGGCTGGACTCAGCTGTTTGTGTGCAGTGACAGAAGTTGGCGAACCATTCTTTAGCCTCTAGGGAGCTGCTACACCGCTGTTGTTTATACTTCACCTCCCAGCTGCCTTCTTATCTCAGGGTAAAACACTGAGCAACAAAACATCGTCTCTTAGTTTTTCTCATTTTGTACTTTCACCTTCCGTGAAGTTATTATAGGGAATAACTTTTTTTTTTTCTCTTAGTTTAGGTAAAAGTTTTTTCTAGTATGTTTCTCACAGTCGGGGGGAGTATTTTTTAGCCAGGAAAAACATTTCACTGTATGTCGTACTAGCTATAACTACATGTGACAAATAAATAAAGAATTGACATTGAATTGAATTGAAAAAAATCCTTTTTCTGTTTGTTTTCCTTCTTCAGTGTGCAGTTTGTTGTCTTGTGGTGCCCTCTTACCTCAGTTAGAGTGCGAGGTTCTCACTTTGAAATGTCATTTTAAGTCACTGTTGCAATTTCACTCAAGATGGATACAACAGTGATTCATTAAAGCAGCTTCTGCGTCTAAAAAGGTGAAAAATGTGAAGCCAAAAGTGTCTAAAAGCAGCCAGCAGGGGGCAACGCTTCTGGGTGCCACTGAGGATTAGTAGTCTACAAACTCAGTTAAGCATCTATTGAAAAGATCATTGTCTTAAATCAGGGGTGGGGAACTCCAGGCCTCGAGAGCGGGTGTCCTGCACCCTGGGTCAACACACCTGAATCAAATGATTAGTTCATTGCCAGGCCTCTGGAGAACTGCAGGACATGTTGAGGAGGTTATTTAGCCATTTAAATCAGCTGTGATGGATCAAGGACACATCTAAAACCTGCAGGACACCGACCCTCGAGGCCTGGAGTTGCCCACCCATGTCTTAAATTATAGTTTCAAGTCTTATTCAATACTGGATGATTTTCATTTGACAAATTATGGTCGTGACTAGAATCAAATAAAAGCTAAATCATAATATACTTTAGGACAATCAACACAAAAACTGGAATTTTGAGGATTCAAAAATGTGACATTGAAAGCTGGGGAGCGAGATCACATTGGCTTTGTCAGTATTGTTTTTAATCTAGTGTACTACCACAGGTGTCTTTGAGCGAGTGGGAGGAAAAGACTACATATTCTCCCCAAGAATCTTTTTCTCAGCATTTATTTGGTTTATTTTATTTATTAAAATTTCTGTTTTATTAAATAACTTTGCACCAATTAAACAGATTGAGTTTAGGATAAAATGTTTCCTGGAGGATCAGTGGTTTGAAATATTAATTTAAAACAAAAAAGAAAAAACTGTATCATTCTTAAATGTTTTATGTCTGGTTCTTAACTTATTTGCAGGAAGCCCAAAGAAGAGAAATGTTACAGGGTAGAAACCCAATGCCTGCTAACGCTGGAAGGATAGCAGCAAATTCTCATCTCCACTCTTGGTTAAGGTTCAGGGATTCTAAACCCAAACTAACAAATTAACTAAAGCTCCAAGTTTGGCAGGCAGCAAATGCTACAGACTGACTCGAGTAACTAGCAGCTACTGGCCAAGCTAATTAAATATGCCTAATCTCTGTCTCAGCTCACACACACAGATGAGGTCTGTGGTTCTGATAACGTGATGCTCGTGCAATAATCAGTACTGTGTGTGAACTACCAGACACATGTAAAAGCAGTCTATCAAATCATATATTACTATCACAAAATATCCAACTGTGCTGCTTTCAACACATGTTGTACATCACTGTTTGGAAAAACACCCCACCAAAAAAAAAAGTGCAGTGTTTTTGAAGCAACTGGCAACAATGTTCAAAACTTACCAAAGGCAAGACAATCCCCATGGAGCACCCAGCATCCCACCATTAAAAACTATGTTTATAGTCTGGTACAAAAAACATAAATAAATGTATATGTACATTTAAATAACATCAATAACAATATTAATATTAAAGCTGACTTACAGAACCTGGCATTAAGCATACTGGTTGGAAATGCTACTTGGTTGTTGTACTACCACAAAGGTGATTAGAGGAGGTAATTCAGGTCTCAATCCATTAAAATGACAAACGTTTTGAGATGATATACTGATGTTAGTTGATTAAACTGGACACCTGGTAATTAAAGAGTCAAATGTTGAAGCCATTCAGAGCAACAATTACCTGAGATTTCAAAAAGAAATGTTTTCCTGGTTCTTGAGTCTACAAGTTAGTTCCATTATAGTATCTCCCCCCTGCACTTTAGCTTTCTTTGTTAATAACAACAAGGTTTGTGTTGTAGTTGTCTGAAGTTAACTGGACGATAATGCACAAAAGGTTCTTCTAAGCTGTTTGAAAGTCGTACGTGTTGTTTTGGAAGGGTGTGTTTTAGAATGTCTCTTTAGCAATGTTATATTAGCTGTATAGTAATAAATCAATAAATAAACCAGCAATAGACTAACAATAAAAAGAGATGGGTTTAATGAGGTGGATTACAGGATAAAGGTCAGATGGTAGATAACAGAAAACACACACGATAGCAGGCTTATTTAATGATGCATTCAGGTTTAATAGAGTTCATTCAGCGTTCTGAAGGAGGCTTTGCCTGTAGCTGTAATGACCCTGTTGTTGGCTCTATCCTTGCTAATGGACACACAAATTATGAAGACAGAAACTCTTCAGGTCAACTTTATTTGTGAATTCAGCATTTTACAAGTCGAGCATGCAGTAGCCAGAACAGTTTCATACACTGTGACCTGCACTTGTTGGTATAGCTGTTCACTCATAACACTATAATGGCTCTCGCCTGATTCCAGAACATCTCTAACGTGACCATTTCTCTATTTTACCACTTGCCAAATAAATGCACATTGCAGAGTTTGAGCTATTTTCTTTTCTTTTCTTTAGCTTAATTTTTGTCCACAAATAGTTGCAGGGAATCTGTTTAGTATGCAGTCCTGTGGTTGTGTCCTTAGGATGTAGTGACCTTTCTCTTCAAACCTTTCAGGCTTTGGCATGAACGTTCTTCCCAAATATGTCGTCACTGCCCTGTGACACGCGTGGCAGTCCTGAAGTCCCCGTGCACGGATAAAGACCCTGTGCTGAGAATGTTGCCTGAAGAAAGCCTTTTCTTTCAGAGGGACTGTTGTTTGACACATCTCTCCTTCACTTTGTCTTTTGTAGATTCAGCTTCACAAACACTATCGCTGTTATGAAAATGGAACAAAAACTTGCCTCTGGAGCAGCAGCCTGTATTGACTGTACTTGTAGTAATTAGACTAGTAATAATAAGATATGAGTTGATCATTTTTACTAATGAAATGCAAATATGGACTGATTGCAAAGATGACAGAGCGAGAGTGAGATGAGAAGTTCGACCTCAGGTGATATTTGACTTTGACACGCCAACTTAAAAGTTAGAGATCGCTGCAGTGCAATTAATCTTTCTGCAGGCTGCAGGCTTTACTGCCCTCACGAGGACCTGCACTTTAGTTTGGCACCATGTGACTGCCGGGCTTAAAGAAAAAAAAGCTGCATGGTTTTGACACTTATTAAGTGAGTCAGAGTATGTGAAGCCTGCTTTATAGAATAGTAAGGTGGGATAGTAAAGCGGAGGATAAAGAAAGGTCCTGTCTGCTGCTGAACTGCTAGGGTGCCTTTAATGCTGCAGCTGACCTACGCACACAAACACACACACACAGTCAAATCTGATTTAGCTGCTGCTCTGGTGACTGGTGACAGAGTTTGGGAACATTTAATCAATCTAAGACTTGGACCAAAACTCATGCCTGCAAATTAAACATTATTGAACGAAACTCGACAGCCGGGCGGCACAGCCAGCTCAAAGGACATCCTTCAGACGGAGGTCCAGTCACGTCCCTGCTGAAGTGTCCCACAGCAGGATGCTGAACCATGATCTCTGGCTTTGGTGACAGAGAAAAAAAACCTGATTCTGTTAAAATCAATAAATCACTACAAACCTCCTAATTCCTCACATGAGACTCTTCAGCTGAAAATGGTTCCGCTGAAGCAACTTTCTTTTAGTTGGAAAACCAAGTGACATTTTGATTAAATGGGTTGTTAAATATTGTTGAATACCTCTCATGCACACACACACAGACACACACACACACACACACACACATATGCATGAAAGGATTCTTAACTTAGGCTTCAGCAGAATTCTAATTGGCCAGTTTTAGTGTTTGCTTCTTGTTTATTGTAAAATGTTTAACGTATTGAGATGTTAAATGGAGTGATTTATAGTGATGAGGCAGGTGTTTTCTCCTGCGATTTAATGGCCCGGAGGACATTATTCGCTTGTTTCTTTGCTTTCCAAAGTAAACGTCCATCCTGAAGTATGCAGTTGCAGCTGCGCCTTGTTAGCCAGCATGAGTTAACATGACATATTAAAGAGCACCGTGCAGAATGGTGGTTAGCGCTGTTGCCTCACAGCAAGAAGGTCCTGAGTTCAATTCCACCATCAGGTCTTTCTGTGTGGAGTTTGCATGTTCTCCCTGTGTCTGCATGAGTTTTCTCCTCATACTCTGGCTTCCTCCCACAGTCCAAAGACATGCAGTTAGTGGGGATAGGTTAACTGGAAACTCTAAATTGCCCGTAGGTATGAATGTGAGTGCGACTGGTTGTCTGTGTTTATGTGCTAGCCCTGCGGCAGCGACCCTGCCTCTCGCCCCAAGACAGCTGAGATTGGCTCCAGCCTATTTGAAGAGGATAAATTGCAGATGGATGGACAATGCTTTTGCCTCACACACTCTTATTTGAGCTTGTATGACAGAAAAGTATAACAGATCCCCTTTAAATCAAAGTCCTGGTCAGAAATAAGGAATTGAAAGGGTAATGGCATTTGGTTGATAGTAGAGACTGCGTTCCCTCCACTAAAATTTCACAGCATCTCTTTGTGGTGAATCCTGAATGTTGTACTCTGTAAATATAACCTGCTTCACACAGCACATATTGATGCTCTCAGTCTTGCATATTCGCCCACTTTCATAGAAATGTTAACTTTTTACATTTGAAAGTGATTATATTGTTTCGTTTTTGTTTTTTGTATTTCTTTTGTTTTTTATGATGGTTCTGTTTTGTTTTATGTGCTTTTGTAGCATTTGTCTATTTGTTTTGTTTTAGTCCATATGACCTCTCAGGGCCACCGTAGTTGTCTCACATGAATTATGGGTAGAATGCGTATCTGATTTAAAAAGCAAAAACCCCGAGAACTTTTAGGAATACTTTAAAGGACGACAAACCTTTAAAGGAGGACACACATTGGTTAATTCATCTGACAAATATATAAAAATCCTCATCTGTAGTAATTTTTAGCATCAGCGCAACTTCATTTCAGTTAAAGACGGCAGTTGTGATCACTGATGTATATCGTCATAATTTCCCCATCTTCCGCTCAGTGGTTTAAATGCTGCTGCTGTATGCAAACAGACGAAAGAGTCCCATCATTTCTCTGCCTCAAAACCTCCAGGACTGCAGCTCAATGCATCCAGCAAGTCATTATACAGGATTACAACGCTGTGTGTTACTCCACACTCTCACATATGCACACACACACACACACACACACACACACAGAGCAAGGAGAGTCATTTGAGGAACTGCTGTAGAGGTCCTGGATGTGTGCGGTCGTGCATGTGTGTTTGAGCTTTTCTGGAAAGCCGCCAGTCAATTCCAGCGCTGTGTCGGCTAACAATCGCAGAGCTAATTAGCTTCTTGAATACAGAGCATGATAAGAAAGACATGCTGACAACAGGATAGCAAGCTGAGAGAGAGAGAGAGTAAAACAGTTGGGGCAAAGAGGAGGCAAGGAAAAATGGCAGAATACTAGAAAGAAAAAGATAAAAAGAGATGACAGGAGAAGGACAGACAGCTGCTGATGGTTTGAAATTGTGGGAGGTGAATATCAGATACCAATTCAAGAATGTTCTTTCTCTGCGGCTCGAGATGGGCACAGTACTGTTACTGAACAAATGCAGTGAATGTAAGCAGCGTTGGCCTGTGGGTACGCTGCTTTGTCACAGGCCTCTGCTCGAACACAAAAAAGTAGAAATGGCAGCTGACAAAACAGCACACAGCGTGCACTTGATTCATCAAAGCAACCTAAATACCTCACATAGAGAAAGTTAGACTGGAAATAAAAATGCCTGCGCTGACCAGAGCTCAGTGCAGCAACACACACACACATATGTATATGTATGTCAGGTATTCATATCTTGTGGGGACATCTAATTGACATAATGCTTTCCCTAGCTCCTTACCCTAATCTTAACCATCGAAACTTTATGCCTATCCCTGACCCTAAACCTAAACCTAACCATTACCCAAGTGTGTAACCCTGACACTAAAGTAAGTGTAAACTTCAAATTTTTGGTCCACATAAAGACATGAATACAGGCACACAAACACACACACTAGCCCAAATCAACTCTTCTCAGCATATCCTAACAACTCCTACACGTTGTGGGAAATACTCAGTTCAGTAATAAAAGGGCCAGAGTTCATACTTTACTTTTACAGGAAGAAATATGTTGCAGGAATCCTGCCACACACCACAGAATTCATAAACTAAGCAAGTTTGCAAATCTCTTTGGGCTTTTAAAACATAACATGATTTCATGCGTCTAAATACAGACAAACTAAGGTTATATTGTACTCATCTCTAAAATCTTAGAAGCATGGTGTATAACCGGATACTTACTTTCTACCGTGGCCTCCACAAACACTGTGACATCATTTCTGACCAGGATATGTCCTTAAAATCCCATATTAAAGAGTTGCCTCAAGGCGCATATTGCATTGAGGCAATAAACAAATATGTAGGACTGCTTTCTTTCATTTAGGCAATATCTCTAAAAATAAAACATCCCGTCTCAGGGTGATGCTGAAAAACTAGTTTATGCATCTGTTACTTTTAGGCTCCAGTATTGTAATTCATTACCTTCAGGCTGAATTGGATACTTGCAGGAGGATGGATGGAAAAATAAAGATTCACATGAAATGGCCACTTTAAAGTTTGTGCTGCAAAAAAAAAAGTAAATAAAGACATTAGTTAAAATGATCGTTGGTGTGCGTGTGAGATAAAGAAAGTTCTACCCCCTGAATGAGATGTCTTTCTTCCTCTCTCTGTCCCCCCCTCTTCATCAGTCACCTTCTTGAATTTTCAGCTAACAACAATAGAAATAATGTGAAGCCTTCACGTTTGATTTTCTTTGATGAAGCCTCAACATAACAAAGCTAAGATAAAACAGCCACAATCACTTAATGCACTCACGAGCACACAGTGATGCTGGGGCCACAGTGCCGTGTGTCACCAGAAGAAAAATCCAATAAACACGAACAGTTAAATATAGTTTAGTTATAGTTATAGTTTCCAGAAAATGTGAGAAAGATTAGATGACAGGTTAAATGGTAGTAGAGTGAAGGAAGAGAAAATATGGAGGAGGGAGGTGGAAAGTAATGGTTGTTATTGTCATGTCTCACCTGTCATTTAGAGGAGACTGAGAGAGGACATAAAAAAGCAGAGCAATAGGCAGGCAGCAGCATTTGTGTTATTCAGTGTTCTGTCAGCGCTCTGATTGGAATGATGTGAACTCCAAATCAGTCTCCAAGTACTCTCAAAACACAGCCGACAGCAAAGTTTTTCTTGGCTGTCTTTTTTTTTTCTAAAAAAAAATCCTTGCAGTGTCTCACTTCACCTTAAATGTGTAGTTTCTACTGACAGCAGCAGCTGCCAACAGGTAAGGCCTCCACACAGGATCATTGAATAGAGGAACGTAGACCGTTTCTATTGTCTGGAACAACTCTGCGGTACAGCACATGCCACAGGAGTCGTGCCCTGCTGGCAATTAGAAAAAGGCAAATCTGAGGCACTTCTACACAGACTTCGCACACCTGGAATGTAAAGCTTTTATATGCAGTCCTTATTTTTAACAGTCAGGTGCTGGTTATAAGAGAAACTCGAGTTCTAAATGTTGCTTTCGACCTTTTAAAGCGTTGAGCTTTCCAGCTAGTTAAGAAGCCCTGAGGCAAAAATACATACTTTGAATTCATTGCTGTGACCACGCTTTGGTCTCATCCTTTCATTTAGTTGTATTATTTAGATGTATTTAAAATACGGTGCACAGGTCAAGCAATTCGCCTGATACCTAATAATGACATGTACATGAATGAATGTGGCTTTGCTTCGTCCACGTCTGCATTCATGGAGATAACATGTGCTGCCGAGGGGCTTCACCACCACCACCGCCCCCTCTGAAGGGTTTACCACGAAGATCGAAACTGCACGTGTCCACGTGAACATGCTCGTGCTCGTGATGCTGTCTTCTCACTGTGTTTAAATGCATTCAGGTTTTGCTCCCCTTTTGTAAATCTGTCAGACGTGTTATTACTTTACTGTAAAGACATTTTATCTCTAAAAAGCTCTTGCTTTGGGATTAACAGAAAATTAGCAGAAATATTATATTCTGATCTGATGGATGTAATGAGTCCTTTGACTCAAGAACACTGGGACTAATTAGAGCAGACCCTCTGATACTGTGATACAAGGAGTAGAGACAGAAGCTACAATATGCGCAGGTTGTGTTAATTTCTAACTGAGGGCCGTGCACAGTCTCAAAAAATGCTTCAGCAGCGTCAGCAGAAGATGCAGGCCAAAAACATGTGCAGAGAACAAGTGAGACATCTACCCTTTAGATTCATCAGTGAGCTAGGGGTTAAAATTTAAACGTGTGCTATTGATCATCACTTTAATCAAAGGTCAGTAAAGCACTCCCAAAGATGCTGACATTAACAGTGCAATAAGGTTTAAACAGTCAATCAACCTTTATTTAAATGGCACCTTTCATGAAGATTGGATTATTGACAAGCCAATATTGACACAGATCAAATTAAATAAAGCACAGAGCTTTACAATGGAGATACAAGGAAATAACTGAAAAAAAAGTGTCTTTCAGCTGCATCGAATCGAAAACCGTGACGACTGTTATCCACTGACAGTTTCTGCTGTTAACGACTGGGAATCAGTTCAGATCTCTATGACATGACAGAACTGTGATATTAGTGTTGTTTAAAATAATAATAATCATGCTGATTTATAGGATTTTTGCCTGACTGACCAAATGAAACAACCTTAGATTCACTCATGAGCAACTTTGATTTTGACTTTTGACTGTACTGTGAAACTTTGTGAGTTTACTACTACTAGTGTCCATTATGGGCTGCTAAAGGTAGATCTCCAGAGATTTCTGTCCTGTGCCGTTCAGGTGTAGTCTGTCTTTGTTGTTCTGTGGGTGTTTCTTGGGCGACCTCACTTTCGCTTGCCTTGGGGGTTCCACATGAGAGCCTGCCTGATGATGTTGGTTGGCGGTTTGCGTATAGCGTGCCCTACCCAGCACCATCTTCTCTTCCTGATTTCTTCCTGTACTGGGAGTTGCGAGGTTCTTTCCCATAATTTGTTGTTACTGATGGTGTCTGGCCAGCAAATGTGGAGAATCCTTCTGAGACAGCTGTTGAGGTCTGAGGCTGTTTGAAGTCAAGCCTCATACCCTTCTACATGTCTAAATTGGCAGATACCTTACAGGGTGCACTGCTCAAGCCATGTTAGCATTTCCACGATTCCTGTATATCTGAATGGCACTTTGCAACCCACCTCCACTAGAGACCCTCCCTTCTTGGTGTATTTGACTCAGTCTGTGTCACTTATTTCTGCTGTTCTGTGACATTATTTAAAAGCTGTCCCGCCTTGCTCTAGCTTTCATACACACACGTTGTTCTACGGGCATAACATAAGCTAGCAGATGTCGAGCATCACAGAGTTTTTAGTACAGAACGTATTTTGTGAACTCAGGACACAGAATGTAGCTCATTTGGTTAAATATGTACTCAGTGTAGCTTCTTTGCCCTGTAGCTGAAGTGTCTGGTAAAACAGTGCTTAACAGTTGAATTGGGGATTAAAACATGTGTATGTCTATGGGCTTCATCTAAGAGCTCTAGCAAAGAGCTTTGAGCACTCACGGATCCTCGTGAAAGCGGTCTGTGTAATAGAATAACACTGAATAACAAGTTTCGTCACTCATCCAAGTGACTTCTTCAGACTGATGTCCAGATGAACAGAATCAACTTTTTGGAGATTTACTTCCCTGGATGATTGTAAATGCATCAAGACGGTCTGTGTAATGACACATGTAGTCTGTGGTATGGCATTGCTGCTGTTGTGTTTGTCCTTTGACTGCACTGACAGTCAGTTTGCAAAGTTTTCCAAAAGCCTCCAGCAACAACCAGACAGATGCAGCAAAGGACAGACCTCCACCCTGATATACACCGTTCTCCTGCTGTCTTTGACCGATGTTTTTTTTTTATCTTATTATCATTCTGTTGGTTTCTCTTAATCTCTTCTTTAAGCCTGTTTTCTTTTTATCTCTTCATTCATCTCTTCTTCCCCAGATGTGTTCTTCATGGTTGGAGCACTAAGCTGGCTGTGCTAACAGTGGCTGCAGTACAGTTTAAAACTACACATAAATACACAAATGCACCGACACTTGACACGTACAGTATGCTGCTACCGGAAACAACATGTAACCGTGCAAAGTTAAAGCTAACTTCAGAGGACAGTGGAGTGATTCATTACAGTACCTAATTTATCTTAACCTAACTTTTAACTGATACTGATGTAACTTTCATGACTTTTACTGTAGAAGACTCACTTTTGTTCTCTACATAAACTCCAGCCTTTGTTGGATGTGGCCTTCTGTTTTTCTTACAAAGGCGGGTAATGAGTTCCTCCTAGTATGTGCAAACTAAATGTTGTATGATTACATTACTAAAAGGAGACTGCAGCTGTCTTGAGTTTGACAGTGAAATTACCCAATACTTTTAAAAACATAATTACCATAGTATAAACAACAGGTTTATTGTGAGCAGTCATGTGTGAAGGGATTCTGGTTGCACTACACTGTGATTAGATTCCTGTTGTACTAGTGCTGCTTTGTAGCTAGTCTCTGATCACTCGTGTCAGTACTACACCATCATTTATTGTGACATGTTTAAATCCTGCCTTTCAACTCTACAAAAAAGAGGTAGTGAAGTAGTGACACGAGCCAAGCCTGCCGGTCTGCCTGGGCAGAGTTTACCTGTGCAGATCTCATGAACTGTACAGGTAAACTACACACAGTTTCCTGCAAGAAACAGCAAAGGCTGTTCTTTAATATCGAAGAAATTTGGAGTGTTATCAGATATTAGTAGTTACTGCTGGCCTGGCTGCTCACCATTGGAACCACCTGGGATCTAAGACAAAGGCTTGGGCTTGCTCTTTGCCCGGCCAGAAAGAGCCATTCTGAAGATCTGCAATAATTTATTTGTCCCCTTCAAATGTTCAATGTTTAATCTGTACTGTATTTTACGAGCCCGTTCTCACTCCCGACATCCCAACGATTTGTCACGTCCCACTGCGTTCCTGAGGAACGTGAAATGTGACCTTCCGCGTTCTTATGCTACGCACCAGGTTATGGATGAAATCCAGTAAAATGACGGTCCCACGGTAATACACGTTCCAGCCATGTATTCCAGCCCTGACCCGAACCTTATCCCTAACTTTAACCAGCACTTTAATGACGTTAAAAAGTGTTCTCCAAAGTGATTTAAGTAAAATGAACGAACATGTGCAGATTGATTCCACACGGTTCTCATGTTCCCAGTGTCGTCATTTAGGGACGTGTCGGGTGTCCGGAAGCGTAATATGTTGATGATTTGTCATCTAGCATCAAATGCTAGATGACGCTTTGGGAGTGAGAACGTGTTGATTTTGCTGCTTAAATAGTTTAGGAAATATTATCAACAGCTCTGCAGACTGGCACTTTCTATTGTTATCTACTTTTAAAAAAATTGTAATGCTCTATTTGCAACCAAAGCGCTCATTTGTAAGTAGGATTTTGAACATATTATCTCATTACTGCAGTCACTTGATTGGCTCCCAGTTCAATACAAAACTAGACAGTGAAAACTAAAAAATATGAAGAACAGTTTAGTCACTGGTGAATTCACCTACTGTCCATTAGAAAAAGTGCAGGTTTAAGACACACACACACGCACGCACGCACGCACGCACACACACACACGACTTGTGTCACTCTTTTGTGTAAATAGACTTGTGTGCACCTTCTTGGACTGCAGACATGTATGTGCATTTGTGCTTCATGTCTTTCTCAGTGTTTTGTGTTAGGCAGCAGCTGGATTTAATGGAGGTGAGGGAGGAATGGAGATAGATGGTCAGTCTGTGATAGAGTCTGTTGCTGGGTGACAGTTGTGGGGGGGTGACTTAGCAACCCTCTGCCAAATTACTTTCTAGGAAGAAGAGCAGAGCTTAAGATAGCCCCTTACTTATCTGTTATAAGTCACAGAGGGAGGGAGGGGCAGGGAGTGGGAGGGTGACAGAGACATGCAGGATATCGATGTGAGAGGATAGGAAGAGAAAGATGCAGAGAAGGAAGGTAGAGAAGAAGAATAGACTTGTGGGGGGAATATAAAAGGAGAGAATTAGTTAGTGATGCAAAAGAGAGTGAGGGAAAGATGTTAAAGATAGAAAGGAGTAAAAAACTGGAAATGATCGGGCGTGGGGGGATGTTGCAGAGACAAAGGTTTAAGAGGAAAGAAGGTGTAACAGATAAGTTGGATAAAAAACTGGAATTTGGGAAGAAATCATTTAAGGAAAGAAGAAAAAGGATGATTCCAAGGGTGTAGATTTGGTTTTGGCATTGGTGGGGACGGATGATTCAACCACCGAACCTGCCCTGTTTCTTATTTTTTCCCTTTTTGTCTTTGCTTCTTGACAAAAAAAAAAAGGAGAAATATAGTTGCCTACATATGTATATGTACACATATATCTCCTCTCGTTAACTGAGATAAACTGCTGGCATATTGGTTTTACATCTATACTGTCCAGTCTCTCCTGGTGGACATGGTACAGCCTCTGTAAACGAATATCCTGGCTTGCTCGAGGCTTTTTCTCTGACAGTTTCAATCAAAATTAGAAACGATGCTCTGTTATACTGAGAGAACTAATAGTGCTGCCTGTTGTGCAGTTAGTTTCCAAAACACGTTATTCATGGTTACATACAATTTTAGACTGATGTGGGCCAAAGCCTAGCATAGCCTGTAATGTTATTATGACCGGCACATTTTATGAGTGAACTTGACTTTAAGTGACTTACAGGTTTCTTTGAAAAATACTTTCTTATATCCAGGTTCTTCCTTTTTGCTGCCGTCCTCCTCGCAGCGCAGGCTTGCCGCTGCTAAAACTAAACAGAGCTTCCTGAAAGACTCAGCCAATCACATTGGCCATATTTGTCACATGAGGTAGGACTCCAGTAGAGAACGTAATTTAACTCTTTCTGCACCGCTGGGGGAATGAGACGTCGACAGATCGTTTTTTCTCTTTTTATTGGATTTGTTTTTCTTTACTCGAAGAGATCAAATTATTGGTGGGGACAATTCAATAATTGCTGGATATTGGTGGGGACACGTCCCTTCCGTCCATGCCAAATCTGCGCCCTTGGATGATTCAGTGCTTGGTGATACTGATCACGGTCCTGTAGAGGACAGATGTCTCCTTCATGCTGGAGAACAGTCTGGGCCTGCTCAGGCTCCGCCTGCAGCTCTGCTTTGAATTCTAGTTATAATTCACACACAGAGGCAGAAGGATGGATGCACCTTCAGACAGGTTTACCTGCAGCTGCTCTGACACCAGGCTGGAAATCACCATAGGCCAGGTCACAGTGTCATTTTGTCAAAGTTGCTGGCGTCTCACAGAACCTCACAAGGTGTCCTTCAGGGTTGGTGCTGAGATGCACCGGGGTATGGCAATTATGAAAAGATGGGAGTGAGGATCATGCCACATTTCAGTGCAAACCTGTAATTTTTTACTGTGTAGGATTAATACGCAGTAATTAATACATGATCATTAATACTTTGGCTTCATTCCACCATCCACAGACATGCAGTTTGTGGGGATAGGTTAACTGATTAATCCAAATTGACCATAGGGGTGAATCTGTGAGTGTGAATGGTTGTCTGTCTCTGTGTGTTAGGTGCGACAAACTGGAAACCTGTCCAGGGGTGTACCCCACCTCTCGCCCTAAGACAGCTGGGATAGGCTCCAGCACCCCCCGTGACCCTGAAAAGGATAAGCAGAAGCCAATGGGTGGATTAATATGTAAAAGGGGTGTGGCTAAACTATTTAGTAAAAAAAGGGAAACAAGACTCTAAAGACACCCCCCCCCCCCCCCCCCCGCCCCTCCTCCAACCCTCTACATGTAGACTGCATTGTTCTTTAGATTGAGACGGTTATATGTGAGCATGCAATTGTTGTGGTTCACACAAAACCCTCCCCCTGCACTCGCTGATAGCGCCCCTCTGAGCCAGACAAACACGCACACTGATGCTGGGAAATGCCATAAGCGTGTACACACCCTGTCTGTCTGTGTAGAAACACACACACACACACACACACATCGGGACGCCGACTGACGCTGACTAATGGCAGGCTGCTGGTTTGTATGGAGTGACAGAGGTGCCACTTGCGCCGTTTCCACGGTGAAGGGCGTTTCCCGGTAAAGCCATTTTGTGGCTGAAACTGAGATTGAGTTCCCCCTTCATTTAGGTGACAGATAACAAGAGCCTGGAAATCAAACCCGACACTATCAAACACTCAGCCATCAGTCACATCGGACAGCTTACTGCAGGTAGACAGACAGATGATCCCTGCAAGGAGACAAGGACAAAGGAGATTACAGAGGAGATAGGATCCAATGAGGAAAGTCCTGTAGGCTTAGTATGAAGAAGAAGACGAAACTAACTCTTGGTAGTAGAGTATTTAATAATTGTGTAGATGTTTTTTCACCCTGAGTTTCTCAGATCAGAGCTGCAGGTAGTTCATGTTTAAAACCAATGTTTTCATGTTGACGATCACCACAGCTGATGTCACGTTAATGCCAGAGAACCAACAGCAGTCCATAATATCCAGGCTTCATGCATCCGTATCTGATGTCTGTGTCTGCTGTGAATTCTTCTTCTTCTGTGCTTTTTCAGCAGCATTTTGATGGGTTGTAGGTTCAGAGATGTGACATAATGTTTGGGGGGAACCTCCTGACCTGCTGTGTATACCACTGTGCAACTGTTAAGAGTGCGTTTCAAAGGTGGGAGCTTTGTGGCCACACAGAAGCAAACTTTGCCAACTGCCACAATCACCAGCTATGACTGACTGTGACTATATCCTCTCCCCTGAAATCAAATTCAAGCTGAAGAGTCTCTGGCACACTGATCCAATGACCAGCATGAATTCTTTGTATTTCTTATCATTGTTGTAGCTTTTTATGCATTTTTTTTTACTGTAAACAAACTCTTAATTTTCCTCTCTAGGTTTGAATGATTGTGTTATTTTGCTGTTACTCTAGTGACACGGCTGAGAATGTGGGGGAGGGATTCATGTGACTAATCTCTCCCCTCTTTCATGACGCTAACCATGTTACGATGCACTGAGAATGAACCTCGAGTCTGTGTATTAAATGGTCAGTGCATTACATGATCAGTCAAGAGATTAACACAGGCTTACACGATGTCTTTTATATCCATGATGGATCTGTGTTAATCTTCTGTGTGTCCAAAACGTCCTTTTAAAATGACAAAATGATGAAGCTACGTAAACGAGCATCGTTTCAGGGACATTATTTCTCAGATGTGTGAGTTTGATGATGTGAACAGCTGATACAATAATGAGATTGTCTACTCAGCTAACTGATCAGGTATATTCCAAGATAACAACAACCAGCCACCTTATTTATTGGCGTTTGTAAAGATTTTTCTGATTGCTGACATCTTAAATTTATGGTGATGTTCATGTGCAGATTTCCTGACCGCACGAGCTGTGATTCTCTGTTTGTGTGCACGTGTTCTCTCAAGAGGCCCTGTACGTGCACACGCTCATACATGCATGCTGTCACTGTGTGTAAATCAGTTATGAGCTGATCGTGTCTCTCAGCACGCCCTGGTCATTAAAGTAGATGACTAAAAAAAAGTGCTGATTGATGAGCATTCTGAAAATGTGATCTGTCCCCCAAGAGAGCCCGAGAAAAGTTAATAAGCCTCTGAGCCCCTCCAGATGTCTGATGGCAAACATCTCTTGAACAGAACCAACCAGTATTTTTGATTTTCAATTAAATGTTTCCTCTTTATTCTGACACCATCCGTCTGATATCCATGTATACCGCAGGTTTTAAAAACCTCTTGTTTTCAGATATGTTCTGTGGTTTGTGAGCAAAGCTGAAAGTAGGCTGACAAAGGATCAACCTGAATACCTGCGAGGATTCTTAGTTTAAGACTCTCTAGCTTTTCCAGCTTCTGTCTTATACAATATTTTACTTTCAGGTAATTGAGCTCCATTCTGGTAGATTTCAGACTGCTGATGTTTAGATTTGACTGAACTGCAGTCACATCAGTATCTTTCTTTGAAAATTGTTCCTGGACCTTGAAGAAGATGTTTTAGTTTTTTTTTTAAACTTAATTGTCTGCTTCAGTAGTAAATATTCAGGAACAGATATCGCTGTTCTTTGTTCAACCTCTCTTCACTATAGGAGAGAGACATGCCAACTGAAATCTACAAGAGATTTTGTAATGCCACAGATAGTGGTTCCCCTTCTTATGTCTCCAAAGAGCTAATCAATCATATGAGGCATTCACATTGTTGCAGTTTTACTGGCTCATTGTGTCCTTGGTGTAAATTAGCACCAGCCTTCATCGCTCTGATCGGGCACTGTAATTGCAGTCAAAGCAGCTCTGCATTGTGCTGTTAATGAAGCTTCATTGTTGTGAAACTTGAAAACCTCTGATACCAAAAATTTGCATCCTTGCTAACAGATGACACATCTTTACTGTACATCCAGAAATCGGTTTATGGAAATGACTCTTAGTACCTTAGCCTAGCCTACCCCAAACTGCGGATGTCCACTATGGAAGTGGTTGTTGACTTACTATGGATCATGTGCGTCATCACATGAGCCAGGGTTTAAAAAAGGTGTTGGTCATTACGGTCACTGTAACAGCCACTCCATGGCTCAGCATCAAGGAACAACCTCAACATCCACCCAAAGGATAAACGTCACTCTTTCGAGGATGACAAGGTTCACATTTTGGACGGATGAGACTTGCGAGAGGAGTAAAAGAGGCCATCTTAGAGTGAATTGTTAAATGTTTGTCATTTTTATGTTTACCATTTGTACATTGTTTTAACTCTGATGAAAGAAATTCCACTGTCCTTCCCCCCAGATTCTCGAGGTTCTAGGTGGGGGGCTGTAGTCTTTTATCACAGACACATCCTTGTGCTTTTGATGTAAGCTTCCTGCGTTTACAACCCTTTGGTCAGCAGGCAGCAATCACACTGAAAGACGGATAAACCCTCAGGCTCTGTATGCCACAGTCGTGCACACATCTGTAACAGAAAAGGTCTTGATAGCATATATAAATATATATAAACGCACACTGGTGGTAATCATCGAGTCCATCCTCACCTCCTCCATCACCGTGTGGTACGCTGGAGCCACTATCAGGGACAAACAGAGACTGCAGCGTGTTGTGCGCTCTGCTGAGAAGGTGATTGGCTGCAGACTCCCATCTTTGCAGGACCTGTACACCTCCAGGACATTGCGGCGTGCAGCTCGGATCTCAGCTGACCCTTCTCACCCTGGACACAGTCTGTTTGACCTGCTCCCCTCAGGCAGGAGGCTCCGGTCCATTCGCACCAGAACCTCTCGCCATAAGAACAGTTTCTTCCCCTCTGCTGTTGGACACATGAACAATAACCATATGACTGTACCCACCACTAACACATGACCCTACGCTGTGTTCACTGCATCATTCCATGTTTGGCACTGATCACCACCTGCACTCATGTATATATCTTTCAACGTAGCACTCTTAATTCTTATTCTCATGTATATATCTCATGTATATCTCATGCACATATCTTCCCACGTAGCACTTTTAATTCTTATCCCTACTTTTATTTTTTTCCATGTCTATTTAAGTGCTATTTATGACACTATGTTTGCACTGAAGCACCGCAGCAATTTCCTAATGTTGTAAACCTGCTCAACATTTGGCAATAAACCCCATTCTGATTCTGATTCTGATTCCTGGTGCTTGAGTAATATGAGATTTGTGTTTTTCCAGGATCTCTCAACATGATAAGATCCCTGCTAATACTGTCGTGTTTAATGTGAGTGAAAGCACATCTCATTACAATAATGATTCAGTAACATGGTCTCAGACGACCCTCGGTGACCGCAGCGTATCTGACAGTGTGAGCGTCTTTGTGTACGTACGTCCTGCGAGTTTGCCACTTGAATGCCGATGTGAGTCTGAGCCGATGTAGTTTGTATGAGCGAAGGAGATGAAGTCAACAAGTGAGATCGCAGGGTAATACGAAGGTGAAATCTCATGTGTCTATGTTGAAGACTGGAAGGAGGAACACTACTGTTATTCTAACAGGACCCACCTGTGAACAGCTCACCAGTAACACACATTAATTCTATTTTTTCCACTTTTTTATTTATGGAGAAAAAGACAGCTTGGTGTAAAAACTGTACATTTACAGTTATTAAAGGTTCCTGTGGGTCTTTAAAAAGCCTTTAAAAAGCAAAATTCAAAAAGAGTCACTTTGCTTTGCCTAAACATTTGCTTTTGCTATTGATAGTCAAAGGAGCTTGCAAAGAAAAGCGTCTGGACTTCTTTAAGTTGCTTGAAGACGTTTCACCTCTCATCCGAGAAGCTTCTTCAGTTCTAAGGTCAAATGGTGGAGAGTCCCAGATATCTCTCGGATGAGAGGTGAAACGTCTTCAAGCAACTTAAAGAAGTCCAGACGCTTTTCTTTGCAAGCTCCTTTGACTACGATGACCTGGATGACTGAGAACCTTCACAGACATTTTGCTATTGATCTTTATCATTGAATTCATTATGTCACGTCTAAAACCATTTAAGATGATAAAATAAACAGACAGGAATATCCAAACTGCTGATGGTTTGTTCACAGTAATGTTTATTTGCATGTAAATGTCTGCATGTAGACTGTCCACCAACTTTATGATCCTCGTTTGACACCTTAAACCATTAAGAAAACCCTTTGGTCTCATTTTGCAACTATAAATTTTAATGATTGGACTGTTGATCATAAAGAGACTACGCTAGTGGAATGTGCACTGACACGTGCGCATCAGCATTTTACTAAAGGCTCTGCCTGGTAAATAAGAGAATGAGGAAACATTAAATGACTGAATGACCCACGTGCAGGAATTTTTCATTAGACTACAGCAAAGCACCACAGTATGTACCAGTGAAAGCATGTGTTGAGGTGGAAGGCATGCACAAGAATGAAATGCAGAGAAGGTGCAGCTTTTCCTTTGTTTTACAGCTGCTGATATTTTCTAAGGTTTGGATTTTAAGAATGGCAAAAAACCCAGCTGCTGGAGTACATCTCAATCAGCCACAACATGAGGGTCGTTGACAGGTGAAGCGAATAACACAGATTATCTTTCGTTGCGAATGAATCTTAAGCTCATCTTTGCCTCCCTTTGACCAGGTCAAACTGTAAGTTAATGTCACTATGGATCTGCGAGAATAAAATAACAAGTTGTAAGTAGTATCAGTGGAAGCGCTCAGATGGTCCCTTTGCTGCTTTTATATTTCTGTCACTCAGGTTTTTGCCCCTCAGCGATAAACAGCTGATAGGGTATTGTTGTGACCCCGTCAGGCAGGCGGGCGGCGTGGACAAGTTTCCATGACTGCAATAACTCGAGAACGAGGCGAAGTAGGAGCTTCAAATTGATACCATTGGTGTATTTACCAAAACTCTCAGGCGAGTCAAAGGTCAGTGGTCAAATTTCCCGAAAATCTTGTGAATGTGAAAACTATAGTATTTTCAAATTGATAAGACAATGCATCAGCAGAAAAACATCTGCATTTACCTTAAAGAAGCAATTGCTGCTGCCCATCAGTCTAACAATTTAGAGTCCATTGTTCAACAGTAAGAAAGATTATTCACAAGTGCAAAGTATTGAAGACAGCTGCCAGTCTTCTCAGGAGTGCATGTCCCAGCAAATTCACCCCGAGGTCAGATTCCGCAATGTAAAGAGAAACTGCAGAAAACCTCAAGAACTGCATCTCAGACTGTACAGGCCTCAGTTAGCATGTTAAATATTCAAGTTCCTGACACAACAGGTAGAGCAAGACTTCTAGAGCAATGTCCTTTGGATAGATGAGGCTAAAGTACATGTTTCATCATGCTTAATGCATCAGCAAGGATGACCAAAGCAGAAGCTTTGTGAAAACCAAACACAGCCTATCAGCACAAACATCTTGTACAAACTATGAAGCATGATGATGTGGGCTTGTTTTGAAGTTGCAGGAGCTGTGCACCCTGCAGTCATCGAGTCGACCATAAACTCCTTTTACTCCAAAGTATTCTGGAGTCAAATGTGAGGCCATCTGTCCAACTGCTAAAACTTGGCCCAAACCAGGTCACGCAGCAGTATACTGACCCCAAGCACAGCAGCAAATCTCCAACTGAATGGCTTAAAAGAAAACAATCAATGTGCTGCAATAGTCCATTCAAAGTCCAGACCTCGACCTGTTGTGGGAAGAGAGCTGTGTCTAAATTAATGCCATCAAATTTCAATGAACTGGAGCTATTTTCTAAAGAGGAGTGGGGGAAATTCCTCCTCGATGACCTAAGAGATACACAAAATGACTGCATGAGGTTATTGCAGCTGCTAAAGCTGTTCAGCATGCTGTTAATATTGGGGTATACTTAATATTTCACAAAATTCTAATACAATCATTATGCTTCACACCATTGCAAACTGATTTAAAGTAAGATAATTGTGTATTTATATGTATTTATAAAGCATATTTACAAATTATAAATAAATCGATTTAGATATAGAGATAAAACAAAAATACTATCCAGAAAAACAAAGAAGATCCCCATAAATATCGTGAAAATGTTTTAATTTTTAATGACAAGCATGTATTTCTAGTTTTATTATTCCTGTTATTATCTAACAGTGTTTTGGTGGAGTTGCTACATGAAGCTGTTTCCATTTTCAGTCCCACAGTTTCCATATTTGAAATTGAAATCCTCTGCTGTTTGGTCCTGTAGGCTCCTGATCATCTACAGTGGCTCAGTATGAAGTCAGATATACGCAGCTAATTTTTTCTCTTGTAGCTTGGAGCCATGCTATAGCTAGTGCTAATCTCTTAGCCTACAGCATTAGCTCTTGCTAAGGCTAATCCCTTTTTGTGCAGCACCGGGCCCGCTAACGCTAATCCATGTGGCTGTGTTGTGCTAATGCTAATCCAGCTGTCAGTCAGAAGTGCTGACCGGTGTAGAGATGAGAAGACACCTGTGTGCTGCTTACTGTACTCCAGCTCTCCTCTTGCACTCTTGTCAGTTGCCATGAGGCTCAATTCACCTCCTGCTTCCCTCCCTCTCTGTCATTTCTGATCATCCCGTGGTCTTTCTGATTTAACCTGTTTGTCTACATGCCTGGTAATCCGTTTTCTAATCCAACCCTCTTTCCAGGAATGCAGCACTTAAATGTGGATTTCAACCTCAAATAAACCCAGCATTTCGAGCTAAAGCTTTGCTCTCAAACTTTATATGAAAATGCGTGTTAGAAGACACGCTTCTTTGGAATCGAGACGATCATTTTAATGCTTATTGAGTTATACAATCATTCTTTTAGGATGTCAGGACTCTTGAAGCTGGCTCCAAAAGTGAATGAATAGCCATGGACTAACCCAGGAGCGTTGACACATACAGCTATACAGTTGCTGCTCAGTTTCTCCTGCAGTGTTGCCAACTTAGCAACTCTGTCGCTATATTTAGCGAGTTTTCAGACACCTTAGCGACTTTTTTTCTGAAAAGCGACTAGCGACAAATCTGGCGACTTTTTCTGGTGTTATTGGAGCCTTATTTATGACGACTTTTTGACGTGAAAGCGTGTATCGCTCTTACTCTCAACAAGCAGTGGGTGCTGCCGTGGGCACCTCGCCCGTGCCAAAGTGCTCACAGGTGGAGGATAGTCCTCCCCCCGCTGCTATCAGGGCAGGAGATGTTCACACCTATGCATCCAAACTACAAATCAATCGCGCATGAGCGAAGCCGCTGCTCCTGCACTGACTGTAACGCAGTCAGTTCTTCTTTTACTGTTATGCTGTTTTGTGGATCACAAGGTTTAAAACTACTTATAAACACACACACATGCACACACACAAAGTAACTCCACCAGAGTGCCTATTTCGGGTCACTTTTGCCGGCCCAAGCCCGGATAAAGGAGCAGGTTTGGAATTGTCACATTAAAAAATCAATAATTGCTAAAAAAAAATATTAATTTGTAGTAATAAATAATTTCTAAATGCATTTAGGACGTATTTTACTCACTTTATGTCTCGTCCACGATGTTATTTCTCTCTCCAACAGCGTAGGTTACAATTACATTAGCATGACCAATTATGCAAATTAGGCGATGAAGACATTTAGCGACTTCTAGCGACTTTTAGGACAACCAATAGCAATTTTCCTTACTGAGGAGTTGGCAACACTGGTCTCCTGTTCCTCACGTCCTAGGGGCATTGTTCAAGTTTGTGGCCTTTTAGAGCATTTTAGATGGTTTACTGTGAGGTACAGCCAGGAATTGACATTTGGGCTTTTGGAATAAGAATTGTAAGTAAATCTTAGCCCTAAAATTCAGTAGTGCCTCTAAAACTGTTGACATTACAAATTTGATAAAAACAGCCTTCTTTAAGGGCTATTTTTTAGCATTAATTTATCACATAGTTGGGATAGCAGGTTGATGAATGTGGGACTGAATTAAATGACGCATGTATATTTGGTGGTAATGATGAAACGCATCACCCAGTGCAACAATGCAACTGTGACCTGCTCCACCTCCTGGGTGGCTGTAGCTTAGGAGGTAGAGCAGGTCACTTACTGATCGGAAGGTCGGTGGTTCGATCCCTGGCTCCTCCAGTCTGCATGTCAAGATACTAACCGCAACTTGCTCTCCGATGCATCCATCTGTGTATGAATGTTGTTAGAAAGCACTAAGTATAGATAAAGTGCTTGATTGGGTGAATGAGGCATGTTGTATAGCTTTGAGTACTCTGTGAGAGTAGAAAAGCACTATATAAGAATCAGTCCATTTACCATTTAGCCCTGTGGCAGAGCTAATCAGATTAGGCTTTGACTACACACATGTTGCTTCAGATTAATTGAACTTTGGGCTCTTTCACAGAATCTCGTTGCTAATACCACGTCTGTAATGTCAGCAAAATGATTCTCGTCTTGCTACCGTTGACACAAACAATGAGCGTTGCACTTTTCGGAGAAGGCACAGTGAATTTGAAGTTTTCCGATCTCCCGTTCTCTCCAGTTATCTGCTGTTTATTTCATCGTCTGGCGAGACAGCTTCCTGTCATTGCTAAAATCCACTGCTTTCGAGTGTCTGAACAAAACAGCTTGAAGCTTCCCCGGTGATGAAACACTCAGCCTCTTCCTCCTTCCTCCTCCCACTCATTTCCAATAACTCCCCCTTGGGACAGCTTTTCTTCATCTCTGTTATTCATGTTCTTTTCTGCTTATTTTTTATGAACACTGTTGTTTTTTTCCCCGCCATCGTCCATCACGCTGTGTTTTAAAGCCATTTGGATTTTGTTATCAAATTCTCTTCTTTTTGTTTTGAAGCCACCGTTATTACAGCCCAGCTTCTTCTGTCATCTATCACCGCCGCACAAATTGTGTTTCTGCTGCATTTGTCAGTTGTGGCTTCATTTTATCACCTTGTTTAATTACCTTACTTCTATCTCTTACTGCAGTGCAAACTAAATTAACCAAAGTAAACAGTACACGCCTGAAAGCCTGGAGGCGATTCAAGTGAATACATTTCGAAAATGGGCGTTTCTTGAAGTAAAAAAATGTATTACTAAAGAAAAATGTATATATCTGCCGATGCACAGGATGTGATGTAACTGTTTCTCCAAAAGGGCTGTTCACCTACGCTACACCCACACCACCCTGATATCAAACTCTGAGAAAAAAATCCACCTTCAGGCACGTTGTTGGCACATTATACATCATCAGCGTGTGATGCTCTGAAGGTTATTCTGTGAAATATTTGTCTAATTTTCTTTTTTGTTATACCTGAATCCTGTCATCCTCATCAGCTGCACTTAGCACTTGCTTGCATTTCCCAGCATGCCTCAGGAGAAACTTAAGAGAACAGCCGGTCGCAGGTTTTTCTGTGTAGGTGGACTCGGTGATGAGGAACATAGGAGCTGAGAAAAGTGCGAGTTTTGCAGCTTACTGAAAACACATCGTTTCCTTTGTTAAAGCTGCAGAAATACTGAATCTGTGTTTTTGTCCCTCACAGATGTCAGTGATGCTGTATTGAAACATGGTGCTGGAGTGTGTCACTCTGAAAAGACACTTTTTGAGATTTCACGGTCACATTCATCTCTCTTAAAAATAATAGGTTGTGGGGTGTGCACACTGTTAAGTCTAATTGTTGAACGTTGTCATTGTGCTTCTTAAATTTGTAAGGTCTGAGTTCAATCTATAGGATCAAGACATTCCTTTGTCTCTGACCACTTCTCCAGCCTCTCTGTGCTGGGGGAGGTTTTATTGCAGATACATTTTATCTGGAAGATCTGTTTCTTGTGTGGTCAGCTTCCTGCCCTTTTATGGCTTCACTGTGTTGTGCACGGTGAACCAATACAGGAATTGAACCATATATTGGGTGTGGGGGAGATTACCATTTTATGACTGAGGATGTTGTTAGAAACAGTTGGAAGTCACGCACACAGAGAGACACACACATTCTCACACACTCACTCACTCAAACACACACACACACACACACACACACACACACACACACACACACACACACACACACACACACACATGCATACCGATGTGGGAGGTGCTTTTGCTGTGATGTGTATTGTGTGAACTGTTTTCCCAATAAAAGGCAGCAAGCAGAGGCCCGATTTAGGGTCATTTTGTGGTAGACACCGACGAGGCCTCCCTTGCAAGTAAATCGATCGATCGCTGACTGTCTTGTTTTCTTCATGATGATTAAGTCTCTAAACTAGCGGGGCTTGTGGAAACACAGACCCAACACACACAAATTCATCCAAACTGGTTGTTTGTTGGAAACTGGTGGAAACATTCAGCTCAGAAGCATCAGAGTGGGTTTGAAATAACACATAAAAAAAAAACTAATCTGCCTTCCCAGAGAGGTGGATTTGTGGACTGATGGACTGAAATCACTTTCTTCACATCCAGAACAAACACAAAGTGTGAGGGTACTTGTGAGTGAAAGCAAATTGTCCCACTTCAGCAGAGCAGACAGCTGAATACAGCTCCAGACTCCCATTCCTCTTTCAAGAGATCAAATTCAGATTACCAGTGTGATTAAGTCCATCCTGAAGATCCACCACACTTCATTCATGTCAGTTTGGATGACAAAAGGCTCCAAGTGCTTTTTCATGTTTCATGATGCCTTTCTTTAGCTAACAATAACACATTTATATAGCTAATACAGCACAACACTGTTAATGATGATAATAATAATGTATACTTTATTGATCCCAGTGGGGAAATTACTTTCTCTGCATTTAACCCATTCACTCAGTGAAGCAGTGGGCAGCCACCAATCAGGCGCCCGGGGAGCAGTGTGTAGGAACGGTACTTTGCTCAGGGGTACCTCAGAGTAGCCATTCAGTGGATTCGAACCCCTCACCTTCCAATCTTGGGGCGACCACAATTTCATTATTATTTCATATTACATTTTTTCCAAGTAAATCTCTGATTTAAAAAAAAAAACAAAAAGAAAAAATTCACATCTTGCACATCAAACTTGTCTCATTTCTAAGAGGCTGCGTTTAAATTTTTGGGAAGCGCATCTGTAACCGGAAGGTCACTGGTTCGATCCCTGGGCTCTCTGTCCTGGTCGTTGTGTCCTTGGGCAAGACACTTCACCTACCGCCTACTGGTGTTGGCCAGAGGGGCCGATGGCGCGATGTGGCAGCCTCGCTTCTGTCAGTCTGTCCCAGGGCAGCTGTGGCTACAACTGTAGCTACCTCCACCAGTGTGTGAATGTGAGAGTGGAATTGTTAAGCGCTTTGGGTGCCTTGAAAAGCGCTATATAAATGCAATCCATTATTATTATCTGTGACCTCAGCAAACACTTAAATAGATGCAGGGCGTGCTCTAGTATCCTATTGAGCATGAACGGGCTGTGGTTGTGGTTGTGGCTCAGCAGGTAGAGCAGGTGCAATAATCGGTATGGTGTGGTGTGAGTGGGTGAATGAGACATGTTGTAAAAAGTAGAACTATTTAAGAAGCGTCCATCCATTTACCATGAGAGGGCAGAACTCAGTTCTTCAGTCATTCCTCCTCTCACTCATCACATGGGGCTGCAACCACGATGTCAGGATCCAGAATTTTCAGTCCAAGGCTTCACAGCAAGACTGCATTTACTGGTTTACATTCACTGTCTACATAGATCACACATACACGTTTGCTGTTTGAATGAGTGTAGTGGCAGACTTCTGGGGTTTGGTTTAAGCATCAAATGATCTTTGATCAAGTGTAGACACAGAGATTATTCTCAATTTGTCATATAAAGACTCTTTTTTTCATGCAGAGCAACAATAAAACACGACTCTGACATGCTGTCACGTAATGGACATGCGTGCACTTATATACATGACAGTAAGAGGTTTGCTATGTAAACTGAGTGTTTTCCATGAGAAACACTGAAAGAGTTAAGCTGTCTGATAATGGACATGTAATGGGCTTGTAACTTTAAAAGTAAGTGTTTGATCTGCAACACATTTGACATTTTTTCTTGAAAACTGACACAAATGATTAATTCTGAATAATAATATTAGCTGGTTACTGTTTGAGTAGTTCTTCTGGCTCCTAAATGCAAATATATAACAATAACAACTGTTTCAGGAAGAATTCAGGACTTCACATGTCCATTTGTAACCCTTCAAAATATTCTTTCTGCTTGACAATATTAATGAATTGTTATAGCTAATTGTCTTCAGCACAAACCTTTGAGTTATCAGTATTTTCATTTTTCATTTCGGATATTTGTCACTCTGTAAAACCACCGCTCGCTCCGCAGCTTCCCTTCGTCCTTTCTGTAGGTCCTGCTGAGGAATTTGGATGAAAGGAAAGGAGGCAGAGCAGCCTCGAAGGGAGGGCGAAAAAGAGAGAGGAAGAAGTGATAGAGGAAAAGAGGGAGGAGAAGTGACAGCAGGGACAGAAAATAGAGGCAAAGAATCTTTAGGAATACTAATGAATTAATGATGCAACGTGTTGACATTTTTCTCTTTCTTCTTTTTGTCCCTGCACTCTTTCCTTGTCTCATTTCAACCCCTCTCTTCAACTCTCCTCCTCCTCCTCCTCCTCCTCCTCCTCCTCCTCCCCCTCTTCCTCTGCGCTCCTGCAGGTAGGAGGGTGTCCTTGTTAGCTTGTCATCCTGTTGTAACCCTGAGGCCAGTGATGTGACTGGAATGTGAATTCATCATAAAAGGACCAACTCTACCTGAAGACTTCCTGCTTCCCCAAGAAACTCAGGTAAGTCGTACATAATGGAATATTTAATGTGATAATTCTCTGTGTGGTTTGACTGTATGTCTGGAAAAATTACAAGTGCTGAAAAGCAGCTTGGTAATTTTGGGGCTTAGTTTTTTTTAGAAGGTACGTCTCCAGTTATTTCATTCAGCTGAAAAGAGCCGATGCATAAGTGGGGAAAAGTGATCATGAACTAATACGTGGTTTATTTGAGACCAGTGCAGAGCGGCTTGTCTGCTTGGTGTGAGATGCTCATAATGTTTCTTATGCTGGGTTCTGGTGCTGGTACTCGCCGTCAGCCCGACCTGCCGTAGACCTTCTATGGCACCACTTTGGGCCGGCAACAAAAACGGGCTTTATTTTTTGTCCTTTCCTTTTTTGGGTCAATCAGGAGTGTCAGAATCAGAATATCATATTAATCCCTGAGGAAATCATATGCGTACAGCTAGGGCTGTGCGATATGACCAAAATCTCATCTCCCGATATACGAATTCTATCGCCCGATAACGATATAAATCACAAAAATTTAACATTTTCTGTAAATTCTGTGAATCTCGGGCAGCTCGACTTACGTGAAGTGTTTCCAGCTGCGCGTCATGTAGCTGCAGTCGAGTGTTTTAACCGATGCATGAAACGACACATTTTTAGACATAAGTTGTAAAGGCCGCCGTTTTCTTTGTATTTATTACACGGCGTGCTGCGGGGAAAAGCCTGTTCTAACGTTTGAGTCTAAGGTTTATTTTTTAGCACCTGACGGCTCTTTTTTAATTCTCATCCGTAAATAATCTGCTCTTTCACGTGATTCAGTTTATTTTGAAAAGTCTCAACAGGATCTTGAGCTTTATTGTGAAAGGCTTATGTGGAACGGTTATATAAAATATAAGAGAAAGAGAGAACTTTAAGAAATGAATATAGCCACTACAGTGACCATCAAAATGATGAAAAATACTGCCGTAAACAGTTTATTTTGCGACACCACGAAACAACCGATAGCGTAAAATGAAACGATAGACGTTTTTATATCGTCATCCGATATATATCGTTATATCGAACAGCCCTACGTACAGCTGTAATAGCTGGTGTGGTTGGTCTTGCTGGTGTAGCTAGATGGATTAGGTAGAAGTGCAAGTAGGCAGCGCGCCACATGTCGTAGCCTTGTCTATGACATTTTTAGATGCCACCTTTTACTTGACTGTTCAGAGTCCAGAGTTCTGAATGGACAGACTTCAGGTGCCCCAGTCCCTTGGATATGCAGGCTCAGGCTGCTGTGATGCACTGATCCTTTCACTCTTTATGATGTCAGAAAGAGCAGATACCCTGATCTCAGGTCCGACTCTGGGTGGGAAAATTGAAGCTTGTAAGGGTCAGCCCGTCAGACGAAAACTGTGGGCAGGGAGCTAAAACAGCTTCTTTCAAATGTAGCGTGACCTGAGGGGACTGGTTCAGTCCTTTCTGTTGGTTTTCTTCCAGGAATATGTTTATAGTGTCTTTAACTGGACTGTGTGTGCAGCACAGCCGGTAATACTGTGAGTGTGTGTTTGTTGTCCTCATGTAAAAGGCCTCTCCATGTGTGTGAGCTCCATTCTGTCACATCATCATTACAAAACACATTATTATTAGAAATTACATAAAACATTACGTGCATCCTGATGCTAACAGATGTGTTTTTAACATAGTTACGAATAGTTACACCACTTACATTAAAAAAAATAAAAATAATGTAACTACTTTGAGTTCTTAATCAAAATCGTAGAACTTGATAGTTTTGATTACGTTGCAGTTACTTCTCTAACAAATATCTGAACCTGGGAAATAAAACAGGATTGTCCTTCAAAGTCTTGTGAGGTTTGAAATAAGGCATTTTAATGAAGACAGATTTCCAACATTGCAAAGGTTCTTTTGGGCCAACACAGCCACCTGCCTTGGCGCGGTCGGCTGGTTGCAGGCACGACAGACTTGGCTCGGTTGAAGGAATCACAAGAGGCTGTAGAAATTAAAGCAAAGAATGCCTTAGAAATGGAGTCTGTCTGGACGTATCGACAGCGCCTCGTGAGCCACTTTCCCCACAGCGCTGTTGCACTTAAATGTGTTCCAGCAGCTTTGCTGAATGGCACTGAGCAGAAATAAGCCAAAAGAAAGGATTTCTGTACATAATGAAAAAATGACGTGAAATTTACTGACAACAAAACACAAGGGGCGATTTTGACACATAAATTCTGTTTACTGAAGTGATGATCGGTTAATGTTCACCTGCCACTAAGAAGAATCTCTACAGAATAATCTACACACAAAGTGTGCTCAGGGCACAGATTATAAACCACCATTAAATATTGTTTAATAGCAATTTTCCATTGCTCTGTTTATCAGTGTGACATAATTCTATCTATTATTTTATTAATAATTTATTGACTCTGTCGTAAAGCTGTCTAACATAACATAATAGTCTTAAAGAATCATGTTGTTTGTGTCTGAGGGATACGATCCCCAGTAATGTTCACAGTATGTTTGTTCAGGTCACCTCTTACTAATACGAGCACCACATGTGATAAATCTCTCCATAACCAGAGAAATTGTTGAATTTTCTACCTATGATTTGCACATTCATTCTTTTCTTTGTTTGTTTTCTTATTAAATGTTTCATTTTAAAAGCTTGTTACTAAAAAGTAAATTACTGGGATTTCTAATTAGCCACATTTCGATTAGTAAAATGTTGAAGTCTGTTACACATGCAAGCCATATTTCATGCTTCATTAAGTTAAATTAGCCCAACACACACCTCCATAATCCTTCTTCTCTTCTGTCATTACACCTTTATTCTGAAAGTCTCTGCAGCTATTTTATTCTGGGAAAAAATGTCCTGGTGAAAACATCCCACCGAGTCATTTAGCCAACTTATCCAGAGTGACTCACAATAGTATAAGCTGCAACAAATCGCAATCCCTGCATCATCCACACAGTGCAAGTGTCCAAGAAGAAAAGCTGTAAGAGGATTGCAGGGGTCAGAGCTGTACTGCACTCACAAAAATGGTATAAATTTTCCTGTCCATTAAAGAGATCTTGTACTGTATTACTGTAGCATCGGACAACATGAAATATGAGCTGAAAGAACAAATTCAGAACACGTGACACTTCTTCTTCCACAAGCTTCATTAAGTAACAGAAAAAACTGCAAAGAAAATGCAATTTAAGAATCTTCTGTGGTCTCATTTGGGGTCGTCAAATATCCCTTATTCGCATTTTTTACAGTACTGTGCTGTCCCCATGATTTCATCAGGGGTTATTCTAGGTGGAAGACACTGTTGAATCAGTAAAGAAACTCACATTGTGTCTTTAAGTATGCAATGATATAATAACTGACTTTGCACTGATGAACCATGATGACCATCTGTCTCAGATGCTGTTGGCCCTCCAAGTCCCCAAACCGTTTTTGACCCACTGAGCCGCGGACTCTAATAACTCCAAGACGTCTGCAGCAGATTGTTAAAGTCTCATTGTGTCGCTCTGTTATCCTGATGAAAGACGTCACTGTCTTTGGGGGAAACCATTCCACTGAAAGCATGTGTTGTTGCAGACCAGGTGGCACATGAATACCTGAACACGGTGTTTCCCAGCACAACATTTCCCAGAGAGTCATGCCCCACCACCAGCCTTACTCCCTCACAGGGTGCTAGGACCATGTGACTCAGCAGGTCAGGTGACCTGCCGTTGCTTAAAGGAACAGTTCAGACCTTTTCGTGCCCACTGTAGGCGTTTTCCACGTTGAGCAGCGGTTACCAATGGGTCTCAACACATCCTTGTACATCATTCACATTTTGTGTCATTCTTGTGTTACAGCAGCCCCTCTCTCACCTTTGACCCATGCTGAGAGCTCTTGTTAGGGGCCAAAAACGTATTCACAGGGCTGTAGTTTGTATCGTTACGCTCACCACTTACCTTTCAGTTAATGAGATTCACCAGACCAGTCCTTCTGTTTCTCTCGCGTACACAAAGATGTTACTGTTCAGGTTTCATCTAATACAGGCCAGATTGTTGTTATGAGATAATCAGCTCTATATGCTTCATATCAGAGTAGTCGTAGTGTTTTGGATGAGTGTATTTAGTCCTAAAAGAAGTGATGCTCTCAGTGTCAGTGTTCTCGGTCTATCCCACCGGGCTGCTGCCCCCATGGCCTCATAATGTGTTTAATACGCAGGAACAGGAAGGTGGATGAACTGTGAATGTGGACTGATGAGCCTGATGACACATCAGGATGACGAGACAAGCGCTGCTCCCCATAGAACTATATCTATATATCAGTGTCATCTCCATCTGATTTGTGCAGAGCAGGGGGGATGAGAGGGAACAGCTTCACTCTCAGCCAATCACAGAGCGAGCATACACGAAGAAAGAACACAACATCCTCTCACAGAGTCAGTCGCTGGATTTTTTTCTATTTTCTACATTATTTCTTACAGCCATTTATCCAGAGTACCAGTGTTCACACACACACACACACACACACACACACACACACACACACACACACACACACACACACACACACACACCTAACCCTAACTCTCAGCCTAAACCTAAATATATACTGTAACCTCAAAATGAGTCAAATGCCTTCAAACTCATGAGGACGGGCGTTTTTCCCCCATAAGTATAGTAGCATGCCAATTATCTGGCAAATATACAGATAAAAAATATATTGCACTTTCCCCTCTCTGGATGCTAAAGCTACTGTATATGATGCTTTGTGTTTGTGGGGAACTTTGTAATATACCCTCTGGCTTTATTCTTTCATTGCTTCCTGGAGAATCCTTGACTGAACCTTGAATTTTTACAGCATGTATAAAAACATCCTTATTTGTGCTCATAATTCCATCCCAAGAGAAACTGTTATGGTCTAAAAATAAAATGAAAAAAAAAATCAAAACTGTTTCTGTTTCAAAATAAAATGAGACCTGAAATTACAGACCTGGGCATATGCAGCAAAACAGTAATAGCTTATTTTCCACCTCTGGAGAACACACCGCGCCACAAAATGGTCCAAAGCTGTCCTTTTCTTTGGCTTCAACATCTAAATTGATAATTCAGGCAGAGAGCTCGAGGCACAAAGGCCCCTATGGAGGACTGAAAACACTCATCTGATATATTGTTCCTGCACTGGGAGACCGAGGTATTCCTCTGGGCTACATTCACTCTCCACGGAGCAAATCCATCCACAGAACTCTAAAAATGTCTCTTTACGGTGATTCAGAGCTCTGCATCAGCACCCGATCACAGCCATTTGTCATGTGGACGAAGGATGTCTAATCTTTATCTGAGGTGCTGTGTTCTAATAGAGCAAGAAAGGGGCAAGCATTAACCTCCCCTCTGTCTCTGACACTCTGGCTTTATTTCTTTCCATGTGACCTTTGCTGCTTCTCTATACTCATGAGGTTTTGTTGGACTTGGGTGAACATGTGCACACAGTTGTCCAGCCTGTTGATAAAAATGCTCGCCACTGGAAAAAAAATCAGTTGCATGTGTAAAATGATATTTTAGTGTCACATACCAGCCAGCTTTTGGTGTTCACAGAGGCGGAGTTAAGTTCTGCATTAAAGCATGGCAGCAGAAAATGCAGAGCTTAAATTCCACTTGGACACTCAGATAATCCACATATATAAAAAGACGGGAAAAAACAACATTTACCCTCAAAACCCCTAAAAAATAAATGAAGCAGAAAATATAGAGGAAAAGATTTAAAATATGAAGCTTGTACTTTTTCTTTAGCATAACAACAGAACCTAATAATAACTCTGGAGATTCGCGATGCACATATGTGTGGCTCCATGTGCGCTTTTGCAGATCATTTCATATTTAGCGATTTGTTTGTGGAGGATGCTGGGATGTTTGTGAGCCACTCTGCAGGTTTTAAGTTCAAATATTTCCATCTGCCATCTCTTTTCCCCTCATACTCCTCCTTCCAGTCTTTAGCTTTACGTCTTTCATCTTCTAACTAACCCTCACACTTGTTTCCTGCTCATGTCGTCTTCCATTACCACGAGTACGCTCCTGCTTTCAGTCGTTCCTCACTCAGTGTTAGTCAGCCACTGCGTCATCCTCGCTGGTCTCTCTCTATCTCTGCTTCACACTTTCTTTGTTTTATCTTGCTTCTTTTTCAGTCTTTCCCCCTACTTTTTGTGTCCCCGTTAAAATATCTCTTCTTTAACTTTGCATTGTCTTTCAAGTTATGCACTGATAGCTTCCCATCTCTCTGCCCGTGCGACGATAACGTTAGTATCACTGGAGAGTTCCACGATCAAAGAGCCTGTGATGAATAATAATTATGAGGCAATTACTGCTCGCAGAGATACGAGTGCTTTACACCACACGGAACCAGTTTTGCTTTTCAGTGTTGGGTAGCTTTAGCTTAGCAGTCCTTCGTGCTAAAATTATTTTGCTTACACACTCGTTCACAGACCCGACGATAAACACACAGAACAACATACAATAAAGGCTCAAATGTCCACAGAGCAGTCTCCTTTTGCACTCAGATCAATTATTTATGGTGTTTATCTGTGTGGATGCAGGAACACTTTATGGATTTGTTATTCAGATGTGAATCAATGCCATTGTTTTAGAACTTGTGAGAAGAAACTGTTTCCACTCAGCAGCTATCCTTGAACAAAGAGAGTCATAACTGTGTACAGTATATAGTGTTGTGGTGATACTGCCGTTTGATTCATACTGGTTTGATCATGATCAGGTTATGTATCCAGTAAGAGTCACCATGAGTATCTGAATACTCACTGCTTCTCAAACTGTGCACAACATAAAAACAAGAGACATGTAGCTAAAATCATACTAGCCCGGATGATGCTGGACAACAATGGGCGAGAAATTCTACAGGTAAGAGCATCATAACATGTTGAGAGTGATCATTATGTAAATAAAGAACCCATCAACTACATGTTCCCAGAATTCCTAGGGGCAAACCAGTGTCCTCCCTCACTGATGGTTTGTTGGTGCTGCAGATACAAAGAGTCTCAACAATGACAGCAAGAAAAACCTGTTTCCCTGCCAGTATGTTCACCAAAGGCTTGTATGAAGGCTAAGAAGCTTTTTTTGAGTCATTCAGCATCGTGACAAAGATCCCGTCATTGGTGGTAAGTGCGGGGTTTAGCTGCAAGTTCTTCGTGTATTGTTAAACAAACAAAACAATGTGTTGGATACAACAAAGACGGTGAAGTAAAACTAGAACATGAGACGCTGTATGTGTGCCTGTGTGTTTTAGGGCTGTTTGTATGGAGACGATTGAGATGAGCATCAATAGAGATGGAATGAAAGGACCCAAGGCAACACACACACACACACACACACACACACACACACACACATTTCTTTGGCTGCCCTGTGATTGACTCACTGAATGTTTTTCTTTTTGATGATCACTTTTATGTCTCCATCTTCAGCTGTGTGTGTGTGTGTGTGTGTGTGTGTGTGTGTGTGTGTGTGTGTGTGTGTGTGTGTGTGTGTGTGTGTGTGTGTGTGTGTGTCAGCCAGTGAGTCAGTCCACCCCCCACCCTCCAACCCCACCACCCCCTCCCTATTGCTGGAGGATCATCCAGGAATAAACACGCATCTCTCAGGCCTGGTTTCTCTCGTCAGTGATCACTGATCCTCCAACTCTCCACTTTACACAGTGATTCACAGCACAGACTCAAAGCTGGAAAACAAAAGCCTGAATATCTATCCTCCAACAGTGGATATTAACCTGCCACTGTACTTAGTCACTGCTCTTTATTTCAGTGTTTTGTCTGTTATTTGTAAAGTTTATCTCACAGATGTTAAGATACTTGATTTCACAGTCTTTCAGTATAAACACAGTTACTCTGCACGGTCAACGTTCTTCACGCCTGAAACTGAAATGCATGAACTCTTGCCTTCTATCTGTCCGCTACCAAATCTGCATACATTCCATATACAAATGATACAAAAGTGTGTAAAACAAGTTTGTATTTGAATAGTAATAATAATAATTCTTATTATTTTGCACTCACATACCACATTTCTATTCCTCCCCATTGTAGTAAAGCATGGGGCTATGTTGATTTCTAGTAATTATTATTTCCAAACACAGTTCACATCTGCTGGAAAGTATATGAATATTTTAATTAAACAAAACACAATATAGATTTTATTTAATTTAATAGTTCTTTGGAATTTTAAAGAATCTAAACACTATATAAAAACAAACTTTGTGACATTCCCAAAACGTTTGGCCACAACTGATTTTCATTTATTGATTTTTTTTATTCAATATTGCTACAATTTTAAGAATGACATTTCTTACCTTTGTGCTGGTGCTTTGCTCAGGACAAACTACTCTGCAGTAGACATTTTGTGCATTTTTATGCATCCAGATAACCCCGTGGCAGCTACTGCAGCTCACCCGTGCCCTCAGGGGTCACCTGGCTTCTTCTGTCTTAGGTGGACTTCCTATTTGGCATCTACTTTCAGCCGGGTTGTGACACCAGTAACACTAATTCACTAATCATCTGCAGTACTGTTGGAGGGCTGTTGGTCCTATGTGCAGCACACCTCGGTCTACTGCAGTACAGTTACTGTGTGATCATCACACAGTAACTGTACATCTTGTAGTAGCCCACAGAATGTCGGCTACTACAAGATCCTGTTGTCAGGATCGTGGCCTGCAGTGTGTTGTTTGACGTTAAGGCCTCTGAATTCGCAGTACATGTTGGTCATAAGTGTTACATTACACACAGGTGGTCAGATTGCTTCCAGTAAAAGTGATGTTTCTTCACATGTCCATCCTCTACAGCCTCCATGGCCCAGGTTAGAGTTGGTAATCAGACCATCTAATCCCAGCTTATCTCAGTTTTTCACACCTCACAATAAGTTGACGGTGAGACTTCATAGTAATGTGATGTAAAGAAAGTCTGCGTGTGCCTTGGCAGTGCCCTCAGATCAGTATTTGTAGCTGTATGAAATATCTCGTGCTTTTACAAAGAGTCCGCTCTCTCTCTCCCCAGATGTTAAAATAAAAGCTAACTATACCATATGTGAATCAGCAGCATAAAGTGCAAAGGTCAGAGTCGTGGCTCCTGCAGATGATTCATATTCCTCTTTCTGCCATGCAAATGACTCACAGTTTAAACCACAAAGGGTCAGATTTAATCTTTGTTGCGTTTGTAGTTGCGTTGCCCTGAAGACAATCCGACGATAAATCCGAATCCAGCTGTTGATCTCTGTCTCATTAGTTCAGAGCATCTTTCTCTTCACTTCAAGCGCCCTATGAGCTCTTCTTGTCCTTTTAACCCCTCTCCTTTCTCCCTTCTTTCTTTCTTTATTATAAAAGCGAGTGGTCCTGCCACTATTCAGAGATCGTCATAGCATTCCCCACGAGACCCTCCGCTCTTACTTTCCTGAGCGCACTCAGTCACTGTGGAACAAACACAGTGGGCTTCATCCTCAGATGACTTACTTGCTGCTTTTGTATATAAATGGATTTTCTGAACCATAAAAAAGCAGACGTGACATGCTGAGCTACAAAAGAGAAATAGTCAGACAGTTCAGGGAGGAAATAGAGATGCATTAAGGGAGAGAAAGAAGGAAGATGCTTTGTGTGCTCAAATAATACATTTCTTTCACTTTGTTATTGATATAAAACCTGATGCAATGTATGCCAAATCTGTTTGATGATTCCCTCAAGCAGGTGTGCACTTTCTGTGACTCTAACACAGGTACAAACTGCAACCACTGTGGAAGCGATTGATGTCTTCTTCCTTAATGTTTCATCTGATGCCAGTACCGATAAAAATATTTTTAATTTCACGGCAAAACCACCCTGTCTCAATTATTCCAGCAGCCACGACTGGTTATATAGCAGTGATTTAAACATCCACACTAATCTCCTCATTTCAAAGTGTCTGGATTTCCTCCAGTGGTGGGGCACAGATTTAATAAGACCCTGCACTCTTTTTCCCTTTCATGAGCAAAAGAGAAAAGCAGCTGGATGAGGGTTCGGTGAAATACTATTCTTTGGAAAATTGGATGTGACGAGTATACTTAGGTTAAGGCTGCCTCGTGCTGAGTAGGCAGTGCAACTCAGTCTGACCAAGGTCGTCAAGGTCCTCATCAAGGTCGCGATGTAGGTCGCGATGACAGGTCGCCAGGTCACCAGCCTATGACAGGGCTAACACACTGAGACCGACAGCCAATCACAATCACATTCACACCTAACCAAACAACTTGGACTGTGGGATGAAGCCTTTGGGGGCAAACTCCACATTTGGGGGTGAAGCTGTAGCGTTAGCATAGATAGTAGTAATGTAGACAAACAGCAAATACAACATAAAAAAATGCTTCCATGGATTTTTTACGAGACATAAAAGCTATATTTACCAGAAAACCAGTGGATGATCTAAGTGAAAGAACAAAGGCTTATATAATATAGTGATATCTTCTGATAAAGTAATATCGGGAGGAGCAAGTTGATTTAAAAGCCGCCCGCTCCCAGTTTGGGTTTGGGAGACAGACACTATCTCTGGTTTTCAGATCAGGCTTCAAACTTTCCTCTTTGCTAAAGCATATAGTTAGGGCTGGACCAGGTGACCCTGAATCCTCCCTTAGTTATACTGCAATAGGTGTAGGCTGCTGGGGGATTCTGTGTTTATACACCACCTTGCATTTAATCATTAGATGTATAGCAGCTTCTCTTCTCTCCTGTCTCCCTCCATCACCCCCAGCCGTCGTGGTAGATGGCTGTTGCATATAAAAAAAAACTGAATTCAAACTTAATGCACAGTTAAAAGAACTTCAAAACGTTTTGGGTGCCTCTGCTCCCAAATAGGCACCAGGCAGCGAGACATGGGGCCTGTTCTTCGTACCGCGCTAAGTGAGTTAGCTGGATGAGATTGTTGACGATTTCGCGTGATCCTGGATCGTTCGGTTCCCCGAAGCCCATCCGGGACTTGCTGTCATAGCAACAGAGCCGTAAGCGTAAACCTGCTGGGGAGCAGGTTTACTTTATGTAAACAGGATTAGATCGCGGCCACGCAGGTATGTCCGCGTCATTCATACGAAAGCAACAGCGATATTCCACCACTGTTTCACCATAAATAAATAACATCAATGTAACTAAAGATAATGCAGCACCTGATCCATTTATTGATTTCACACAGGTCATTTCCTAAAAAAGGGAAATGTACTATTAACATTCTATTACATGTATGTGATTATTACAGATTTAATTCATATTTCAGAGTAGCAATTGTAAATTACTTCGTGTAATCAAGATGAGAGACCACGGCTATAAAAGCGAAGGTGGATTTGGGAAGTCTGTCGCAGCCATGTCCTGTCCGTATACGCGAGCCACCCATTGCGGAAGGTGCAAGATTGATAAGGAGAGTCCTCAGAATTCAGCGTATATTGCGGGACAGACAGGATCCTTTAGCTCAGCGCGACAGTGTGCTCATAGAGAGATATCGATTTTCCCGTGAGGGTATTATTTACTTAACCAACTTGTTGACGAGGGGGTGCAGGACCACCACCTGTCTTTTTTTGCTCTGCCCTTTTCTTGGTTGCTGTTATAAACAAACAGATTATTCCAGGGTCTCTTTCCAAGAGACGAAAAGCAATATAAGTGATAAATATTACCATTCTGTAGAACATTCTTATATTTCACTTTTACCTGTTCCCATGTTCTAGTGGGTCCTGTCGTGGCTCTAATGTGAAAGAGGATAAAATATAACATATTATAATATAATGTAATATAATATTGGATAATATAGTGTAATATAATAAATCTACCCTACCGCCTACTGGTGTTGGCCAGAGGGGCCGATGGCGCGATATGGCAGCCTGGCTTCTGTCAGTCTGCCCCAGGGCAGCTGTGGCTACAACCGTAGCTGCCTCCACCAGTGTGTGAATGTGAGAGTGAATGAATAGTGGCATTGTAAAGCGCTTTGGGTGCCTTGAAAAGCGCTATATCAATCCACTCCATTATTATTGTTATTATTAAATTACTTACGAGTTTAATTTGTCAGCAACTTTCTGCCAGCCCTCTCTCCTTGCTTTTGCAGCCTTTGCAGTGTTCCCTTGCGTTCTGATTAAACTCTGAAACTCCTGAAATCCCTCACTCAAGAGTTCTTGCTCTGCTGCCGAAAAATACCAAGCCGAGCGCGCTCCGTCGACATTTTCGCCGACCAATCAGAGGGTTGCCGATCAATGTTTCTACTATCGATGCGTAGCCCCTTTTACGACACCCAGTGATGTCACATTACTGCGTCCAGCTGTACTAATCGTCAACAGCAGGTGTGTTCGGGGAACCGGATTAGCGCGCTCACGGTTAGCGCGATGGTTTGGTCTTGGATGTGTCATTTGATCTTGGATGTAGTAAGCGACGTACGAAGCACAGGGCCATGGTTCCAGAATGATGCTGGAGAGACCTTCAGAGCCAGGTGATAACTGTCTGTGGGTTTATCATAAACGATACATCAATACGCTAAATCTGTTGTTCAATAACCTCATTATGTTAATCTAATGTTGAACATTGGCCATTAATGGCTAATCAGGACCAATCAGAATCAAAGGTACATGACAGAACTGTTGTGCAGTACAGGAAACATACATCGTGTTTTAATGAGGTCCAGTGCTTTGTTACAGGAGTTTACTGCAGTGTGTTTTAGTCTGTTTGTAATTTGCTGCTCGCTTGCAGCTTGTTTGTTTGTACTTCCGCTGCATGCGATTGTGCTGCATGTATGTGCGGTAATTATATGTCCTGTTGTGTGTTTGCATGGGTGATTGGTGTATATGATCTCTGTGCGTGTGTGGGTATGAATGCAGCAGCAGGAAATAGGTCACACCCGGCGATGTTTTCTCTGCTAATATACACGTCTGTGCCAGGAAAGCGATCGATAGCGATTGTGCTGGAAGAACAATCTCGCCTGTTTGCATCTTTCTTCTCTTCATCTGTTTACCTCTCAAACACCTCGGCTCCTTTTGCTTTCCACTTGTTCGTCTATTTCTGCTGTCATTTCTTTTTCTCTGCCTCCATTTTCACTTAAGTTCACTGTTATGTAATAAGAATAATAACAACAACAACAACAACAACAATAATAACAATAACAATAATAATCCATTTGATTCATATCATTTGTTTAAAAAATCTCAGCCTTATAGTATTCCAAAAATATCAACAATGGGAGAAAAGCAGATGAATGAAAACAAAAGACAATAATAAAGAACACAATAGTAAAACATTAGGGCAGTGTTTCCCAAACACTGTGCAGCGGCACATACATGAGCCGTGGAAGATTATCTGGTTCCACCTGATTAGTTTTCTAAGCGATCGGCGTGAGTAACAGTACATTCTCTTCCACTAGAGGGCAGTACAACTTCCTGCTCTAATTAAATTGGTTGTCACCTGCCAATAAAACAAGCAATAGATGAATATTTGAAAAGATAAAGTAGTCAGTCTGACCTGGTCCTGGAGAAAACAGATGAAGGTTCTAGCATGAATAGTGGTCAGAAGAAAGCAGAAAAGGTAAACTGGGGACAAACCGAGCTGATTCTGCTCTGTCTGGTGCGTGGTGAAAAATGATCAATATGCTTTTTGTGCCATTTTTGTTTGATGGCGTGCCGTGTGATTTTTCTAATGGGAAATATCTGCCGTGGCTCCAAAAGGTTGGGAAACACTGCATTAGGGCAATATTATAAAAAGCTATAGATAGATGCACATAAACAGGTACATCGCTCGGTCCCCTTCGGGAAATTTCTTGCACTGGAAGTCACCTGACATTTGTATACACCACCTAAATACGATCACATGAACATAAGATAAGCAGACATGAGGGTGAGGAAACCTCGTTCCACAGCATTTGAGTTTAAACTGTGAAATCTGGAACTATAGTTGATTCTCTGACATGAGGGATCTGGGTTCAGAATGAGGAACAACCATTCTGAGATTTAAAGTGGAGCTATACTGTGCAGGGACTTAAAAGTAATCAATAAAATCATGAATGGGAAGCCAGGCAAACACCAAATCACATGCCTTTGGCCTGTGGGAGGAAGACACTTGCACAAAAAGGCCCCGGACAGAAGGTGGATTTGAACCGAGGACCTTTTTGCTGTGAGGCAATAACCGCTGTGCAACCCTGCTGTTATTTATAGGTAAAAGTGTCAGTTCCAGTGACAGACAGTGATGCCTTTGAATGTCTCTGTCTCAATAACACAAACGTTTTCACTTTTGAGTGGCATTAAAGTCCAAAAATCTCCCAGTTCTCACATTTCAGAAGCTTGAACCTGAAAATGTTTTAATTTATTCTTGATGGATTACTTGTATAATTAATTCATTGCTGGGGCTATTTTAGGCCTGAATAAGCATCTGTTTCAGAAAAATAGATTTCATGTGTATTAGTCAATTTGTAATTTTCAGTTTTTTTGTCTTTGTGCCGATGGGTTAATATATTTATATTTTACGTGTCATCTAAATTATTGATGTTTGTTTTTGTTGGAGAGCAGATCAGCGCTCTGTGCTGGGCGGCCTGAGGCTCATTCAAAGTCATAAATCTGTCTGGATGAGTTATATGCAGTGTTGGGGAGGCTTCCACATGTTAAACAGAAAGAAATCCAAGGACAAACTCCGTCCTCACTGGAGGCAAACATAAAGAAGTAAAGAAGCTGCTGTCCGAGGCTTGACCTCTCAGTGTGCCTGTCCTGATTTATTTACTTAGCATACACTTTCTTCCAGCTCCCCAAGCATTACTGATTGTGGAAGAAATGTGTCTATATTATTAAAAAGTGACACCAGATTCTTGCTTTAGTACTTACTTTATTCCACTGTACTTTGCCCAATTACGCCACACTTTTTTTTAGTAGAATCTACATCACAGGTTGTGGTTATGAAACTATATTTTTACTTATAAATTTCCACCTCAAACTGTGATTTTCTTCCCTCCCCCTATGAAACTCCCACCTTTCTCCTTGCACTAATAAAATTAACTTCACACAACAACAGATTCGGGTTCCTCCCAGAATGTTTTAGCATGGATGGCTGCAATGAAAAAGATAAATAAAGCTCTTATCTGATGCCGTTTAAATGTGTCACCAGCACGCGCTCATCGTCAGACGGCACAGACCCAGCGCCTCGTCTCTGCAGCATTCAAGCAACGTGGAGCCTTCAGAAAACTCCCTGGTTGCTGAAAGATGAAGGTTTGCACCTGTGTCGCCTCCAGCGACCTTAATATAATCGAACCCAGCGACCAGCTGTAATGAAGCTGTCAAACATACTGTACCTTGTTTAATTATTTAAAAGCTGGATGCAGGCTGTGCGATTATAGAGCTCGATATGGGAGCTGTGGAGCCATGACCTTTAAAGTATTAATGAAGCTGCAGCGCAATTAAAGGTTGATATTCGACATGGTCTGGCAGTCAAACCATGGTCAACTTTTTCCTGTGTGTAATCCGGGAATCTTGAATGACAGAATGATCAGGATTCATTTGATCAGGAACACACAACGGGGTGTAAATGGCACGTGGGGTGCAATGGTAGTTCAACAGACTTGAATTTGATGAGTACTTGCACTACTTTCCTGCTAGCATAAATGGACCGACACACACTAAAAGTTATTCACATTAGTTGTTTTTCTCCAAAACAAAACATTAGACTTCAAGTTTGGAACATTGTGGTTTATGGATATGGAGGCACCGTCCATCCCTCAACCTTTTCTCATCCCTGCCACAGTTTCCAAGTTAGTAGTTCTACTCCAGCATCTAGCTAGCTCTACTAAGCAGGAGTAACTTTATTTCAATTGGCAGATAATTTCAAATATACCTTTTCAAAAAGGAAATATACAAATTGTTGTGTGCGGTTTGGATCGGAGCTAAGGTGCAGTTGCTGTATTTCCCGGGAAGAAGAAGAAGAAAAAATAACATCAGATATTGGATCTATACATGACATCTTGTAATAAAAATTGAAGTGCACTATACAGTTTAGCACAGACAGTTTGGAGTACTGTGGTGAAGTTTACAGTAATGCACTATGTTGGACTGATGCAGAGCAGGCTGTGGTGTTCATGGGTAACTGAAGTTTTGTTCATTTACATCTGAAAAAAAGCAGCAGCTTGTGCTCAGCTGATCACATCACAGCCTGCACTAAAGTAGTGCTCTCCATGTGCCATTCTACCACACGGTGATCACCACTGAATGTGGAAATATCAGCTGGGTTTGTGTGCCTCTCGCCTCCTCACCGCAGCGATGTTCACGATTTACCGTACCTCATCGTTGACAAGTTAGCGAGTCTTCAGTGATGCTGAAAAATCTCACCGCACCTCTCCCTCTCCTCATCAGGTCTTTTCAGCGAGTCTCTGAAAAAAAAGAAGTACGAGACATTGTGTTGCTTCCAAGTTTCTCTCTGAGTGATTCTTTTCTATCCGTTCTGGAAATGCTCTGATGCCCTCGTCTAACCATCACAGTTTAGTCCTTGTCAAAGTCTCTCAAATCCGTCACGCTGCTTGCGATACATGTGCTGACTGTTCTCTTGCTGCTTGACGTGTCCCACCCTGAGAAAGGGACCGCTGTGGCTAATAGTGATATTACAGGCAAATGTGACCACCGGTAACATGAGCCCTGTTCGTTTGGTGTGTGATTGTTTGTCTCAAACTGTTTTTTCCTTTTACAGTTTGGCCCACAGAAGAATTGAGCTGAGTTTGGGATGAACAAGAGACTGTGGGTGGGAGGAAAAACAAAATCTGTTTCCTGTCTTGGATGCACTGTAATGAGAGCACAATGTCCTGTACACAACTACAGCTCTCTGAGCTGCTGGCACGGCAACAATAAACACTCACAACCCATAAAAAACACTCCTGCTAAATACTGTACTTGACAACTGCACATTACCTAAAATACTGTAACGTAACTCATATTATGAGTCATTCTGAATTACATCTGCAGAAAGAATCCAGATCAGTTCATTCTGTTTAAATATCTACATCAACACTTTTAAAGAGCTCGTGTCCGGTTGTTTAAGGTAAAATCAAATCGTGATGATCTTTATTTATATTTGCTGCTCATACAGTATTCATAAGTTCCATATAAATTATGTGAGAGTACGTAAAAGAGCAGAAATAAGATTCATTTTAAAAGAGCAGGTGTAAAAATATGGAGCTTAGAAACTATTTTTCCCATCATGAGCCTGCGTGGCCTGGCATAGATAAATATTATGTTTGCTAATGTCTAAGAAATTGGACATACTGCGCTACTTAACTGCAGGCGTTTTTAGACTGAAAGTGTCATTAAAGGTTGTACAGAGCGATTTGATAAACACGCCGAGTTACAAATCGAGGCTCATGAGGTCACTGCCCGACTTTTCTGTTAACATGCTGTTTTTTTTACATCTGGTGAAAAATGTCGGCGATACAGTCTCACTTCTGCGTCCTCTGTTCTACTCAATTAATCAGCAGCGTCACTAAATAGACTCTCCACCATCTCTGGCCCCAAATTGCTTCCAAGATGAACAGCTAAAAGCAACACTTTGAAATTACTTTTAAAATTAACTACCAAAGTCAGCAACTCCAAATTGGCTGCAGAATTATCAATTAACAGCAGCAGACCTAAATAGCTTTGGAAATGAACGCTGCAAAGTAGCAGCCATAAATTATAATGAACAGATTATTTTTGCCTCCGATGTGCTGTGCTGCTTATTGACTTTGGTGGGAAAGAAAGTGAGCATCACGAGCATTTAGTCCGCTCTGAGAAAGAGGTCACGCTTTTCTCTGGCAGCAAAAGATTCGCCGTGTTTTGCTGTGGTCACATTATTTTTGTCGGGTCCTTTAACTCCTCGTGCTGAACATCCTGCGAGGCACTGCTTCGCCCTCAGTGTGGCCTGTGGGTTTCTGGAGGGAGGCTTTAGTCCAATGAAGTGGAAAAATTCTGCATTTTTGCTCCACAAACAACAGATGTCTACTCTCACATATGCATCTTTGCAAAATAACAAGCGTGTAAAAATGAAGTTGCGTGTTTGGTCCAACAAAGTGTTGGTTAATAGGCTTGTGTAAGAAAAGAGGAATGAAACTAAGGATATGCAAAAACGAAGCTGAGCTTTCTGTGATGGTTTCATGTTGTGGGCACCAAAATAAAACCTCTGGGCAGGATACTATCCACAATCAGTCTGTGCTTATAAAGGCATTGCTTAAGAGTTTTACGTTTCTTCATGCTTCCAAAATGACCGTAGGCTAAAGCTGATCTTAGACCGCAGGCCTTCTGGGTCCTGGTGCCAGATTTCCTGCTTGTAATCCAATTTGATGAATGCGTGCAGCTTTCTAAAATGAGTTAAGGATGTTGTTTTAATAGAAATCACACAGAAGAATGAGTCGTTTGAGGGAGAACAATGACATTGAATTTGGTGACCGTGCATAACTGCCAACTTAACTCCGCCCACCTTCAGCCTGAGTAGACGTACAGTCAGCCAGAATGACTTAAAGCAGTCACGTGACTCTGCGGGTCGTTGCTGTAACTCGTTAGCTCCCACAGTTGGTTGGAAATTGAAAAAATAAATAAATAAATGGAAGACATTTTGCTCCTGAACTAATGAACTGCTCCCAGAACAAATGGTGAGGGTGTCTGAGCTGCAAATACACTCGTGCTTTATTCAAATGATAAATATAAGAAAAGTTATTATGTTATTGTATTGCTTTTATCTAAAGTGGACGTGGAAAAGGTCATCTATGCTTTTGGACTATTGTTCCCTCTAAGTCCGTCTCTAAAGCTCCACCGCCAGACTTTTACCAGATTCAGAGAGCAGACCACATCCATCCCTGCTGGACTTCACTGGCACCCTGTGATTCACAGCACAGTCACATTCATTACCTACCTACCAGTTTTTATTTTCCCCTCAGATTTTTTTGTATAGCACAGAAATAACAATCTTGTGAAAATTTCTCAGTGTTTAATTGCAAAATAAAAATGATCGAGGCCTCTAACATGTTCTCAGCGATATGAGCTCCTGTTGCTGTGATACTTTTTTAAAATAGTTTCATCATAAGAACACAAAAACAAAAGCATTCATTGGCTCCACCTGCTAAATCATCCTAATTAGGGAGCAGCTGGACAACTGGAATTCTGGGTGCGTGTCTGTGTTCACATTCATCTCCGTTTATATTTTGTGTGTTCTGATTTGGCATCTCTTCAGTAGCTTGGTTATAATCTTGAAAGTGTTTGGAAACAAAAGCAGGACAGCATGCTAAGGATCCAGGAGAGTGCCCATCTGTTCACGAATGCTTTTTGTGTGTTTGGTTGAGCAAAATGCCAAATAGGAGGTATTCATTAAGCTATGGGTGTGTGTTATCAGGACAACTGCAGAGAGAAATATATTGTTAATAATAATAATCTTTATGTGTCATCCTGAAGAAGAGAAGAAGGAACCGAGCTATGAACTCAGATGTTGAGGCAATGCTGTGACTGAGTGCTTAGAACAAGAAAGACAGCAGAACAGAACATATATATGTACATATACGTATATATGTTCTGTATATGTATGTTTCAAAGCAACTGTTTTAGCAGGAATATTTCAAAGTCTCACACCAAACAGTCTTAACATTTGTTTGCTCTGAAATGCATTTATAGCACACACTCACAGCTCAATCGACTCATTTTGCCATCCAAACACATTCTGAAACAACAAGAGATCCACTTAAAGGAAAAAATGGTAAATGGTAAATGGCCTGTATTTGTATAGTGCTTTACTAGTCCCTAAGGACCCCAAAGCGCTTTACATATCCAGTCATCCACCCATTCACACACTGGTGATGGCAGCTACATTGTAGCCACAGCCACCCTGGGGCGCACTGACAGAGGCGAGGCTGCCGGACACTGGCGCCACCAGGCCCTCTGTATAATGAACTGCTTACTCACCAAATCAGAAACATCTACAGACACGTGGTTTTATGTATGTTTTTCTGCTTAAATTGAGTAAAATTAGTTTGTTTTGTTTTACAGGACGTTTTACGTTTACGCTGCTTTCTACACGCTGAACAACCTTACAGAAACAGCAGATTCAGATAGATATGATTGAAATGGTTGTTCTTGCCAGTAAAAAAAAAAGAAAAACAAATTAATTTATTCTACTGTGCAGGGAATTGATTGTTTTTTGTTTAATTTCAGATTTGATTTGCAGGTAAATCAGGAAAAACGTGTCGTTTCAACGTGTTCTTGCACAAGGAAGCAAGAGTACAGTGAGCATGCTTGCATGCTTCCAGCTGTGACAAGCCCACAAAAACATCATAACAGTGTCGGGATGATTCAGTCACACCGCCATACCACAAAACAGAATCTTGTTGTTTGAGCAACAGACTTTTTCAAATAAAGTTATAAATTAGCAGAGTCTCGCTGACGGATCATTCCAGCGATGAAGGAGTAGACTGAGGGATTAAGCAAGCACACCTCGGTACACCTCACCCTTCACCCACTGAGCACCCTAAAAGGGAAGATGCGGTTACAAATGTAACAGGCCCTCTGTACAGCCTGTGCTCAATAGATTTTAAAATCTTCACTACATTTTTGAGGATTATATTTATTTATTTCTTATTTGTACTTCTTGGTATTAGTATGGTTGTATTTGGGAGAACAGACCTACATTCATACATGTTTCCATTTATATGTTAAAGCATTAATATTCCACTCTATTGTTACAAAATATAATGCAAATGTTAATAACAGGCATTGAGATATTCTTTTAATTTGTCATGCTCATCCTGTCCAGAGTAGAAACGTATACAGAGACTCATGATGTAGACAGAATGTGATATTATTGACATGCAGCCAGCATCTGAGCTTCACACTGGGCAGCTTCATGTGCTCAATCTCATAGATTTTATTCAGTCACACTTTCCTACATGCAGTGTGACATTAATTCATGCTCATGCCTTTGTTTCTGTCTTTCCATTCACATGCTGTGAAATGACACACACACGTACACACCCACAAGAGTGTCTGCAGACAAATAAGTAATGTTTTCTAATTGACATATGTATGTATGTAAGTCACTGTCTGAAAAGCTCACTGTAACCCTTTAGTTAAATTCTTTGTGGCACAAAAACATTAAAAAAGAAAAGGTAAATACATTAAAATACTTTATACTCTTGAGAAAATTTGAGTCATGCAGTTTCATAATGGAGCAGTCAAACACCCACACTGTCAGGAGGCCCTTTGAAAAAACAGCCAAGCTCAAGATAATTTTGGAGACAGTAGCTCAGTGTGTCTGTAGAGTTAGAGGCTCCTAGGATGACTGAAGAGGAGGAAGGCTCTTTGCAGAAATACACAAAAGTAACAATCAAAAAGAAAAACAGAGCTCGTCTGTTGTGCCATTGTACAGGGTTTATATGGATACACTGTAATAACATGGGACTGGTTGGTGGCACATTAGTATATGTGAGGGGGCAAACTCCTCAAGATGGGCGGTGACCGTGGTGGCCATTTAGAAGTCGGCCACCTTGGATACAACTTTTGTTTTTTCAATAGGAAGAGGGCCATGTGACACATCAAACTTACTGGTAATGTCACAAGAAAAACAATGGTGTGCTTGGTTTCAACGTAACTTTGGTTTGTTGAGCTTAGCCACCATTCTCCTGTCACTCACCACCTCCACTGGGTGGAGGGCATCCTAGAACAGAGCTGGCCCTCCAGATCAGCCTGTTCAGTCTCTTCAAACAAAAGTTGTATCCAAGAGGGCCGACTTCTAAATGGCCACCACGGTCACCACCCATCTTGAGGAGTTTGCCACCTCACATATACTAATGTGCCACAAACAGGACTTTAATATCACCAACCAGCCCCATGTTATTCCATCTAAATGGCCCACCCTGTACTTACTGTGCAGTCAGTGATGGTTTGGAGTAGACTGTTTATCTTTTCATTTGTTATGTAGCCTGTAGCGCTGGCTCATTCTACACTCTTGCTGGACTTTAATGAGTTTTCTACATTTCTGCACTTGTTATACTTTTGTACCTTCCATACCAGTGTGACAATAAGCCAAACAGATGTATGGCATTGTTACTGTATCTGGGATTTGGTGTAGTAACAATAAGGCAACACTGCCTCTGTCCAGTCAACCTGCCAGTTACAAATGACAAATTTATAAATTTCATCCACTGACTTTGATCGTCTGCTATCAACAGGCCAAAATGTGAATTTGTCCAACTAACATCAGCCTCAGCTGCTTTCTGCAGCTTCTTTGTGTTTGGTGCAAATGAGCAAATAATCAAATGCCCTCACGCTCTTTTAGGTCTGTCTTGGCATATTAGCAGCTCAGCATATAATTTCATTGTGAGCATGATAATATTCTCATATTAACAATTATCTGAACTACTGCTGTGCCTACACAAAGCCTCAGAACACTATAGAATAACTAACTATAGAAAATGTGTTTGTGCATGATGGTTAGTACCTCAATAGGTCCTCGGGTATGTAAAGTGATAGCCATCATGAATATTTAACAAGCATTAATACCATCAGATATTAGTCTTAGCCGCCCCGCTCAGGAAATCGATACAATCACAGAGAAGTGCTTAGGGTCGCCTTCTCAATGCATTTTTAATGGTCTCCAAGTGCATAGTTTCACAGCTAAAGGCAGTCCACCTAACAGACACACAAAATCCACATTGTGTCCCGCACACTTACACTAAAGAGCACTGGTACAAACTGCTGCTGCACCTTATTTTCCTTTCTACAGTATAAAGCTGTCAATTTTGTAAAAATCTGACAGAAAATATAGTAAACTGAGCTCCTCACTTATGATTTATTTAGTACATACTGTCACCAGGAGAAGGAAGCGATCAAATAAACGGTGGAAAATGTGGAGCTGTGTTAAGTGTTAAATGAGCTATTGACAGCATTTTTACGTTCCAGCAGAGGTCTGTCAGATAGTTAAGTGAACAAGGAGTTACGATGTAAATAAAGCGTGCACACCTTTAACAAACACCAAGATCAATAAAGAAGCAGGCTACATTTCCAATAACAGTAATGTTCAGCTTTCAGAGTTGAGAAACACATGTGCACCAAACAGTGGCGAGCTCAGTCTGCCATGTGCAATCTGCATGGCAGAGTTGGTCTGGCTCTGTCTGTTTGGTGAGTGGCTGTTACATGTGGGCTTAATTCACCAGCCAATGTGACTGATTTCTAATAATGAAACAAATAAAAAAATATCAAAGAAAGAGCACAAGCAATACGATTCTGTAGCCTGTGGGAAGAAATGTGACAGATAACGTTAGCCTCTTAAATGCTTAATTAAAAAAAATAATTGGAAAATAGCAAGAACTTAACTGACAGTTAAATTAATTATTGTAACAGTCCAATATATTATCTCGTGCATTTATTTAACATTTTTGTTGTTATTTTTTCCCAGAACTACTTTCTAGTTTCTACTAACTACTTTCCAGAAGCCATATAGTGTGAGTGTGTGACACAGGCTTGTCTTCCTGTCACTCACAGCTTGATTATAGGAAAAGGAAAGAAAAGTGTGAATTAAATGAGAAGCTGAGACGTGACAAACAGGTAATTTTCAGCCTTATCGCTGCCCTGCAAGGAAAACATTGCCTTATTAATTCCCACAGGAGTCAGACCTCATTTAGCCCAGTAAAGAGCTGATGGTGTCACAGTCTGCAGTCATTCACTAGGTTTTATTTAATTAATGTGCACAATGTACTTATTTAAAGGATTTAAATACAAATGCAGTAGTGTTGACACGAACATATATAACACAGTATAAACAATGAGTTTCTTCTAATCTTCACAATCTCCACATTTCCTCATACGTATAAAAACTGGTTCAAGAATCCTTAAAGTCGAGACGAGCGTTCTGTTCTCAAAGCTCTGTAGTCTTCACTTTAGCTCGACCTTGGTCTTGGTGCTTGTGCAAACATAGCTACAGTATGTATACATTTAAGACTTTTGCGTCACTTCTGCTTTTGTGAACAAAAATATTTAGTAAAGGGTCTTTTGTTTTTGTTTTGTGTTGCTTTTTGATTGAAAACATCCCATTGTTTTTCATCCAGATCTGGAAATTTTATTTGCATGAAAAAAAATATGCAAGGAAAAAAAGTAGAATATCGCCCAACAGAGAAAGGCACAGACTCCCAGGGACAATCTTTACTGAAAACATTGCTTTAGATTTAAATGTGGATTAGCTGTGTTAACACTGGCTCCCTGTTCAGTGCGATGTCACTACATGGACTCGAGCTCCACACCCTCGAGGTGTAGCGGCTTCATTTAGACAAAATAGCTGTTTGAGGTTGTCTGACTGCTGTTCCATTTATCACTCCAGAGTGCAGCCATTTAATTAAAATTTGGATTACCTTAATTTTACACCAAATAATTAGGATCAGCTTGGGCTCCTTGTGTGTGTTTAGTGTGTCAGAGGCTCATGTTGGGATTTCCTGTTAAACCTCTTGAGCAAGTCACAGTTGAGTGAAGATACTCGTGTTGTGTTGATGAAACCTTGAGTCTCTAATGACTTATGTTTGTTGTTTAAGAAGTAATTAGGTAGTGTTAGCTTAGCTAGGTCTGTGTGATGGATAAATCTGTCAGTTAAATGTGTTACCAACACTCGCCCAAACAGGAAATATCAAGAAACTTCTTCAAACTAAATCTGAGAAGATAAACTACTGGCTGCAGAAGCATCTATCGGTCTGTCCTTCAGTAAACACCGAATCAGAGATGGTCAGATCATTCCACGAGGAAAACCTATAGAGCCTGCTCAGAGAAACGAGCACACAACATTTAATCGTGAGTTATTGCTATATTTGGCTCTCTTTCACACCATGCTTTTTTTCCCGTCTCCCTCACCTCACTCCCAACCAGTTGATGCTGCAAGCACCTGGCAACAGTGGCAAAGAAAAACCACCTTTTAACAGGAAGAAAGCTCTGGTACAACCAGAGGGAGCGGTGGCCATCTGCCATGACCGTTAGAGGAGGAGGAAGAGCAAGAGATTCATTTCTAACCTGCATTTTACTCTGTGGTGTAATACACAGTGAAGCTGACGTACTTGGAGGTTATGTCATGAAACGATCTGTTTGCTGGTGGCAGCTGGTGAGTGGACACAGTGCTGACAGCTGGTGTTGATATTAGTTTTTTGAAACCTTGAGCAATATTTCTGAAAACGTCACATTCCTGTTTGGTTGCGTGTTTCTTGGCACTCCAGCAGGTCATGTACTTTTGCACTTTGTGTTACATCTTAAGGGCCTGTTTGTGTTGAACTCAGTTGTTGTTTCTACTACAGGAACAGGCTGATGATGGTTCTGGATTTTACCAAACATCATGGTGCAGGAATGACCCTACGTGCTTCAGTTCTACTGAAATACACATTATAAGCTGTTCCTTTAATAGTCTGAAACGCTCAAACTAATTAAGGCTTAAAGACTCAAATGATGAAACGACTCATTTAAAGATGTGGTAATGTAATACTTCTTTCAACATGTAATGTCAGGTTCTTTGCGCTGGTTGTTCTTTCAGGATTATGAGAGGATAATTACCAGCACAACAATCAGTGTGATCTACTTTAATATACAAAATTCTCCTTTTTAAATATTGTAATATTTCTACGTGCTGTTGGAACTGTGAATAATGAAATGATCTTACCCCAGCTTAGTTTGGATCAGTAGCTACTTTGCTTAAATGTAGGAAAACGCAGAATCAAGCCTGTTCAGTAAAGGATGATTCTGTAATGCTGAGAATGAGAACACAGCATGACATGAACGCAAGATTGGAAAAAGGAACATTACGTCCTGCTTTAAGGCAAATATTCTCCTTGTTCGAACTTCGTGGATAGCTGGGACCCTTTCTGTGTGGATTGTTTTAGGATAACGATTATTCTAATTAGGTTGTAGATTGTGAGTGATAAGTGTTCACCAGTGACCATGTGACAACCACTCGTTGTCACATCTGGTTTCAAAGCACCCAGATGGCAACGACTACAATGCTCACAGTCTGCACGTCAAACCGCTTCAATGTAAAACACCAACTACTGTAGAAAGAGCAGTTGCTGAAGACTGTAAGATGAGATTGATCAACCTGTGCAGGGCCTGGATTGACTACAAAAGAAGGCTGTGGTTTAGTGCCTCACATATGCATCCTGTCTTGAACTGTACAGGATCAACAGGACGCTAAGAATCCTCATCAGGATTTTGATGGGGATGTGGCGAACAACATTAGAGACCAACTTCAAGCCAATTACACAACTGCTGTGTCCCCACTGCTGATCTGCATAGGCCTGAACCCCCTCAGTGAGATCATTGACAAGACTGGCTATGGATAACGACTAAGGAATGGAGCAGTTGTTAGCTACCTCCTCTGCATGGACGACATCAAGCTGTATGCCAAGACTGAACAAGACATTGATTCACTGATCCACACCACCGGGATCTACAGCAATGACATCGGAACATCATTTGGATTGGAGAAGTGTGGTCAGATGGTAACAAAGAGAGGGAAATTATTTAAACTGAGGGACTCTACTACCAGAAGGCAAAATTGCAGGCATTGAGGATTGCTACAAGTACCTGGGAATCCCACGAGAAAATGTGAACCACGAAGAGGCCACTAGGAAAGCTGCAGCTACCAAATCCCTGCAGAGATTAAGGCAAGTCCTGAAGAGTCAGCTGAATGGGAGGAACAAGATCTTGGCAATCGACACCTACGCCCTGCCGGTGACCAGGTGCCCTGCTGGGATAATCACCTGCCCAAAAGAGGAGCTAGAAGCCATTGACATCAAGACAAGAAAGCTCCTTACCATGTATGGAGGGTTTAACCTCAAGTCCAGGACCCTGAGACTGTACGGCAAGTGAAATGAAGAAGGTAGAGGACTCGTCATCAGGAAGATGGTCACAACTGACCGTGTGCTTAGTGAATACCTTGGGCATAAGAAACACAAGAAAGAAGAGGAGCAAGAACAGGAACTATCATGGAAGACCAGGTACCGCATGGCATCACCCTGCACGCTGCAACACCAAACGTACTTAAAAATGATCTAAATGATGACGAATTATACCTTAATGTCTATATTTTCTGTAAAAGATCTTAAAATATGAATGTACAGTATATCAAACAATTTCAATCAGAACTACAGAGGTAGGTGGAAACGAGTGCGACGCAGCGAGTCGACTATAAATGGGAGTCCTTCACAGTTATAAGCAGAAGTGTTTCCACCTCAACTAACCGGCTCTCAGCAGCAGTTAAGAACACTACAAAGAGCACTCGTCATGTCATTATCCAAGCAGCAGCCATTTTTACTTTCCATCCATTGCTGGGCTTGCTTTCTTTTGTTCTTCTTCTTTCATTCTCTCTCTCTATTTGTGTTGATGTTTCTCTGTATTTATCTCAACATCTTGTCCTCTCTGTATGCTTGTGTGACACCCTCTCATGTCCTCCCTCTGTAATCTTCATCTGATTAACGCACAAGAGATAATGGAGGTAAAGAGGTCCATCCGGGTCAATCAGTTGTGTGTTTATGTGTGTGTACTTTGATGCCGGAGTTAATTATTGGTTGCAGTAATCGTTGCTGCTTGTTGAAAATATCCTTTTGTGGTTTCTCAGTGACAAAACCTCTGAGCTGTTTCCTCTCTGGCAGAATGAAATATGGACCAATTGCCTGACCCGTGTACGAGCTCAGTGGCGCCTATTGACTTACTGACCAGTTATATTGAATGACTGATTGGATAATTGACTGGGGGACTAACTAAAATGGCAAGAATGCTGCTTGACAACACTAATCCTAGATGTTTGGATCGATCGTTGATGCATTTTTATTTAAACTTTATTTTTATATGTTAAATTTTATGTATGCCGGGATAGCCATTTATGGATAAAAATACCATTTTGTTGAACATTCCATAGAATAATAATTACATTAGTACAAGAAGCACATCTTAAAAACCAGTTAGAGGGTGTCACAGGGTCTTCCTGTACAAACCACATTACCAAAATAATATATCTTGAAAAACATCTTGAAAAAACCACCGCTGATCATAGTTGAGTCAAATCAGCAAGTAATCCCAACAACCCTTAAATTGTCTAAAAACATACAAATAGCCGCTGTGTTAGCCGTTAGAGATTTTTCACTGATTAAATGTCACTTTTAGCTGATTGCATGTCTGTCTTAGCATCTTTTTTCACTGTGCCACTTGTTAAACTCAAGCCATTAAAGTGTTCAATTATTTTTAAACAATGAAGCCATGTACTCTACTGCCTCCTCACATTACAATATAATATAATAGAATAGAATAGAATAGAATAGCCCTTTATTATCATTGTACATGTGCAATTAAATTGTGGGTGCTTCACATCAACTGTGCCACAGTAAAATATAAATAGTTGACAGCAGGAATGAATAGCAAAGAGAAGAATAGAAACAAAAATAAGGCACACATTAGGGAACAAGTTGCAAAGTGCTTTGAATAAGACTAGTAGACACCTTCCACCTTTTTTCTCATCTTATATTGATCTACTAGTGTTTGGTGGGTAGGCTTGCATGTTTTTCCAGGTGGAAAATTAGAAGTTAATTGGTTGCACACAGCTAAACTGCAGTCTCTAGTTTCACAGACATGCCGCATACTGCTACAAACCTTAACCTGATAACCTCATGAACATTGACTTTATAAATAAAACAGGTGAAGCAAAGAAGAGGCCCATGTTTTACGTTGTGCATATAACCCAGTCTACCCAACATTACTGCGCAGCAGCCAGACAGACTGGTGGCAGTAAAATTAGTGGTATTCCATCTCCATCCCACACTTGCTATGGTTACACTGTTAGCTAATATTTCGGGGTCTAATTTCACTAAGCAGCAGACAGACAGACTCTTGGGAATGTAAATTACTGCTTTTCGAATGTTACGCGAGGTAAGACATTTTGATAAATCGACTGAGAGGTTTTATTCAAACAAGGCTGGAGGAGAGAAGACTACGCAGAGTCTACTCATGGACTCATTGGCCATGTTCGCTTATTTAAATTGAGATGTCAAGCATAATTGCTGATCAGAAATTCTCTTTTACTCCGGAGAGAAAAACACAATTTCCCAGCGAACCGGTGGGAGAAAGACGACTTTGATCTCTGACTAGTGGAACAAACTCCCCTGTCTGCACTCAGACTTGTGTTACACCACACTTCATTTTTTTCCGTTCATATATATTTATTCTTTGAGCTCTATAATGATCACTGGCAACAGGACATTTATTTTCTATGCAGGTGCTTCAAGATGAATAAAAGTGTGTTTGATAAATCCATATTCTTTTACCTAAGGACAGAAAAGTTTTAAAAGTAATGAACTCCGCTAGTAAATGGATTCAGTTGAATTACACAGCAAATCTAACCTGAACAACTGTCATGGTTACTTTCACAGCCATGAACCATAACGTAGATGCGGAGTTTAAAAAGGTCCATTTATGATGTATATACTATAGGCAGAGGTTGTTTTATACATCCATCTGGATATAGAGTGCCAAAAAAATCAAAGGTACACTTTGAATACACAGCAGATGTCAATAGTGGAAAAAGTCATGCTGGACATCTCTACATCACTGTCCCTAACGCTGTAAAGTGTTTTGACTAAAACCATTCATGGTGGCTATGCCCCATTTTTTATGTTGCTTCCCGTGAAAACAACCCAAACGTCGGACCCAAGCGGACTGTATGTCCTCCCTGACCAGGGCCTGAGTAACCTTAGCTTATTTCTGTTTGTCCCTGTATGTCACTCCACTGCTTTTCTTTTGTTTATCCTGAACCGGTCACCCCAACCGGTCGCAGCAGATGGCCCCGCCCCTCCCTGAGCCTGGTTCTGCAGGAGGTTTCTTCCTGTTAAAAGGGAGTTTTTCCTTCCCACTGTCACCTAAGTGCTTGCTCATAGGGGGTCATATGATTGTTGGGTTTTTCTCTGTAAGTATTATTGTACGATCTACTGTACAATATAAAGCGCCTTGAGGCGACTGTTGTTGGGATTTGGAGCTGTGTAAATAAAATTTAATTGAATTGAACTGAAAGACAATTTGTGGTGAAGAAAAGCTGTTTTTTATTTTTGTTCTATCATTGGGAGGGTGGAGGGAGGGGGATTGAGTGGGGATGTCCAACTAAAATACACTTACTGAGTCCATTTTCTAAACAAAATTGATATGAATCCAGTAAGTCGTAGTGCCTATGGGGCTTGAATGGTCTAATGCAGACTGATCGCACTGACACTAATAACCCGAAATGTCAACAGTAACTTAATGAAAGGCTACATTATGGTTGTGTCTGGCATCCCAAAGCTTCCTGCACTGGAATCTGTCAATGAAAAAGGGAAACAGGAAGGAAGTGGCTCACCTGGTATGTGATTTCTATAAGAAAAACAAAGCAAAAATCGTTATGTTACCCATCTCCAAAGCACGCGTAGAGCCATTACATAGAAATGTAGAAACCAATCAAAAAGGTAGGAAGTAAAAATATGAAACGCAAGATACAAGAATATGATTAATAAAGAATCAGAGACAAAAACAATAAGTGAGGACATAATGAGATGATGTCATACATATATTTGACATCTGTAATAGTCTGGATATGTATAATAATTGAGCTATTTGTGTATATATTAGAGCCTTTTGTAAACGTTGTAATATATTAATGAGTTCAGTCTGTTACTGTTATTGTCTTGGAGCAACTGTAACCACATCACTTCCTTAGTGATTATTAAAGTATTGATTCTGAAGACGAGTGAAGGAGATGGAGCTGACGTGTCCAGCAAGTTTTGGAAGAGATGTTTGGAAGAGTGATGAAAACAAGAGAAACAACCTGGATGAGAGAAGATGGAAAGGACTGTCCTGTGTGATGAGCGAGAAAGCAAAATCAGAAAAGGAATGAGAAGCATTGTGAGGATGGTGATATGAGTCTTACCCTGATGAAAGCAAAGCAGGAGGAGGACACGAGAGGCTGCTGAGGCTTTGCGGAGCCACATCCTGATCATTATTCTTCGTCTTCTTTTTCTTCTTTGCTAAATCAAATGGTTCATCGTCACATTATGTTTAAGTGAAGAATCCTTCACATCCTTCAGACTCTACTCAGCTGAAAACTCTCAAGTACTGTCTTCACTTTATCTTTCAACTATTCCTTCTGTAATTGAGTGATAACTTTTTTCTCCTCTGTTTAATTTGGCCTCTTCTTTTCCTCACTCTCATTGTTTTGGTTGTTTTCTGGCTGTCCTCTGTCCTCCATCGTGTACACACTGGAGGCAATTCGCTCGTCGTGCATCACTTTGAAGCTGCCAGCTGGTCACTTGTGAGCTTTCCAGGCTCCAGTTGCCTAAGTGACCCTCTAATGTGTTTGTTAGCAGGTCATATGTTAATCAGTGGTATTCACTCATTAGTAGTGTCTTCAGTCGCTCAGCTAAAAGTTTATCGGATGAATCCTTAGCAGCTACTTTCTTCTGCAGTCGCTTGAAGTCATAAAATATCATTTACTTTCTGTGGTCTCTGGTATTCACGGCACTGAGAATCACAGTATCTACATGGCTTTAGAACATAAAGGTAATCTCGGCCACACTGGAAGGCGAGTTAGGGAAGCTCCCTCGACATGGAGGTGACAGATTTTGACAATCTGTCCTGAGGTTGTCTCCAAAATAAAACGCGGCGGCATGTTGACTTTTTAAAATGCACAAATAAACTTTTAAAGACGTCCTACGAAAAGACAATACAGTTATTTTTGATAAACATCTAACCCGTTTTGGTCAGTGCTTAAAGCACTTCTTTTACTCACTACTTACTGAATGCGATGTGGCAACCATCAAGAAAACATCAAGAGCCACAGGACTTCAAACAGTAGTTTGACCTTACAATATAGGGGAACAGTTGACCCCATGGTCACACTGTAAAACAAATAAACAGTTCAAGCAATGACGGACAAGCGACTCATGTGTTCTGCAGTATGAGAGCCGGAGTTCTCCTCTGGAAAGGAAGCTAAAGTAGGGAAAAACATTCTGCAACTTTTTTTAGGTAGTACAAAATATTGCTCCTGATCCCCACACTGAAATAAATGACTGGTGTTGGTCAGTCCTCCAGTCCAGCCGTCCCCAACCTTTCTTGCACCACAGACCGGTTTATGTCTGACAATATTTTCATGGACCGGCCTCTAAGGTGTTGCGGTTAAATACAAAAAAACAAACAAAAAAACCAGTACCGGTAGCAAAAATAAAAGATTTATTCATAACACACGGGAAAAGACCCAGGGAAACCGAGTTAATGATAAAGAGGATAAAAAATAACGATAAAAACCGTTAAAAACCCTGAAAACCATAAATTTCACACCAAGCCTCAACTCTTGCAGCCCGGTACCAAACGACTCATGGACCGGTACTGGTCCGTGGCCCAGGGGTTGGGGACCGCTGCTGCAGTCTGCCCGGGTGTTCTGACCACCACCTGCCTCTGAATTGACATCTCATGTATCCCCACATCAAAGAAATGAAACTTCCCAAAGGATTACAACAGTGAAAAGTGGAAACCGGTGTTTTTATTTAGGTCAAGGTGCTTGCATTATTGTATTTGTTTTAATTAGTCTTTTATATTAAAAGTGACATTGATGCATCTTTGTGAATTGTGTTGTTTTCACTCCACTACAGCACATTTAGCCCACTTTGTAAAAAGTAAAACTTATACAAAGTATAGCTTTTCCACCTAAAAGGACAAAGATATGATCATTTTGGCCGATATCGTTCAGCCGTACTCCGACATGACTCGAGTCTAAATGGACCCCCGTCCTCAGTGGAACGATCAGTCCATTCTGTGCTATTAAGGCCCTTTTTAAGTCTATCAGATAAAACAGAATTTTAATAATTGTTCAAGATGAGCGAGTGACGGACATCAAAAACAGTTTTAATGTTGATCGTCTGTAAGAGTAAAGTGCACTGATTCCTGCTGGTCCCTGCATGTTCAGTCACAGTGTCAGTGAGTAGGAAGCACCTGCAGTGTGACTCCTCTTTGTGTGAAAGTTGCTGGTAAATATAAATTGTTGTGTAAAATGAAAAGAATATGGAGGAAGTGGTGGTGTTGAAAGCAACAGCGTGCTTGGTTCTTCGGACCGTCGTCCTAATCAGAGGAGCAGGGAGCTCAGGACCGGAGGATTGCATTTTATTTTCTCCCACCCCCCCACCCTCTCGCCTCTCCTTCTCTTTGATAATGGGATTTTTGGCTCTGTGACTAAATCGAGTCAAACTTCAAAAGGGGGCTGCTGCAGCTTAGTGGCTGTGTGTGTGGTTTGGTGGGCAGGATGGTAGCGTGTGGAGGTAAGTTAAGTGTTTTTCACTTTTCAGTTCAAGTGCTGGATTTGCACGAGTTTGTAATTGCACTGCAGAAAGTTTAAGCAGTGACTGACAAACAGCAGTAAAAGTGAATGTGCATCAACTGTCTGGAACCTTTTTTCACAATTTTTTTCTTTCTCATAGCTCATTCAGTGCAACACCTGTTTTCTCTCAAGTCCCCAAATATACTTTGATATACTTTGTGCAATGGTTCTGTGATGCCTTATTGTACAAACGTTTATTCATTTTTGCTTTATTTCTTTTCTTCTTCATTAAGTAAATGGCACGCCACCCTGACTATAATAAAAATCTTTCTCCTAAGATATCTTACTAATGCTGCAGAAGGAAGTCGTATAGTAAAATTATAGAAGAGTAGAGTGTATCATTGTATCATCCTGGGAGTTTATATTCATTTAGTACTGCAAAAATGCATAAACAGCAAATGAATGCAAAGAAAGACTGGCTATAGACTTGAGTTAAAGTACACTGCACTGATGAGACAACAGTGTAAGACGGCAAAATATACACAGGATATTATTGAGGACAACGTGCTCATTCTGAATGATGAAAGCAACTTTTTCTTTAATGTCCCACTCTCTCTTTTTTATCTTTCTTCTCCCTCCATCCTCCCATTTCTTGTCTTTAGTTCCCCCCTTTCTTTCTCTCAAGCCGTAGCCGCGTTTCGAAATGTTCCAGTTTTGCTTCCTGATACATTTTCACGAAAGCTTCAACACAAGTAAACACCCACACACACACAGACAGGTGTGCGAGCACACGTGGCGCCTTTAGTGACGAGGCAGCTCTAATTGGATTCCATGGTCGCCACGGCAATGAGAATTGATTGGCGACAGGGAGACAGAAGGCCAGAGAGAGGCTGAAAGATGAACACACCACTGTGTGATGACGGGGTCAGAAGCCCTCTTTTCACACGCACGCACACACAAAAGCGCATCCTGACGCACACAAACACAGACAAACCGACACTCTCGCGGGTTACCGGTGCCAGCGATGTTATTCCATTACCACCCACTGCGCCCGTATGGTTATTACGGGCTGTAATCAACTCAACTCACGGTGACGATAAGTGCTTGAGGTCATCTGTGTCGCTGGACACTCACACACATACAAACGCACAAACGTTAGCTCACAGATTATGGTTCCAGTCATTCGATCGATTTATTTTTTTCATCCTCTGTGTCCTTTAAACGTGTATTGATTTTCATATCTGCTCTGATGTAACGACGGCAGAGAAATGTGTAATGTCAAAGCAGTGCAGCGCATCACTTACAAATGTTTATTTTCCCATTAAAAGCCCAATTAAAAGCATTGATTTTTTAGTTAGTGTAAAATTATTAAGATAACAATCAGTTTTGTTCATACAGGAAATGAAAATGTCTTTTTGTCTTAAATAAACATTTACTGTCCTAAATTCAGTTCGGATGGGTCTTAAATCATTGGAGTCACAGCAGAGTGAGAATTTCTAGCACACAGTGTTCCTATAGTTCCTTGCGTTACACATTTAGATCACACAATGCCCCTGCATCTTTAAGGCCGTGCTATTTTAGGAACAAGGCAGACTGATCCATTTTCCAAATCAGAAGGCAATACCAGCAAGGGAGTACTGAATTACCATTAACCTTGTTCCCATAAAGTGATGCATACTTTAACCTGCTGCAATTAGTGAACATAAGGGGACATATATCAAGTGAATAGCTGAAGGTAAAAATGGGCTTATTATTTGTAGCTAATGGCTAAAAAACAGTTACAAAATATGTTTGTGTTCAGTGTGGGAGGGCGGGGCTTGTAATAAACTGGCAGAAACAATGAAAATTATGATAAAGAGGAAGACCTTTCCAGTCAGCCTCATCAGTTTTATGGCAGCGCTTAGGAAAAAGTGTAATGTGATGAAAATCAATGTGTGTTGTGGAAATTTGTCATTGCCATGTACGACTACACAAAAAGTTGTGACTGAACTCATTCGCTGAGTCCTTCAAAAGCATCCTGCCAGAGTCAAGTCCGGCCGTGCTCGTGTAATCGGCAAATGCTGCAAATTATGAGACATGACACATCAAAGGCCCTGAGTGATAGTGGCGAGGTTAATAAGGGGAGAGCACAGCACTTCCCTGTGTGGAGTAAACTGGCAACACCATGATTCAGTTCAAATGAGGTAGAGGCTGCTCACCAAATATTTGGAAATGATTGGTTTATGGGAATGTTGTCTTTTAATTTCTATGAAAATTGAAAAATGACAGTTTAAGAACTAAATACTTGAGAATAATGATTCCTGGTGGATAAAACCAATGTTTCAATTGCTTACAAAGCAGCCTGAGCAGTTTCTTTTTATGTTACTCTGTGTTCCATGTTCAAAGGCAAGTTAGCTGCCCATGAATTCAAAGTGCTGAAGATGCAGTAAACGAGGTGGTGTTAGTCAGTTTGACGATCCACTGCTGATACCCTGATAGTGGGAACCAGAGTTTATAGTCAGTTTGTTGTGTGTCTGTTTATAACTTATATGGACAGAATTCAGGTGCCTAGTTCAGGACTCTTCGCATCTTTGCTTTTTTGGACACTTTGCAGCTAGATTGAGAAATGGCACTTCCAAGTCTGAGCTGGAAAAGGGAGAATTCCCTAAATCGTTATGAAGATGAGTCGTTGCCTCCATAGGCCATAAGTGGCTCTTTCTTTATAAGAACATAACTTTTTGAATCCTTTATGAACATTTTAATAATAATAAAAAAATGCCTAAGAACCATAACTTCCATATGGCTATAGCTTGAAACTGTTTCAGAAATTCAATAGCTCACACAGGTCGCTGTATGTTATGATTATATCACAGCTATGGGGAATGTTGCCCCTCAGCTCTGATATAATCACAACATACTTGTCGTGACCTACTGCTTAGCTGAACTGCTGCACTGTCAGCTCAGAGAGTGTTCTGTCCCATGAATCAGTCATTTACGTTTCCTGCAATGATAAGAAGGCTTAATTATCAATAAGTAAACCCTCAAAACTGCAATAACCGAAATGCAAAACAGACGAGCAGTACAAGATGTGAAATGTTGATTAAATACATAATAAGACAGGAGAAGCCTGCTGTAGGCAGACTAAGACTTCATGTCAAATGTTATTTTAAGAATACGTCTTCCCATCAGATTGGTATATTTAAGGTATACTTTATGATTAGATTATGCTTGTGGCTGTGGACAACAATGCTCAAATGTACCCCAGGGACAGTCTCATAATATCACATCATTTAACACATGGTTCAGATGACCACGCCCCTTCTTTTCTGCCTCCATCAAAATGATTTGTTGACCTTCAGTTACACACACATGGTGTAAAACACAGTTTCTCCACATTGTGAACATGTTTGCAAGAGTCACTGTGTACACGTGAGTATTCACAGTGTAGCTAAAGAGGCTGATATGCAGGCTGAACAAAGCTGCAGTGATACAGAGGAGAGGAGGATGAGCAGGGAGGAGGTAGGGAGGATGAGGAGAGTTTGTCCTTCTCGGCTTATCTCGCCACAGAGCGCTGCACCTGCTGCAGTTGCCAGGTTGCAGAGAGGTTTACAAGCGGCACACAGTTGCCATGTTGGAGTGATTTTTAAGAGGAGGAGGTGAGTGGATTTGGAGAGAGCGCAGTGGAAAGAATCCCACTGCCATGTCAGACTCTTCAGAAGTGAAGTGGCTCACTTTGATGTGGGGCAGAAGTTGCCAGGTCGGTAAGTGTTTTAAGCTGGTGAAAGTGGGGAAACATGTGGAGGCAGCTGTTGCCAGGATGGTTAACAGGTACAAAGGTTAATGGAGAACAGGGACAGTTGCCATGTTGGTCTCATTTTGTTAAGGGAGTGAGGTGGACAGGGTAATTTTGGAGATATTGACTTGTTTAAAGCACACTGTGCCTTGACAGGACTGAGAGTTTGCAAAGAAAGCACTGAAAATGTTTGAGTTTCATAGTAGCAAAGGTAAGTGAGGGGGCTTTGCAGAGGCCTAGACTGGGGTGTCTTCATCGCAATGTCAGTTTCATTTGATGACAAGACAGATGACCTGAAGAAAATGACTCCCCTGGTCTCATTATGCATTATCATCAGTCTATAACAGCTATGTGTGCACAGCTGTTAAAATGTTACTTTTGGCCTTGGGCCCAGTTTGCACACTTTGGGAATCTTGGTATTGAAGAATGGCTCGAGTTGTGTGATCTGTAGCCAGATAATAGTCTAAATAAAAACACACAGGGTCTCTACCTGCTCTCCACTGGATTTTAATCTCTTTGGGTTAAAGGTGCGTACATGTCTGTGAGTTACCATGCACACAGATAAAGGGAGGTGTGCACACTTTCTCCAATGTTGTGTTTAAATAATAGCATTTCTACATTTCTAAAAATGCTTTATTTTTCCAATTACTGTGTGACACATAAATAACTCGGCGATGTCATCAACTGCTTCTCCAGTGAGTCTCTTAACCTGCAAATGACTTCACAGTGTTTTACTCATTTTTTAATTTTGTTTTCTTCTATCTAGATATTAAATATTATATATTAAAAATGAAATGGTGATGTCTGCAGATACGAGCTGCAAGGCCAGAAACCTGCATAAGTATAATCATCAGTTTGCCCCTCACAGACAGTCACGTTCCACGCAGTCCTGGTCACATGACCTCACTTGTGCTCATAGAAGTTTATTATGATGGCCTCCAGTTTTTTGCGTATTGTACAACATACCCAGGAGAGCGATGCCTTCAGTGCATTTTTAAAAAACGTAAGGTCTTTCAGGCTTTGCACAACCTGCTCTGTCTGTTATTGGCTAACAAGGGCCACGTCAGGCAGGAAAACCAGGGCACTGTTGACATGGATTTGTAACATTATTGATGATTTTCTTTGATGAGGTGTAACAGCTCAAAAGAATAAAGAAGACAAGTAGAGCCCTGTCAGGTATTAGAAGGAGATTGTATGATTGTGGAGTTGATCATTAATTCAGCTCTACTAATGTGTGGTGCATTTGACACTTCAAGTACTTGAAACTGAGTCATTACATTCACAGAAAGTAGTAAGGACTGTGCTGCCAGTTTGCTTTAGCTTGATAATTTTATACAAAGCCAAATGAGGCCAGAGCATCTAAGGAAGCCAATGTTAGCCCGTTCACCACTAATGATATATCCAGTCTTTGAATTAGTGGATCTACATATCCACTCATCTGTTATCAGTCTCAATTTCACATTAATGTCTCCAAGTGAACCTAGTCTGCTTGTTTCCTATCCTCAGTATGCTCCAACATCAGCGTTCATACAATCGTGATTCAAACAGCTTCTTTATAGAAAATATTTATCAAATTTAATAAGAAAAACAGTGCTCTGTTTTTATTCGTGCTCTGCCATTATTTGCAGAGCTCATGAATAAAACATAGAAACCATGTGAAATGTTTAAACAAATGAAAATTGATGTCAGAAACATGCCTCAAATTTAAGGCAACAAAAGTGAGAGGTGCTTGAAAAAACAGCTGAAAGAACATTTTGCAATTAATTAGATGAATTAGGAACATGTCAATAATAAGACTGTGTCTAAGAGCATGTTACAGAGGAAATCTTTACAGAGTATCACCAATCTGCAAAAACATAGAATTATCAAAAGTTTCCAAGAACGTGGAAAAGTCTTTAAGGCCAAAATCAAAAACTGATCGCCAAACCCTCAGACAGCGCTTTAATTCTGTGATGGACATCAGTGCATGGTCTCTTCCAGGGATCACTGTGAACATAAATGCAGGTCAAAGGTCTGTGATGCAAAGGAAAACATGATCCAGAAACGCTGCCATCTTCTCTGGACCAAAGCTCATTGGAAAAGTGGAAAACCATCAAATTCAAAATTATTTATCCAGTTTAATAAAATGTTTCATTGCATTCAACTTTTTTGGAGTTGGGTTGTACTAAACAAATTCAAAGACTCAAATAATGAGGTCAGTGCATGTAATGTATCTGTAAGCCAAAAGCTCAGGCATCAGAGTTCTTTAAACATGTGGTTATCGATGGGTTTTCTACTCTTTGATTGGTCCAATCACCTGCTGCTTGAATCTTCTGTTTGTGACACCAGCCTGGTGAAATCTAGCTTAAAGGGAGGGAGAGGAGAGATGATGCTTGTTTCAGACAGAGGGGTTGATATGTCAGATAAGGGTCGAGGTAAAAAAAGATAAGGAAAAGTTACTCTAGTAGAGTCCAAATACATATAAAGAGAGAAGGAAATGAACAGAAAAATTTCGGACTAAAGGGGGGACAGCCTCGGGTACTGCATTCATCAGTTTCACTGATGCAATGAGAAGTTGCCAGGTTAGATTGATGGAAGGATTTTTAAGCTCAAAGTGAGACGTGGAGAATTGGAGGGGGTATCCGACACGCAGGAGGGTTATTTGGCTCAGGGAGGCATTTGATGATTCAGTGACAGGGAGAAAGTTCAAGCTGAGGACATGTTTTGTCACTCTGACACGAAGCAGGTCATCAGCGTGTCAGAGCAGCGGCACCAGGCAACCACGACGGGGCTGGATGATACACGTGAAACACAGCTGCAACTCTGCAGTGATTTCATGTTCAGCAACATTCATTTTGATTGACCTTTCCACAACTTTGTAGTGCATGGTTATTTTATAATGCATCTTAGCTGTGGAATGATGAGATCTGATTCAATCAATTTTAATCAAATTGAATGTTTCTCTTCAATCAGTAAGAGAAAGACAAATGCTGGAGATGAGCCAAAGTTAAATCAGGCCTATTTGTGTTGTGTTCACTAAAAATGTTGCTGGCTGATTAGGATGTAGTGATGACCCTTTGTAATGTCAAATGGCTTTAAATACTGTTTTCATGCTTCTTTTGTGTGACAGTTGTGCCCGACCACCACAAGCCATTTGGCTGATACCACACAAAGGAAGCAAAGAGGTTGATGTCTGTGTTTCTGCTTTAATGAAAACCTCAGAGGTTTTTTTATTTTGCTTGTGAAGCGGTAGTAGATTTGCCAGGTCTGATTTCTGTAGCTTATGACCCTGAACAATATTTTGAGCAGCGGTATTAGAGGGACTGAATCGTTATTTGGCTTGAGTCTGTACACCGAGAGAGACTTTTGTTGCCAGATTGACTGCCTGTTTGAAGCAGTATGATGCTATACTTTGGGTGTTGATGATAGTGCTGCAAGGACTGTTTTTGATGCATGGTGGCAGAGGAGGGGTTTTATTAATGTAGTGTGAAGTTGCCAGGTTGGAGAAACAGATGGAGCCATCAGGTAGAGCGGGGAGTTTGTTTATTTTCGAGATGGCAGAGCGCGTTAAGGTTGTCAGGATAAAGCGAGGTGTGTGAGGTGAAGTAAAAGCTTCTTTCTCTTTGGCCATTCAGATGCTATCAGCTTCAAAAGGAGGTTGTCTCCTCCAGGAACACGATGACTCTTCAGAAGTGAAGCTTGGAGTCAGTTTGTTGTAAGTTTGACCTCAAATATATTTGGAGCCATTTCAGGAAAAAAAGGTGAAAAAAAGGCTCATAAGAGAGAAGCTGTTTAGAGTGGGATAAGTCACCAGGTTTCACAGATCTGAATTTACATTAAAGAAAATTGGGAATTGGTTTTTAGGAATGCCATATGTTGAAAAGTAAGTTAGACTGTTGAAAGTGAGAAAATGACGACTTTATCCTGAATTAAGGTATCTGCACTATTTTAAGATTAGGTTGGATCAATACTGTTAAAGATGGTCAGAGATATGACAATCAATAGACATGTTTGTATCTCTCTGATCAATTTAAGTTATTTTGTTGTGAAGTATTCTGTCATTCATAGCACGTTCAACAGTAAATTAGTATAAACTCACAGCAACTAGAAGTGAGCTTTGTGATCAGAGCTCCGCTGGCCTGACAGGGAAACGAGAGTGAACACCAGCAGAAAGCAATTTCTTTTCATTGTCGCTGGGAAAACGGCTGGCTGAGCCAAACACTGCACAACATCTCGTGCACTTAAGACTTCAGGGCAGAATAGACCAGTTGTTCATAAAAGACAGCTCCTGTCACAAATATTGGAAAATGCCCGCCTTCAGAACACTTACCAGAACCAAGCAGTGCTTTCCACAGGCATGTATTGTTTGGTTCAGATTCAGATTCAGATTCATGAAATAAAGAGCAGAGAGCATCAGTGATGAATGCCAGTGGATAAGATATAATGCCCCATCCCCAGGAAACATCCACAGTTGAAGGCAGGCTTTCTGTGCTGCTCTTGTGGCGTTCTCAGCGGCGCATCTTTAGGACTGTGACATTGCACTAAATCGAATCTAAATTTACTATATTTGTCTTTTTACATTTACTGAAACTTCATCTTCTCTCAGTTGAACCTTTAAATATCCGTACAGTGACAGTCCATCTCGGATGAGGCCTAAGGCTGGGTCTTGTTTTAGCCACATGGTACATCACCATTTTTTTTTAAATCTGAAGACGTTATAAATCAAGTTGAGTCATATACATTTTGGCATTGCGCATTTCCATGATGATGTTCCAAACATGAAATATTTCCTTTCATTTCTTACAATCAGGTAACTGATGCCACTGCATTTTCTTTTTCTCCTGTGGTGTACAGTTTTCTTTTTGATGTTGTTGTTGTTTTAGGTAAGTTCATCCCTGCATATCACCTTGACTTGTTGTGTAACAAAGATCAATTATATTATTATTTAAAAAGATCCAAATCATGTCAAAAGTCGCCTTAAAGTGCTTTATATTGTAAGTTAAAGACCCTACAAGGAGATGAAGCTGACAACTGAGACCAAAAGATGATTTTTTTTGTTTCTGTAGGAAGTAACAGCATGTGACATCCTGTTTTCTACTTCTAGAATATTTCTGATAAGTCAAAAACACCTAACAATTATGCAAATGCTGAAAATTATTAGAAAAAACAATCCTTGTTTTGGCTTTGAGTTTTAGACGGTATTCTTCCTTTAATAACTACAAAGTCCTCAGGGTGGGGAAAAGGAGGACAGTGGACAAAGAAGAGTAGCTGCCAAAGTGGGGTGATTCGAGTCGGGGCAGCAGGAAGATGGCTCCCAGCATTATTTCTACAGAAGCGCTGACAGTTCCCAACCAGAAAATGTTCTTAGAAACCTAGACCTTTTCCTGCAGTCACTTATTTAGTCTTTTCCACTTCAGTCTCAGTGGATCTTTGTGGAAACATAAGTGGGCCAAATGAAATGCACAAACTTTCTGAAAGAAAAAGAGCTGTACTTAGTGAACAGGCTACACACTGGGGCTGGGAATCAAAAAATGCTTCCAGCTGAGAAGCATCTGCAAATCTGCCCAATCCACTGGAATTGTATCATTTATTGTCAGTGCCAGCTTCTTTCTGACAGTTTGTTTTTGGTCTTTTGATTTCTAACTGTTCCTCTTTGCTACAGTATACTGTGTTCAAAGGTTTGTTTGGTCAGTGTGTCAATGCTGAAAAGCTGTGAAGGTCCACTTCATCCACACATAAAATCAATCAGCATCAATAAGGGGAGCAAATACATAGAACCAGGTCAAGTACATTCAAATTCATATATATTCCTACAATGGAGAGGTGAGAAAAGGTGAGACAGATTTACCTTACAAGTGCCTGTTTGGATTTGGCATTTTATAAATAAAATTACACAGAATTGAAGAATTATCCCGCTTGGCTTTATTTGGGCCTCTGTGCTTTACCATAAGAGGTAATACTCTTAAACAGTCGGGCCGTTACCAGTCTGTGAGTCATTTGGTACCGGGCTGCAAGAGTTGAGGCTCGGGTGTGAAATTTATGGTTTTTATCGTTATTTTTTTTTAAATCTTTTTTTCGTTAACTCGGTGTCCCTGGGTCTTTTCTCGTGTGTTATGAATAACTCTTCTTTTTTTGGTACCACTACTGGTTTTGTTTTGTTGTATTTATCCAGGACACCTTAAAGGCCGATCTGTGAAAATATTGTCGAATATAGACCGTGTCCGTGGCGCAACAAAGGTTGGGGACAACTGGATGATCCAAGTAGCCTTGAAATACAAAAAAAAAAAAAGATTTGGAGCAATCAAAGAAACTTTTGTCCTGCAGTACTACCAACTGTCCACTATTGGCTGGCACGATCTAACAATATTTTGCTTGCCCGAGTAGTCGGTCACGTGACTGAAAACTATAGATTCCCAAAATACAACTGAACAGCATGAATGATAAGATCCAATCACACATGGCCTCATAGCTAAAACCCACAAACTGTTGCTTTGTATGTTTTGGTGATAGTATTTGTGTCCTGAGCAGTTTTTAAATCTAAATCTTGTTGGGTTACATGTGTAGTAACCTGTCAAAATCTTTGACCGTGTGCGTCTCTGAGTTTTATGTTGTCTTCTCTCTCCAGTCATTGTCTTTCACAGCTCACTGAGCTCAGCATATTGTTTAGCGGTGCATACTGCCATCTGGTGGTGTTTTCATGCAGTGTACAAAAAACATGACATCGATACAGAATCTGTTTAAAGAAGGAGCATCTGTTTCACTGCCATGGCCGTGATCACATTAAGACAGTGACAAAGCCTGAAGCCTGAGAAGAACAGCTGATGATTTTTAAAACTTGCTTGAGGCAGCCACAGTAGCCACACTATGCTTACTGTATAAAACATGGTAGCTGTGTCATCAAACGTGTGCCTTTGTTTTCATTTAAGTCAAACCCTGTGATAGAAAACAGAGCCAAACTCAGTATCATCATGTTGCCTCTAAAACATGATATTCCCCTTAGAAAATCTTGATTGTTTCCGGATTTAAGGTTTAATCAGACCACTGATTGGTAAAAGATGACTTCCTTCTGTGCTGCTGATTGCATAAACAACAATGAAAGTAAATGTGTGAAGCAGAGAACCTGTTTTTTCTTCTTTGCTCCTTTTTTTTTATGTGGTTTGGAGAAAATAACTCAGACAGGAGCCATCTGTTGGTAATTGTGTCTTTAAAGTGTCTCAGAATAATAACATGTAACTCTTGGGACACATTACAGTGCTTACATGTATAGCACAAAGCAGCTAAGAGTAAAGGTTAAAGGGAACTGATCACCTTCTCAAATGTAAACATTAATATGATGGTCCAGATAAGTGGAGTCACACAGTTGATGTTGCTGAACCCGTGGTTAATCTTATACAGAAAGTGTATAAACCAGTGAAAATCTTTGATATCTTTTTATGAGCATGGAGATTTCCCATCTGTAGATGTTGACCAGTTAAGCTGTGGTTGGATAATCCTGCCTTTATAAAGCCATTACTGGGGCAAATATATAAAAACTGGGATATATCCACGCTCAAACCCTTTAGTGGAACATAATAATGGAGACACGAGTCACCATTTTTAGCTGATATGCCATATGAACAGTGACATGCAACAGTTTTTACAAAATGTAGCCACGCCCATGACTCGTTTGATGTGGTGCTAATTTTTTTCGAGCCAAATTTGATTACAAGTTCAGAAAATCCAAACGTAATTGTGCCATCGCCATTAGGGTTGACCGAGTCCATGGTTCTGCAAATGTGTACGCAGGCAGTCCGTCCCTCCTGCTGTCAAATAATTCTAAGCGAGCCTGAAAGAGTACTGATAACTGATAACACTTTTCTCCTTAAACAATCAGCACAACTGTGAGACCAGTAACTTCTTGGTTGAATCAGAGGATAACGGCTAAACCGACTGAACCAACTGAACCTGAGAGTGCAGCCCTAATGATCAGACATGTTTGGTACATCAGGTGGTGGGGACGTCCCCAGATGTTTAAAATCAGTATTAAATATGCCACAGCAGTTTTGGGGGATTCTCAGCTGGCACGAGGTTCAATTTTAAGTAGTTTTGAATACAAACAAATGTTGAACACTAAATGAAATTGTATATAATATGCAGAGTCAATGCTGGGGTCAGATTTGGTAATGCTATTAGCCTTCAACCATAAGTCTTTCTTGTGAGTGAGTCAGACCCTGTCATTGGCTAAGGCTTTGGCAGACCACCTTAGCATGATGCTGACACTGGGTTTCATTACTTTTAGAAGTTAGATGATGAAAGACATCTTTCCAAAACATGACTTGTTTGTAGCCGAAGTGAAATGTTTGTAATTGAGCACTGACTGATTAATAAGCAGTCAAAATGAGCTCCATCACTGTGTCACTGATAAGATAAGAAGCCCAATGGCACCAGCCACCTCCTGTTCCACCCTCCATCTGTTCAACTTTTAACTTCTTCTCTCCTTCTGATCTTTCTGTGCAGGCAAACTTGGCAGACTTTGACGGGCAGGTGACTGAGCCAATGATAGACTTACAGGACTTTTAACGAGCGCCTGCTGGGTCCTCCAGTCCGATTTACGAGGGCGTGTGCACCACACGGATGAGCCCGTGAACCCGGATGAGCACCATCGCTGCGATAAACCCTGTAAGAAGAGGACGGCCCCCCTCCCTGGTAAAGAGTTAAGCTGCTGCTCAGTGTGACACTGCTGGCACTGACTGTGGTTGCCTTTAATTTAGTTTACATAATTACATTTAACTCTATTGTCTTAAAGTAATCCAGTCATATGAAACTGACAGCTACTCTACATCAGCACACACCTACAGGAAAAACACTCAGTTATATAAACTCTGTCCTTTTTTCTGACGACATGGAATGAAATGGTATGAAAACACGACCTACATGGTTTTGAATGAGGGTGGACATTTAAAATTCAGGACAGTGAGACGTTTCTGGAGGAGAGGCAGGCTGCAGATTTACATTATCTATAAAAATGTAAGTATTCCAACTTTTTTTCTTCTCATGCAGCTTTCTTTGTGATTAAAAAGAAGGACAGCTTTGTGTTTATTTCAGTCCCAGGTCAGAATCTCTGTATTCTCCTCAATAAATTCATGCATTCTCAGAATTTGTACACAGCAAAATCTCCAGTGTTAAATTAACACTGGAGAGTGTCTATATGGGTCCACACCTCTGAGTGTTAAATACAACACTGTTGAGTGTTAAATTAACACTTTTGACAGTGTTATATGTTTAAAAGTAACCTAGTCAGTTTTGAAGATTAACAATGGCTAACACTGAGCAGTGCTGATTTTCTAACACTGGAAAATAACTCAAAATGTTAGAAATATTAGAAATTAGAAATAACACAAAAATGACCTCATAAGTCTGGGACCTGCCACAGAGAAGGCTCTGTCGCCACATGGAATGGATAACATTAGTTTTGAACTGGACCTCGTGGTTTTCTCTGGAGCACAAATAAATAGGAGCTCTGACCAGTAAGAAGGAGCTCAGCTGTTAAGTGCCTTTAAAACAAAAAGTAAGAGTTTAAATTGGATCCTGTAAGTTGCTTCTTTTTGTTAAGAAAACTGAGATTTCTTGTGCTGTTCTATGCTGCAGTCTGCTGGGGAGGAAGAATCAGAAACAAGGATGCAAGGAGACTGAACAAACTAGTGAGGAAAGCTGGCTCTGTAACTGGAGCCTGACTGGACACACTGGGGGAGGTGGCTGAAAGATGCACAATAAAGATGTTGGAAGCCATCCGGAACAGCTTTGGTGACCTACTTTATAACATCCTTACAGAACAAAAAAACAAAAAACCTACCTCTCCATTGCATAATGCAGAGATACAGAAAATCATTCGCACCCACAGCCATCAGGCTTTTCAAGTCTCATTCAAATAGCAGGTGAGCTAAGTCAGACATGAATTTCTCTCTGGGATCAATGAAGTTATTCTTATTCATATTTACATTGACAAACAGTGCAGTCCCTCCACATTTCTGTGAATCGGAAAACTCCTGAAACCAGGTGCAGTGTGAGTGTCTCTGACTATCGCCTCCAGAGCAATAATGATAATGAGGACGAGCTTTGTGAATTCATTAAAATTGAACCATGTGAGCAGAGCTGATGTTAACGCTCTCTGCACGTTAGCAACGTAAAATACTGGAGTGAGAGACTCAGTGATCCGTACTGTAGAAGCTGTACTGGAAGCAAAAGGTGCTCAACATGATGGCAATGAAACTGGCTGCATTTAAACCCTGCAAACCATCAGATTTTTTTAAAGAACTCAGAACTTGATGGGCTTCACGCTCACACCTCCTACTGAGTTGCTGAGCAGTTTGCTTCTTTTGGATGTTGCAGAAAATCTGTTGGAAATATGTGATTGTGTCTGAGAGTCTAGTGTTTGTGGACATATGTTGTGTGTTAGGAATAAGAAACTACGATACTGGCATTTAAGCTGGAACTGTACTAATAACTCATATCTGCTTGTGGAAGAAAGAATAGCCCACAGAGAATAATAAAGAATAAAGTTATGGCTTGCTGGAGAGTTTAACTCTGAGACTGCTGTAGTAAAGCGTCTTCTATCCACTGCTACATTTGCATATTTCACTTTGTCGTATTCTAAAAATAATGGAGCCGAGCGTTGTTACTGATTTCAGTGCTGCAGAAGTCATTTGTTCACTTATTGTGTGCAGTTATTTTTGTGTTATTCCAATAAGGATTGATTTTAACTATGAAATGAAATGATAACAGGAGTTGCAAAGTCGTGCAATATTAACAGGATGAAAGGTTGAGTTACCGTTGCCGCTCTCGCTGTTTCCTTTTCAGCTGAAGTTTCTACCCACTAGAGAATGTGAAAATCAATGAAACGGTGCAGACACAAACCCGCTGTATGTTACCTTGACATCAAACATGACATCAGTCAGTTTACTCCACTGGGTTAAAAAAGGAGGTAGATAAATGAGTTTTATGCACCGGATGACAGTCCTGCTTTCCTGCAAGATGCATTTAAAACGGTTTAAAAGACTCAAAAAAATAATCCAGTTCTTTTTTTAAAAGCAGAAAACAAGATTTAAAAGTCATTTTTAAAGGTTAACGCTCATCAATCTGTGGCAAGTTGCAATGAGTTCAGCAGCCCGAGGGTGACCGCACTGAAGGGAATTACACAAACTGGTAATAGAAGAAAACATTACAAAGAGTTCGCAATTAAAGTGCGTGTGTGTTTGTGCGAGAGCGCGGTGCAGAGAAACACTGACTTAGGGTAATGCAGCCTTAATAGCCACATTAGTTTCTTGCTCCGGCTGAATCGTTTGAAGCAACTTGGACAAGCAAATAGGTCCATTAGGTAGCTATAGATCTCATAACACACGCTGAAATGGGCCCCTGAGTACAGCAAACCTGCATTCACCTGCACACTTCAATTCTTCTGTTCTCACAAAATGCAAGATGCACAACAATGTGCAGATGCAGTTTGTCTCTCTGATTAATTAACACACACAAACACGCACACAGAGTCGCATCTTTTTTCCCACTGCCACTCCGCGTGTCATTGAAGGCTTTTCTATCACAACTAATTTGCTGCTGCCGCATTCACTGCTGCAGTGACAGGACTTTCCTAATGAGACAGAGTGCTCACAGTAATGGCAGGTGTGGACCTTGAATCAGAATTACAGTAATGAGATGAGCAGGCCTAATGGTCACAAGCAGAATAATAAGAAGTACAGACACAGGATGAGAGCAGCAATAATGAGAGTGAAGGCTGTGAGACGAGTCGGGAAAACAACAGAGCCACGGCAGGAGAAGGTGGCTGCTGTTGTTTTTGGGGACGTCATCTCAAGATTTTACACATCTGAAGGTTTCTTTACTGAATATTCAGCTCTGTCTGATTAAGTAACGTGAAAAAAAAGTTTTGAAGTTTAAGTTTAGTCATGAAAGCGTGGCCTACATACTGAAGAGGCTTCCCTCTCCACCTCTCACTTGTTTGTGCTGTTGAGCTCTGCTGTGTGACAAGATAACGGACTCATAAATAGTCATCATTAGCAGTGAAGCTTCCGTGTTTGAGCTGATACCTGCAGAGCAGTTTGCGCTCAGTTACCATGTGAATGCAACAGTTTGGCATTAGTGTGACAGCAAAAGTTTTTCTTAAATCATTACTATAGTTATTTCCCACCATTATGCAAATTCCCCTCGGTGCTGGAATGAACTGCAGACTGCAGAATCCCTCATTAGCTTCATATGCTAGTCTCATCACGTGCTGTCTGACTAAACAGGTTTGTGAATGCGTGTTGCTGGTTACACATCCCTGAGGTTGTGGTCTTAATGGTCCAGTGTGTGGAAATGGGGCAGTGGCATTTAACTCGTTTTCGTTTATGGGCAGATGTATCCCAGTTTGGGCTCGGAACAGGAAACTCAACAATCTTTTGCCATTTTCAGTGCAAAATTTTAGCATTCTGTGCAACCCAATATTACAGCAAAGCATATAATAGACCCACTGGTCCATCATGTGGGTGTCATGCTTTACCTCCCATAAGCGTGAAATGTTTAAGTTGCAGCAGAGAGCTACAGTGAATTAAAACCAACAAGTCGTTATTGACCCTTTATGCCAGGTAAGGTTAAGCTAGATTGCTGATCTGTATTGGGGAATGTTTCTTTGAAAGCTAAGGAGCTTGGAAAGAAAAGCGTCTGGACTTCTTTAAGTTGCTTGAAGACGTTTCACCTCTCATCCGAGAAGCTTCTTCAGTTCTAAGGTCAAATGGTGGAGAGTCCCAGATTTAAACCCAGTGGGAGTTTCCCCCCAAAAGAGGGACAAAAGCTGGCTTTCTTTGAAAGCCCATTGCTGTTTTTATGTTGGCTTTGAATTATCGCCCTCTGCTGGTACTGCAAGGCACTTCAAGCCTAGGAGAGACTTCCACAAGATGGACCAGCAGGTCTGTTACGCGCTTTGCTGTGATACTGGGTTGACCTGCAATGTCCGCAACTGTTCGCCATGGTCAGGTGTTAACTTTGTCTAATCCCTTTGTGGTATGACAAACCTTCAGGGGTTACATAAAGTAAAAGTCCAACCATTATACTGTTGTTTTATTCAGTTTTCACATACATCTGCGAGCCCAGGCTCAGAAATGAAAAACTGTAAAATCAAGAAAGCCCTAAATTTTCCATGTCGTGTAGAAGAATGGGGACTCGTCATGCTAGAATCCCACCAGAAGAAAATTTAAAGCTTTTAAACAGGTGCTAGAAATGTTTTATTTCAGCCTAAACTCGATCTTCTCCTAAACCAACCAACAGTTCGACTAAAGAGCACTGGTTTAAAAATACAGACTTTAAGAAAAAAGTGAGCAAAAAATGGTAAAGCTGAGTAAATGAGAATGAAACAAAGGCTACAGTGGCAATAACAACATTTGTTTGAACTTCCTGCCTTTAAAGATGCTGTTTAATGGTTTTAAAGGCCACTGTAGGTCACAACGTGTACTCAGCAGTGTCAGCTGCACAATGTCACAAAAGTTTACACATTGCCCTTATTAATATTATTAACATGTAAGATTTATGAAGCTGTGCACAAGTTATAACATATTAATATTAAAAATGCATTAATGGAGGCGTAAGCATGTTGACAAAGAGAAATACAATGAGTATGACAACAGAGCCTTGACATTTGTAAATGGCCTGCATTTGTATAGCGCTTTTCTAGTCCCTAAGGACCCCAAAGCGCTTCACACTACATTCAGTCATTCACCCATTCACACACACATTCACACACTGGCGATGGCAAGCTACATTGTAGCCACAGCTGCCCTGGGGCGCACTGACAGAGGCGTTTTCTGATGCGTCACAGAGGCTCAAAGATCAGAGAATTGTGTTTGAGACGAGAGGTTGTTCGTTTCTGCTAGTCATTACCATTGCTTGAGCCCAAGACCAAACTCTTGAACCTGCTCGGTGGCCAACAGGCTGCACTGCGGTTTTAGAGGAAGTCCTACAGATACGACTGTCTCATGGACAATTTAAATGGAACAGAGAAAAAGTAAAGTTGTTGAGATTTGTTTGCCCAAACTAGCATTTCTTGCTGATATGTTGGTTGCTATTAATTAAGCACTTGTATGATGTGTTGGTGTTGTCTGCACACCACACCAGGACAGTCATTAGGAAACCCACCAATTCGACCTGCGACTCAGACAGAGGTTGCAGTTTGAAATGCCCTCGCAGCAGAAAGAGCAGCTTTGGGAGTTTGGCTGTAATGGGCCTGTAACTACCACGGCCACAATTGCAATGATAAAGTGGTCACACTCAAACTTGAGGCTACTGCAGTCTCCGTAGAGCTGAAATTACTGAGGTCTGGTTATACAAGATTCATATCCCAATATACTTAATGATGATGCATGATATAAATCTCAGTATCCTCTGTGAAAAGAAAAGTTCAGAGGCTGCTGCGTCAGTTTTACGAAACATAGTTAAACCGTTGTCCATCTTTCTTTGTGCAGTTTAAAATGATTCCAGGTTCATAATTATGAGAACTGCTTCACTGGGTCAACTGTTTTCACTCATCTGGGGATATCTCAGCTTCTTTGCTGTGGAGTTGGATGCGGTTCTGGTCAAACGTCATCGTTTTCCATACATTGTCGTTATCACACCGCGGCCTGCGTATCACATTCATACATAAACAGTAATGGATGTGTCTGGAGTAATGTGGGGTTCATGTTGACCAAGAGTGCTTCGACTATAGCGATCTACCAATGAATAAAAAGCTGGTACTGCCTGCCGTGTTACGGACACAAACTGCAGCACGATGGATTTCAGGCAGATATCCTTCAATTAGGTGGAGGCCATGCAATAATTATATTCACATCTTCACTCCTTTACCTGTTAAGGAAGTGAAGCTTTTATACTCCAGACTCAGTTATATTAAAAAAATGCCATCTTATCAAACTCAGAATGAGTGATGAGAGAAGAGTGGAGAGCTACAAACGTGCAAAATTGTTAATATTTAAATGTTTTGATCATAATTCAGTACTGAAGCACAACCAGTTATCAAAAGTCACGCCGTGCTTCCTTTGAATGCTGAATATTTCTTTGCAGTGATAAGCTTTTTTTAGCCTCCGTCCCCTCAGCTTTTCTATAAAATAATGCAAACAATTTATTTTATAGAAACTTTTAGTACATCACTGCTGCATCAAGGTACCTAAAGTCCAGCCATTCAGATGCTGTAAATATAAAGAAGACTGGGAAAAGGGCTGTCCGCTCCCTGGAGCTGTCTGGCCAAAGCTCCATGAATACTGAGCTTGCGAAGAGTTTCAGGCAAATGCCATAAATATACCCATAAATGTAAACATACTGTTGCTGCTGTTGAACTTTGAAAACACTTTTGGAAGCAGAATAGCTCTTAATGTGTGTGGCGCTCCCTCTTCCCTTCGCTGTAAACTCAAGGTCAACAGACATATTACAGTCCTGACAGGAGCGGTGGACTCAGCCAAGGGACCGAGGACACATCCGGCTGCCGACAGGCTGCTTGGCCTTACTGGCTCCCTCTCTGTGTCGCTTTATAACTTTATTGATCTGGACAAAGCAGTGGAGCAGACAGGCCTATTACAGTGCACCCTGTATACCGCTGTGTTTCTTTCATGGTCATTCAGTGGAAGAGGTGCAGCAACGCCTCTACAGTGATGGGCACAGAGGAGCAAAATGAGGTTTTATTCTCAACAAAATTATATGTATATTGAGAAATAATGCAGAAAAAATCTAATCTAGCAGAGAAGAAGTAATCACAGTGCTATAGTTTCTGGATTCTGTCATTTGAGGGCTGAGCGTTAGCGTTTTGGATGCCATTGTTAGTGTGTGGAGTCAGAGTGAGCTCATAAGCTTATATTAGAAAGCTTGGTTAACACGCTACATTCAGAAACACATTCCTGCTAATAAGTGCTCAGTAACACACTGATAAAATGCTGCAAAATCACCAAAGATGAAGCATAACGTTTGTGTTTGTACAATTATCCACAGGACAAGCCAAATTATTTATTAGCTTTTATTAAATTTGGTTAAAAAAAATCAGCGGTCGACTCAGATGGAGCTGAGATCTAGCAGGTAGCCTTTGGCTCAAGCTGCCTGTATCAATCAAAGAAGCCACGCCCCTGACAACCAGTATCCTGGTGGATGAGATACAAAAACAAACAGTTCATGTGAAAATGTAAAATATCCATAAAGGTGTTTTTTTTTAGATGTACTTCTCAACATTTATCTCTTCTGTAAAGCTGGCCAGTTTAAAACACCTTTTAAATGTGTGCTCGTTACTTCTGTTTCACCTCTGATATTTGAATCAGTAATCCGACACGCTGGCACTTCTAAATGTGAGCACAATTAACATTAAAGTCCCTGCTCTTTTCTGACTTGTCATATTATTTAATGTCAGCAGCTTCAAGGCTTTGGCTGTGCATTTCCTGCTGGCTGTGCAAAAAAAACTTTGGCTACGAGTTGGACTGTCAAACAAAGCTACGGTTTGTCAATTATAATGGTGCTTCTTCAGCAATAACACACATCCACTTTTGATGATAGAGTAGCAAATAAAATGCCTCGAATGGGCTCTACCTCTCCTCCGCACATCACCCCACCCCCACCCACAACCCTTCATCTTCTCCGGAGGTGTTGTTAGCAAAGAGCAGGCGCGCAGGAGGCTGAGTGAGCATCCACATTTTACAGCCGTGTGAGAACTTTGAAGAATTCCTGATGCTCTTGCACAGCAAGACTGTGAACCCAAAATGTTGCACAAATGATGTTATGATGATGGAGTTTATTTCTAAAGGCACAAGGCTCATTGGTGTTATTATTCAATAGTTGTGCTGAGTCAGCAGTTGTTTTAGTTTTGTTTGGGGAAATCAGGGGAATATGTGCTTACGGATGCTGTTATTATTTTAGCCCTTCAGACCCCCACAGGCAATCGAGGATTTAAGACTAGATACTATTTTAGTCCAACATTTCAAAGTAGACGTCTGGTGCAACAACATCTGGATGGATGGACAGAAGACACTTTTAAGAACTCCAGTTCCATAGATCTGTATGTAGTTGAATTTAGGTGACCAGAACTGACGGTAGTTCAAATCTTAATTCCAGAGGCTGTTCCTCTGTCCTCCACAGTGTGGGCATCATATCTTCCCTGCAGAGTGACTTGGGGCATTGCCTGGAGTTCATGGTTTATGCTGGAGTTCCATGTGAACTCCAAGTGAACCAAAATGCGTCACGTAAGAATGTTCAGTCATTCGTTTGCCAGGAAGAAGGTGTTCTGCACTATTGGAGAACATGAAGAATTTATGTTCATTTCACAGCTAGTATGTAGCCCGTATAGATTTTTGCACATCTGTAGTACCTCGTTGAATCCCAAAATACAAAGCATATGTTTTTAGCTAAAACTTGGAATGTACCCCTGGTGTTGGTTCAGATGGAGGTTGGATCACATTCCCATCATTCCCATCAACCACTCTGGAGTTCATTTGGAACTGCACTGAGACCTTGTTTTGGTCTGTACCCGAGTGCGATCACTGTGTGCACCAGAGAACCACACCAAGGGGAAAATGAGCCAGAGTTCAGTTAAAAAAAAACAACTAGCAGTTAAGAAAACACAATGAGCACTTTGAATACATTTCTGATAGCTGCTGCTGCTTTCTTCTGCGATGTTTTGTGGCTTTGACTTGTTTTGTTTGTGTTTTTTGTTTAGCTGGCTCTGTTTAAGGTTTCACTCCAGTTCCACACCAAACTGGGTAAGCTATAACTGGCTTGACGTTGTGCCACAAAACCAGAAACGGTCAAACCCAAACTCCATTTCTTGTTCAGCTTCACGTTTCTGTGTTAGTTTCATCACTTTCATCAGTTTGTTCATTCTATTCGTAAACCTATGTTACATTTCAGAGTGTGTCGGCCTTCTCTGTGTCTGTGTCAAGTTTTCATGTTCTTCTTGTGCATCCATGAATTTCCTTCAGGTACCCCGCTCTGCCCAGAGACCAAAGGCATGTATGTTAGGTTTGTTAGTGATTCATTGCCAAAGCAAGAAACCCTTCACTACCTTTTAGGTACTTCTGAACCTAAAGACGAAACCTCTCAGGAGAAAATATACTGGATGGGGCAACAAGATGTAAGGCACCATCAGTACAAAGAGATCCCGGCATGCTCGCTGGGCGGGACTTTTTTCACAAATCCGAATGCCCATTTTTCGATTATTATATTTCTGTAACATCGCAGGTTCGTCATACCTATCTCGATACTTCATCCATTAGTTTGTGCTCTATTTTTAGTATTTATTTAGTATTATTTAACATTTTCATGTTTTTATTTCTGTGTTTCATTTTCAATATCTGCCTTCTAATTTCTGTTTCTTATTTGCATGCAATTGTTTTGTCTCACTGCGGTATCAGTCCCATAAAACATCACACTCTTATTATTTCAAAGCATTTCTTCACAATGGCTGATTTATTGCGGAGGTATCAGAGCTGCTCAAACAGTGGATAAGCTTTGTGTAGCTTCTGTTTGGTTCCCACCTCCTCGTTGTTTAGTTTGTTAGAGATAATCATGTTTATTTCAAGGTTTTTTCACACTGTTCTCAATTAAAAAGAGTCTCAGTTTCTCAGTGTGGTTAATATTTTCTTTATCTTTCACTCAAAGCATTCATTGTCAAATATGAATTCGTGGCAGCAGAGATGATAATTCTACACTGTTTTCAATTCACAAGGTTAATTATAGAGATGGCACGATACCACTTTTTTATGTCCGATACCGATACCGATATCATAAATTTGGATATCTGCCGATACCGATATGAATCCGATATAGTGTTTTTTAATCAACAAAACTGTTTTTTAAAATATCTTGCTGCATTTTGCAAGTCTGCAAGTTCATACTCAAGTTTAAAACAACAACTACACTAAAGCTATTCTGTTATACCTGTATACAAAAAAAATATTTCATAGTTCAGCAATACTGATCAATCTAATAAACTTAGACCTACACCATCCTCCCTATTCTGGTATTTTAAAGAGTACTTAGCGTAAATATTAAGCAACCTAACTAATAGGGTTCCAACTCCCAGCAACAACAAAAAGAAATAAATAAAAAATAAGGAACCACCCCTCACGCTCCACCTCATGATGCTTAATCGACGTAATCAACCTTAATTTGATGCAGTGTGAAAAAAAATGCACAGAAATCAATTATTTTTCAAGAAATATTAAATAGATTCAACATCTTTCTTCAACAAAATTGCAGACTGCACAGATGGTACCTTCCCAAAGTAAAAAGTACTATAGCTTACTAGGGTATATATTAGACTTAATAGTCACTATATACAGTAATTGACTTCTATTCATTTTACATCAAATTAAAACTTTGGGTGTCAGATAATTATTTATTAAAAGCTCGGCATTTTAAATGAGGATAAGAAAGAAAAGTATGTCTTTGTGCCCCCTTTTCCCTGTTCATGCCCTATCGGCCCCCCTGGCTAAACTTTGCAAGATCCGCCCCTGCACAGTTACCAGCGTCAGCTACGTAGAAAAAGATCCTGGTGTAGAAAGTAATATTAAATAAATTCTAACAACAGCTTATCAAGCTTAAACGTGCTGCTGTTGTTCAGCCGCTGGTTTCCTCTTTCTGGTGCAAAGTGGGCCAAAAACAAACAAGAGACACGGACTCCCGACAGAAAAGCCGATCAGCTGATCATTAAGCAGTTTCATGATTGAAGTAGCAGCCGGAGAGCGAGAGGCAGTCGCTCGTTAAGCTTAACGTGGGAATGCTTTACAAACATTCAGAGATGGACTTACACACTTGCTTTACTTCTCTCGGGGATAACTTTGTCGGAGATGAAATGCCGGGTTGCTAGCGAAGCTCCAAATGCTATCCAGACCACCGACAGGTCCGGCATGCCACAGCTGCTCTATCACGTGATGCCTACTGCTCCGACGTGCTAACGTTCTGAGGTGAGTTAAGGCGTGTTGCAAGTTTTGTGAGGTGCTTTCGTGATATTTAATGGATCGGATTACATTTTTTATTTTTCTCCGATATCCGATCCAGTAATTTAGGTCAGTATCGGACCGATACCGATACGTAATATCAGATCGGTCCATCTCTAGTTAATTATTCCTGATTAAAGAGAGTTCAGCTAAGCTGTCTCAGAGGCAGACACTGGTAACACTGGTGAGACCACCGGTGAAAAAAAAGGGGGAAAGAAAAGAGTGGAAAGCTGTTTATGAAAGGTGTTTCTTAGGCGGGAAACCCTTGCAACTCAAAAGGTGCTGTTCTGGTGAGCCCCAAAGGGCTTTCTGAGCCTCCTGCATGGAGTATTTCTCTGCAATCACAAACTCTGTGTAAACAATCTTGGTATCAAAATAAAGCTAACAGATTTCATCAGAGGTTTAAATACTGCAGCAGTTGTTACTGTGTCAAAGTTACTGAGGCTAGAACACAGATAGTCAGTAATCAACATTTAAACATCATCTGTGCCAAGATTTATGATTCCATGGTGGTCTTCTTTTGTGGCTGGTTCACTGGATTTTGGTCGGAGTGTGTTGAAACTTGGAGTTTGGGGATCTGTGAGAGCCCAGCTAGCTAACCAGGCTTTGGTTCCCTTTTTACATGAAGTCGGGAGAGTTCGTGGCTCCGTTGTGTGTGTTTAGAAGACTTTTGCACAATTACGTAACTGCTCTTTTAATCATTGCTTGTTCTCACTGTGTTTGGTTGTTGTAGAAATGGTTTATATGAGCGTTTAGATTCTAAGGTTTCTGTGGATACCCCACATGTCAATATTTGCGTAAAAAACTTCATGCCACGGAGGGTTGCATACCTCTCAAGAGGTTTGACTAGTATTAAAATGATGCCTGCAAGCCACTCTGCAACCCAATTCCAGCTCTAAGTTTCCATTTAGTTTCTGTGTCTTTTATTAAACTTAACTGGAGAAGTTGTTTCTTTTCTGCCAGGTTTACATTTCCTTAAGGTCTATTTTCTGTTCTATTCAGTTTTCTCTCTGTGCACCCAGTGAGTAGGTGAAATTATTTTGGTTCACCACTGAAACACCAACTGAGCTCTGGTCGTCTTACACTATATAAACATGACAGGTTTTATAGTTAGCTTCTCAGCTAATTCGTTCACGCAACTAGAATCTGTGGTCGTCTTAGCATCCCTGGATTTGCACGCTGCAATGAAAGCTCAGAGAAATTTGGTTCTAATGTGGGATCTCAGTCCTAATCTTACGAATTAGTGAGGATAACTTAATAATGGCAAAAATCTTAACCTAGTTTTGTGGCTGTCTCCCACTGTTTGTCGACTCTGCTGCAGCGGGATGTGTGCTGTAAATGTCAGAGCAATTTTTCATTCTTCATCTGTGCCAAAATGAATTCCTGAGGCCTGACTGTTTGGCAGTAACAGCAGCCTGATCTGCTGCTTGGCTTTGCTTTTGTGTGCTAATGCCCCCCTGAGGAGCCCCAGCAGGTCTGTGTGTGGTGGCTCAGTGAATGTGAATGTCATGGTAATTTTACACTTTATCCCTAAAAGGATGGAGTTATATACTTCGCCTATCTATATCTGCTGAGATTTCATCAGACAGTGGTTCATCTGTGCACATTTCTTTTGTACGTCCTGACCAGAAGAATGTGATCTGGCTTTTTTCAGTTATTCTTCCTGAGAGAGAATTTCTACATCTGTCCTACTCTAAGACACTCAGGAGAATCTCACATGGATTGTACCACATGCTGGTTGTATATTGATAAAAACATTTAATATTTTGGTTTGAATAATGTAACTTGATAAAAATATAATCCAGACTCAGAGTCAGAAGTGTCAGCATGTTTTAAACTAAACAAGTTGCATGAAAATGAAGCCGATGTGGATAAAACTGCAGTTCCTCTGGATGCCACCTGAGGCTGGCTTCAAAAGTGAGTCGTCCCCACAGCCCTGTTAAAATGCCTCAAACTTTAATGCATTAAAACTTATTTATATGTTTTGGTGTATTGATGGTCAGGCTTTAAGTTATGAAACAGTCCAGAAAGAAACCCAGTGCCAAACACAGCAGGCAGGATAAAAGTTCACTAAATCTTCAGTCCAGCTCATATATGATCATGTAATGAAAACAACGGGAATACAACGAAACAGAACTTGAAGAAAGACTTAAAACAGTTTAAAGACGAGTGTCAGGGAGAGCAGTGGAGAATATGAATCCTGTAATTAAGTGTACAGACTGTTCTCATCCATGCTGTGTGTCTCAGTTAGGCCCACATCACTCAACCAAGCAAAGCCATCTTTACAAAATCTGTAGAAATAGGAATTGAATGTGTTACGTTGCTCTGAAAGGGTCCAGGCGATTAGGAAAAGTAACAAAAAGTGTCTGGGTCAGAAAAACGAGACAGAGAGGCAAAATGGTTAAATTAAAGAGTTTTATTAAAGTTTCTATTAATAACTCAACTAAAAGAGACGGACAAGCTGCTATCACCATTTAAAGAAACAAAACAAAACAAGCGTTGGTCAGTAAACTGAAAAGTAACTAAAAAGGATTCGTTGCCAAACACTCGCCCACACAGGCCCTAACCCAGCCAGGGCCGTGACAAATGTAACAAATCTCCAAATGTAACAAATCTCCAAATGTAAATGCAAATCTTTTAAGCAATATGCTTTCTCGACATCTGCTGATGACACAGGAAACCTCCAAACCCCCTTGTTGCCCCTGAACGAGTTTTGAGTTCTGCTTGTAATGATGCTTATATTTGAATATGTGAAGTCCGAGTACTGGCCAGTGAACCCTCTGATGTCTAAATTATAATTCCTGAGAAGTAGCCATCACCCTAACCCCTAATTTCCTACATTTTGGAGAAAATTAAATGCTAAATGAGCAGTGACAGGGCTCTGTAAGTTGTTGCTAAACCCTCCTTTAGTTACACTGCAGTGGGCCTGGGCTGCTGGAGGCTTCCCCAGTGAGGTGAAATGAACGCAATTACTGAAAAAATGTTTATTTGGAAAAAAGCGATTAGTTGTAATTTGTCAACAGTCAGCAGAAATTTAAAATGATTTAAAAGCTGATAAATCTCCAAACATTGATTGTGTTCATCTGGACGTAGCGTTTTCAGTGGGAGGAACATTTCCTCACTCATCCAGAGGACTTCTTCACCCTCAGCTACCTGCAGCTTCAACCATCCTTTTTAAAACAAAACGTTTGCACAATGACTGAAACTAGCACCACTGACAAACAATGTGCTGCGAGGTCACTTCCTTTATCATTAACCATCAACTAATTTGGGGGTTTTCTTACCTGGATGATTGAGCATGCATCAAGACAAAAGCTGCAGCGGTTAAATCCAAGCAGGGCTGGGCTACATGAACAGTCTGCGTGGAGCGTAGAGAGGAATCCATTTTCTGAAACGTAATCTCAAGACCACCAGCTGCCAACACTTTAGCTTTTTATTGGCATTTTCTAATTTATCTGCACTCATGGGAAGCCTTGGCACAGATATCAACTGCATGTTATCAGGATAACCGTACGTTTCACTAGAGGCCAAGAAAGAAAAAAGGTTCCTCTTGATAACTGATGGATTCCAGATAGTTGAAGATAGTTGATAGATTATCTATTATCCACAGCTGCTTTGATACTGATTAATAACTTCTGCAAAATGTATTAAATTGGGGCAGTCAGAGTCTGATATGCAGTCTTCAGTTTCAGAATGCCTGTGATGTAAGGAGCCTCACTTCACTGTTTGCTGTCATTAAATCACCATAAAGCATGCAGGAACTCTTTGAGGCACTCTTCGTATTAGCTGATGGTTGAAATGTCCCCTAAAGATGTGCATGTTTGTAAAACTAAAACAATTGTTGGTGGTCACAATGTTATCACCATTTTGTCAGTAAGCACACTTCACCTGTTGGTGGGTGTTTTTCACTCACTGGTTGCTCTTTTTTCCCTCGTGCGCAGCTTCACAGCATGTTTGAGCTTCCAGTGGCTCTTATTTGTTTTCCAAGCTTTTTGGTTTCAGATTCGGACACCACATTTATTTGTTAAAAAGCTCCAGTCGCATTTTCACGTTTGCATTCTGCACTTCACAAACCTCACTCCTACTCACTTTCCTCAGTTCGCTCCTGTGTGCAGTGGTTCTTGATGAATGAGAGGCGTTTTCCAACTGTTGAGCTTCAGACTGCTTCACTGTGCTGAACACTGATATGAGGTCGCGGGTGTGAGCTCATGGTGGCTTTACACTTTGGTGGTCGTACAGTGACAGGGATAATTTGCCACAGTGGGATCTGATTTCCACAGTGATCACAGAAAATATTGTTGGACAGCTTAATTAGTTTCATTCAGCTTCACGCTGATAACATTCCAGAGGTTTGCTAATTCAAATGAGGGTCAGATTTTCTCATTTTCATTTTTTTCTGTTCTTTTTTTCCTGTATGAAACCAGAAAAACAAGCGAAAGAAATGGAATGAAAGTGTGTGAGGGCGACAGATGAGAGTCGTCTTGATTTTAAACAGTAAACTGAAGGAAATTCAACACCAGCCACAGACAATGGGATATCAGTGTCCGTTTAACAAATAGGCTTTACAAGTATATGCTGCTCAATGCAAGAGGGGAATTAAATATAGTAAGTCACCTTGATAAAGAAAAGAAGAACATAGTATGTCACCCTGGACAGGTTAATATCCCACTGAGCGCGTGCAGCAGAGCTGTGGCATATATAACGTTGCCCAAATGAAATTATCTCAGGAAGTGTGCTGATCGATGTAAAGCCTATTTTACAGATATGTGTTTGTGTCACTTTGCGTAAGATTACAGCCTTAGCGAGGATGCTTGTGTGCGGTGCTCCAGAAAACCAAAGGCATGCAGCTCAGTGCGGATGAATCTGCAGGGAGCCCTTCACTTTCGAGCTGTTGTGCTTCAGACTCGAGCAAAGCACAGAAAGTGGCTTCAACTGACTTTTTATTTTAGCACCACAAGCAAAAGCAGCCCACAGAGCTGTTGTTTGTGACATCGCCCCCTGATGACAGTAAACGGCTACAGCATGTGAATGACAGCCTGCACAGCCATCCATAGGATCTGTGTGGGACCAACCCCAAAGCATGAAAAAGCCATGAAATCTGCACAAATCCCTTTGCTTTACTTCCAAAGGCGTCTACAGGAGCCTTTGGACTAAGACCACCAGGTACCGGAACAGCTTCTTCCCCACAGCTGTCAGACTCCTGAACTCTGCCTCCTGACGTCTGACCCACGTTAACACATGGACTGAACATACACACACCCACAATGGACAACTGTACCCTCAAACACACAATAATAACATGGACTGAACCACCACTCACAACCACTAGCACTTTTTATAGCCTCTGTAGAAACTATCTACACCCTCACTTATCTTAACTGCACTACTGTATAGCTCTGTGTAAATAATCATTCTGTACATTCGATAATTTTTAATCCTACAACTGTTTACAACTTGCATAGTTCCCATTTCTGTATAACTGTATATCTCCGATTTCTGTAAAGTTATTTATTTCATATTCTGTATAGTTTTTCATATTTATATCCTGTTCATAGCCTGTACATACCTATAGTTATAGAATATTCACAACATACTTCATACCGTGTACATTATAACATACCACAATAGACCCATTTCTGTAATATACAAATTCAAATTCAAATTCAAATTTTATTTGTCACACACACATAACCATACACAGTATGACATGGGGGTGAAATGCTTGTAGCTGTACAATGCCCGACCATTAAATGACAGAAGAAAAGTTTTACAATATTTACAATTTACTACAAAAATTTACAAATTAACTTGGGAATTTACAGTAAAGAATGTGCAAATAGCAGAAGAGATTATAAAGATAAGGATTATAAATTATAGGAATTATAGGATTATAGGAAATGTGTGGTGGTGCGTGTGGTGACGTGTGTGAGAGTCCAGTCTTATAGTGACGTGTTTGGGAGAGTCCAGTCCTACACCTGGTTCAGGCCCCGAATAGCCTGGGGGAAGAAGCTCCTCTTCATTCTCTCTGTTTTGGCCTTAAGGGAGCGGAAGCGCTTCCCAGACCTCAACAGTGAGAAGAGTCCATTGTTGGGATGGGAGAGGTCCATCATAATCTTCCTAGCTTTGGACTTGCACCGCTTGGTGTAGATGGACAGCAGGTCAGGGAGCTCTGATTGAATGATGCGTTCATACTCACATATCTATATTATTGCTAATATATATTGTAATATATCTATATCACTAAAGCACTTCTGGATGGATGCAAACTGCATTTCGTTGCCCTGTACCTGTGCATGTGCAATGACAATAAAGTTGAATTCTATTCTAATTCTATTCCACACCAGGTTTCTCTGAAACTGAAGCCTGTCTCGTTCTAACAAAATTCTCAAATAAAAATCTTGCCAATTACCTTTTTTTCTCTTCTCATTTATCTTCCACATCCTTGTTCCAGAGAGCTAACTGACCTGTTTCAAACCTCAAAGCTTTATCACCCTTTTTTTTAAAAACATTTCTCCAGTGCAAAGCTGATTTTAGCCACTGGTAACTGTAAATGCCATCTTATATGCAGGTAATCTATTATGAACCCACAGGGCCTTTATCAGCAAATAGCAGTCCTATAAATACACATGTGAAATATATAAAACCATGAAACATAACTGCGCCATCCTTCAAATGTTGCTTTGTTTTTGTTTGTTTTAATTGATTTTTATTTTTGTAATTTTCCCTTTCAAACTCTTGCTTCAAGTATCGAGACTCTTGCTCTGAATCAAACTCAAGTAAAGACCTTTAGTGGGATTTGAGCTCTAATCTCGTAGTCTAGTTTGCAGAGTTTAATTAAATGTGGATCTGAAGTAAATCTTTGTGCGTCTTCCCGCTGCTGACTCAAAAACACTGAGCTCCTGCTCTCAGCCACAGCTGACGATGCACAGTCAGCTCTGCGCCATGTCGCAGTGGATCTAAGGGCAAAGGGATATTGTGCTTTGGTGGACACAAAAAGATGGGTCATTTGTTAAAGTTGGAGTCCCAGTCTTATCGAGCCACGGGCAACATCTTTAATTTGTACCGCTGAGCAGTGTTTTCAGCAGCAGATAACAGAACAGTCTTGTGTCATGAAATTTCTTACGTGATGTAGGTCTTGTCCAGAATGCTGCTTCTTTTACAAATTTAGTGCTGAAACTCATTATTTCAATACAATTAGATGTCCTGTTATGCTTCACTTGTTTTCTTCCATATGTAGTGTACACTGCTGGTGGATACTGATATTAAATCTGGCCAAAGGTTTCCAAAAGTGACATCAGTGTATGTAAAAAAAAAAAATGTGTGTTATGTCAGAAGGGATTTCCTTATATAGTCGTCAGGCATACTGAGACTCCACCCACTGGCTGTTTAACCCTTCACACTGTTAGGTGCAGTTAATTTGGGGTTAAAAGTGAAAGGAGCTATAAGTGCTTTTTTGACAGGATGAACCGATTTGATCAAATCCTAATTGTGCAGACGGATGTGTAAAGAAGCTGTTCTCGTTTGGGCTTTAAAGAAAAGTGTACATGACTTGTAAATCCAAATCCACTGGTATTACGGCCTTTACGAGCAGCGGTACGCTGACTCAGACAGGCTCAGACACACACCAGCACTCAGAGTTCTGGATGAACATCCAGGGTTTTGGAAGTGAGGCAAACATTGACATATAGCAAATGGTGAGCTAACTGTGTTGCGGCACTGAGAGGCTGTCTGGATTTCACACTGTGTGGTCTGGCAAGTCTGTTACATGTCTGACTGACGAGGATGTATTGCAAGGTTTGCCAGCCAATGCAAACCCGGGAGCAGCTCATTTTCTTTTCCCCCTTCACCTCTGAGCACACCTCATTAAAGGGAGGATGTGAGCAGTGCGTTTCTTCACAGGGGATGCACTTGGATCTGCCGCTTACAAACTAAGGCTTAATGAAGAATTTCAATCCACTGTATCATTCTTTTGCTGGCCTCAGATACAAAGTGAAAAGGTAACATAGAAGTCTCTGTGTGACTGGAGTTTAAATCAGCTGCAGTGGCGGGTTTTCCAAGACTTCCGGTGTAGCCTTGATATCCAGCGGGTGGATCGCAATTCAAGGCCCACTCATTGTTTACAAATGTACTTAAGAAGCGTAGTATATAAAAAGGCTTCCAAAACTGATGATGCATTTCAGTAAATGTGTTTCCTCCTTGCATGCATATGTAGCTTAGATACGATTGCCTATCTGTGTATTCTAAATCCTGATGGTTTTAGTGTGTGAGCAGCTGAGGTTAGTGGCGTTTGCTGACTGCACTGTCTCGTTGGGAGCATGGAGGGCAGTGAAGTGACGCTGACCCAATCAGGCCCTAATTTAAACGAGGCGCCCTCAGCCTCCAGCCAAAGGCCAAACTCACCTCGAGCTCAGAGTAACAGGAAGAACATCGCCAGTGTTGGACAAAGAAGAATTTAGAACAGAGTAATGGAGATGATATAAATGATGACTTGGGTCATATTTTGATGCGATCATAGCAGACAATATCTGGTCAGAGAGTAAGTAAGTTATTGTAAGTACAAGTAAGTGGTAATTTATTTATTTATTCATTTTTACCTTTAGCTTAGTGGTTAAACAGTGAGTTATTCTTTTTTCACTTCCATACACTCACAGGGAGGCACTGGGGACAGTTTGGGGTCCAGTATCTTTCCCGAACAGCGCACTGGATGAATTGTTGGAACCACTGACATTCCAGAGAGGGCTGTCTAAACATTTGACTTATCATCAAATGTTTAGACAGCCCTCTCTTCCTGAGCAACAATATCAATAATCACTTCCTTACCTGCAGATTCTATAGATATTCACTTATCTTCAGATAGAGACTACCATAGTTGTATCACTGAAATAATCAGCTGTTTGCTATCCTAAATAGTATCACATACTAGTACTCGTATGTACGAGGTTGTCATACCAAGTGCAGATGTGTGCTTGGTCCTCTTCACTCCTTCAGATAAACGAATGAGGCAGGAGCGCAAAGCAGCAGAAAACAGAAGGAGAGTGCTGCTGCCTGTTGATTTGATTTAATGTAACGGTGTTTGCAGAGAGGCTTGTTTGTCTCCTCTGCTGAACTTTTGTTTCGCTGGGCGTGCGCGTATGTTGGTGAAGGTCTCAGCTGTGTGTGGGGACGGTGCGGTGAAGGAAACATAACAACAGACTGTGTAAGGAAGTAGAGCTGTGATCCAAAGAAAAGGAAAAATCCAAAAGATCTGAGCGCAGATGAGATGACTTTACATTGTTGTTGGTGTTTGTTTACTGTATGGTCACCAGTAGCTGCAGGATCAATCATTCACTCATTTATATGTATGAGGTTCTCATGCTTGTATTGCCTGGTGAATGGTTCACACTCGTACCAGTAGCACTGGGACTAGTGGCGATGCTACTGTTTTCTTTCTGACACTTGGACTGTAAAGATTCTCCAACCTGATGTAAACTGCAGTGTTTATTGTATTTCACTGGTAGAAGAAAAGTTTCAAAGCTTTTAATCTGATGTTGTGCTTATGACAGTGCAGCTCTGGAATCTTACACATACTATCATCCACCCCGACCTCTTTCATGCATTTTTCTCTCCCAATGAAACATCAGTTCAACTGAAACTGAAGTCTCTATTCATGATTTATCTCGAGTCTTTTATCACGCGGTTGAAGTGGTGTCTGATTTTTGTTTCACTTAAAATCTCCTTGAAATAAATGGCAAACAACAGGATGATTTAGATCACTTAACAAGAGCCAAACTGCAAGTCAGGGAGAGCTTTCAAACTATAATCTGCTGATGTAGTCATCCACAAGCTCTCTACTTCACATAACGGCGGCATTGTTTTCAATACTGGCATCAAAAGAAAGCGATGGAGAATGAACTTAACTACTATTTGACTGAAATTCCAACTTATTTCTAGTGAATTTGGCGTTACAGCATTTTAAACCAGTTTATTTATTTATTTTTACCATCTTGTCTGCCATGCTCCTCGCTTGGTGACTAACTGCAGTTTCTGTTTTACATATGCAGCAGGATATAAATTAGCATAATTACGTGTAAAGGTTGCTTTAACTCGACACTGTGAAAATCACTTGGACAACATTAATGGTGAGATAGACTTAAATGTGGGCCCCACACATCACAGGAGCAAAGCCAGCAGCACCACGCATGTTTATTGGTTTGTTTATTGAAATTTCTTTCATTCCTTCCTGTGCGCACTTATCCCTTCTTTCTTAATTTTCCCATTCTTCTCCAGTTGCTCGTCTTCCTCCTGACTCGTAGAGCTTAAATCAGGCAGCAAGGAGAGAGCAGATAAGGCCAAGGACTTGTAAGCTTGTATATCACTGCAGACAGGCAGGATTGCCTTTATCTCTGAGGAAACCCAACACCACAGGGCCTTGCTCAAGGCTGAAACCAGTAAAGCTTCCCCAGTAGATCCCAGTACACTTCCCAAAGCTGTAGCACAGAGCCAGCTTTATTATCGACCCTTGTTGCCTGGGAAGATATATGATACTTTAGATCGCACGCACACGTACACACACTTCAGATGCAATAGCAATTCAGTTTCCTCCGCTCCTTCATTATATGTGTGTTTACTGCATCTGAGATAATGGCCTGTTCCTATTGGCTAAAGCCTTTGCAGTATGTAATCCTCAGGGACCTATCAGAGCTCTGTCTGGGGAGTGCTGGGCTGAATGTACTCATACCCTGTGGGTAGTCCGCCGGGAACTTCTTTTTCCTGTGCTGGGAAGTCAGTGAAAATGAGGTGCGTACAGATCAGGGTGTGTGTGTGTGTGTTTGTGTTTGTGTGTGTGTGTGTGTGTTTGTGTTTGTGTGTGTGTGTGTGCGTGTGTGTTTGTGTGTGTGTGTGAGAGAGAGAGAGAGAGAGAGCAGGGGTTAAGGCTGTAGAGACCAACAGAAATTTCTCTGTTTTCTTTTAAGTGTTGTTGCACCACAGTGGATCAGTGGCCAGAAGGAAAGAAGGAAACGTATACGTGCACGGTTTCCTGGCACAGTACTTGTGATACAGGTAGTGATAAAGGTTAAGTATTTGGGTCAATAGGTGAGTGAGGATAGAAGATTTTATGACTTCAACAAAATAAGCACAAAGTATCTCAAGTTCTTGCTCTTGAACGGAGCAAAAAGAGAGCAAAGTTTGAGGGGATGTGCTGACTGTGCCAGGCTGTCGTATCACAGAGAACCGATCATGAAAGCAAAGTTTTGGCAGTAAAAGATGGATTCATGGATCTGCTACAACAAAAACAATAGCAGTCATTGTGCTGCGTTGGCCAAACATGGCACATCCAACCAACAGGTAGCCTTATGCTGTGATGAGTAAAGTAAAAACAGCTCATTGCTTTCATCATTTCTGTGGCTTCAAGTGAATTTTGATGAATAAAGCTGTTTGTAAACTTGTTTTTGGCAAACTCGCTCAGCACTTTCTGAGTTAAACACAAAGGAAATGAGACAACCTGTTGCTTCTGTTGCCAACACACTGCCTGCAGTCTCTCTGCAGCTTATTGTATGTTTTATAAGATATAACTGCTTGTTATGATGAAAGTATTAAACTGTTACTTTTTAAAGGATTCTTTAACTCTTTACAACCTAAACCATAAAATCATTTTCAATTTTTTTGAAAATGGAGGGTTTATTCAACCATCTGACATTTTTTTTCTAATAATTAAATATCAGTTTCCAAAAATGAATTGTAATTTGTATAATTTGTGCTACATCAATCTCAAAAACGAATCTATCAAATACAGTACACTAGGAGTTAGGGGATTTAAAGAGCTACCGGGCACACTAAAGTCTAAAGTCATCACGTTCTGAGTTCGTTAGTAGAGTTCGTTGGACATGGTTATTGTCAGTTATATTCTTAAACAAGAAAAAAAAGTTTTTATCACACAGACTCTGAAACTGCTGGAAAAAGTGCTAACATTGGAAATCGCGCTCACAGACGTAGTTTTTAATTTGGTGAGTCAGCGCCCAGGGTAGCTATGAGCACAGAACATGAGCGATCACAAACACTGATGGGTCACTGGCAGCAGAGTGGCAGAGATTTTTCCAGGGACAGTGATTTTATTTTGCAGAGAACTAATAGGTCAGCATGCTGATTTCTCAGATCTCTCTCTTATTTTGAAAACCCAACGTGTTCTGTACCAGTATTCGGCTCCGTCATAACTCCTCGAAAGCTCACTGAGAGCCTTTAAGAGCTTGTCAGCCTGTGATATTTGAAGGTGGCTCCTTCTCCTCACCTTCAAGTTCCTCTGGTTTCTTTTTCTTTTTTTGTCCGCTTTCTCTTCCACAGCTCGTCTTCTGTCCCACACCCCACAGCCAGTCACAGAAAATGTCTGCTCCCTGAGCCTGGTAGCTGGTAAAAGGGAGTTTTTCCTTCCCACTGTTGCCAAGTTCTTGTTTATAGGGGATTGTGTGGTTTTCTCTTTACCTTAGTCGCCTTGAGGTGGCTGTTGTTGTGATTTGGCACTTATATAATTACACTGAATTAAACTGAGTTGGTGTCTATGCCTTCGGCCTGCCTGCTTTTGCGAAACACACTGGGTGCACAGTCTTCATTCTTCTTCTTCCGGCTGTTCTCTTCGAGGGTCACCACAACAGACCGTCTGCCCCCATCTCGCTTCATCCCTAGCATCCTTCTCCATCACACCAGCCCTCTGCATACATGTAAGTGGCCGATACTGTCGGTTAACACACTATGTCCGGCACCTTATAGGAAAAGTGCGATGGATTAGTGTGTTTTCTTGACAGCTAGCAGTTATGTGGTATTGACATTAAAATTGCCTTGCTGGCTTGTGAATCTGGGAAGCTATCTAGCTTTTTTAGTCTCACACAAACACTCCTTCAGATTTTTACATAAAGGCTGGCAGCACAATGTTGGCATCATGTCGCAGAATATGATGACATCTTGCCATCTGATATGTTATTTACACATCAGTGTGGTTACAGCAGAAAAGATCTTCACAGTCTGAATATGTAAATGCGACAAGAGGAGGAGGAGCGGGAGGGAGGAGGGCTAACAGCGATCCTGTGTGGGACGCGATGTGTCGTAAATGCTGATTACAGTATCCTGCCACTTCCATCTCTCCAAACGTATCGCTACTCGATGACAACCGCCTCACCATCCACCCCCACCCCCACACCATCTATCTTTCTCCCATCTGTTTCCCCCACTCTCCATCTTATTTACTTTAGGTGAAGCTCCAACATGAAGCTGTGGTGTTGCTGATGCGATCTCTGATTGCAGCATCCCACCACTTCTGTCAGTCACAATTCATCACTTTATCCGTTCCTCTCTCCCTCCATCCTCCTCTTTCTCTCCTTCTCTCGCTCTGTCTTTGTATTTATTTGTTTATTTACCAAAAGAACGATTTGATATGAAGAAAAGATGGAGCTGATGTTGCTTTAATGCGATTGCGACATCCCACCCTTCCTGTCAGTCATAATTTATCATTTTAGATGTTTCACCCTCTCTCTTTCCCCCCTTCCCTGTCTTCCTGTCTCCTGCACGTTGATTTAGTGTGAGAAGGATGTGATGAGAATTAGCCTGCTGACGTGATCTTGTGATGTTGATTGCAGCATCCCACCACTTCTGTCCACCGCAATTTAGTATTCGTTGCTATGCCAGCCCACTCCTCCTTCTTCCGGTGTCTGAAGAACATTTTCTTCTCAGACTTTTTCAAAATGATAATTATGACAAAATAGTTTTGTCGAGGCTTGTTAGTGCACTGTGTATCAGCACGAAATGTTAATATATTGAATGTGTGTAAAAGACTGGATTCATGGTCTTTTCACTTCTCATCCTCACTGAAATTATTATGAACTTTCAAATAGTCCAAGAGACACTTCTCAAACCTCCACAGCCTCCAAATGTGGATTTTTATTGCTATTCTAATCTGGAACATCACATCAGCTGGTAATATCCACTGGAATGATGTCAGCTGCCAAAAACAAGTTCAGACAGCTGATGAGGTTTGAAAAGAAAGACATATTTTACTACTGTGAGCTAATGCTAAAGCTATTTATTAGCGCTGTGGGACTTTTTTCCCCGTTTCTTTTGGCTATGCTGCTTGGGCCCAGTGCAACAGGGGGGCTGTTTTGTATGTCCACATCCAGCACACTCTCACACTACTCTCTTATTTGGGTTTGTGTCGACCTGCAGAATGTAAATGAACAGACAGACAAACGCTCACCTGGAAACATCAGGCGAGCGTTTGTCTGAACGCTTGAAAGACAGCAAAAAGTTGAACAAATGTTTCAGAATAAGGCTCGATTTCATTGCATATCCAGAAAACGTGCTGCACGCCTTAAAGGACAAAGACCTAGAGTTCAACGCGTGCTGCACACGTGAGCATCGTCTGAATGAATTTAACCTGCAGGACCAGCAGAAAGTAAGAGACAGCAGTCCCAAACAGCTGCTTAAACAGGCTCTATGAGTGCGACTCGTTTCCATTTGTTTTTAAACTTAAAAGAAATAAAGCTTTGATATGTACAAAGTCTTCTAATATTAAAAAATGTGATGATATGTCCCAGACCTAGTTTTATATTAGTTACTTGTTTAAATTTAAAGTGTGCATGTTGTTGTTGTAGTTAGGGAGCCGAAAAGCCTTTTGTGTTTTTGAGATGCACTAAGATTTTATTTATATAGCACCAAAGCACAACAACCCCCTCACTGTGTTTAATACTGCACGATACACAGCCCACAGTAATGCAACGATCCATTTTATTGTGTCAAATGCTGCAGTGAACCTCTGAACTCTCAGCGCTGTGGCGCAAACGTCCTAAGAACAGACATACGCATTTCTTCGGTGAATCTGTGTGCAGAGTTGCTCCTCGTGATTTCACATCGATCGTGTTATTAAAACGCATCCGGTCAACAAGCCGAGAACATGCTTCTTCCAGAAGATCAAAGTAACCGTTTAAAAGTAGCTGATGTCTGTTTGCTGTGTTTGGGACACAACTTTGTGGGTTTTTTTAATGTAACTCAGAGAGAACTTCAAGCTGAGGAAGGAGCAAAAGTCTGTGTGAACGTGATGAATGTGGGTCAGCATGATTAGCTCACATGCTTTATTAAAGCTCTGTTTCTGTTTCTAAGTTCAGGGATAAGAGATGAATCCATTTCCACCACTCGACTTTGTTATGGTGGAAGTTACTTAGTTAGTTTATTTGCTTGTTTTATTCAATTTTAAATCATGCTTTTTATTTGTTCTTGTTTCTAATGTCTCTGTAAAGCACTTTGAATCACCTTGTTGTTGAATTGTGCTATACAAATAAACTTGCCTTGCCTTGCCTTGCCTTACTTTCATATATCATTAAAACAACTTTTAACTTCTGTGCATGACTCCACAGCTCAGTGTGAATTACTGGGACAAATACCAGCAGCAGTACTGGTTATAATGGGTGTTCTACACTGATTAGAAACATTTACTTTCTTTAATGTTGTTGCGTGTCTGTTGCATCACTATTAATCATGATGAAGGAAAAAAATGAAGCATAATTGTAAGTAATAGAAATGAATGACTCTGATTCCCTTTGTCTGTTCTGTGTTTCAGTGTATGATCCTATTATGACCTAAAAGAGCAGTGAGATTGTGTCATTGCTGTAACTGGTATTAATGGCACTCATACTGGTGACTGCATGAAATTTTGAAGTAGTTTGAAGCCGCCTTATAACCATCAGAAGAGCTGAGTGCAAACACCTCAGGGAGCTGTTTACAGAGCAATGTCAGCCACACAGAAGATGAAATACTTTATTATGCACTTACGAGGCAGTTATACTAATGTAGTGCTTTTGTACCTTTGAAAAGTATATTTACAGGCCTTTCCAGGAAAAAAGTACAAAGTGTCCTGTAGCTCTCTGCTAAGCTACAGCTTCATGTACCCGAGTCACTGCCCTGGACCTCTCCACTGTGTGTCTGTGCATTGGAGGTAGAGTACAGTTTATAAGTCCAGCTTGGTTCCCAAGCTGCCTGCCGTTAGCTAACAACACTCGAACCTTTATCCATCTCGCAGCTACAACCCAAATAGAATCACTGGTTAGTCTAATATTCATGTGGACAGATGGAGGAAACAGGAGAAAAGGCAGAGGCAGAGCTAGAAAGATATGGAGACAGATACAGAAGGAAGCTTGTTGGAATGAATGCTACATGGTTTTATTTAAGTTACATCAACAGTTAAACTCATTGAAGTACATCATTTATTTTTCAGTCTGAGCACACGTTGTCTCCCGCACCTAAAAGAAGAAACTGTGTAACATTTACCTTTTACTGCACAATCTGTGCACATAGTTTAGATGTTGTGTGCTTTGTTGTTTTGCACGTAACTGATGTCTGTGTGTGGGTCAGTACATTAACACTCACACATGCCAATACATGTTCACACACAAGAATGTAAAAATAAACATGCACGTGCACTTAAACACACACACACACAGCTGGTGCCATCTGTTGAATCACAGTAGATTAGCCTGTTGGTGGCAGCAGCCTCATCGCTCTCTCTCTCTCTCTCTCACACACACACACACACACACACACACACACACACACACACACACACACACACACACAGACACACACACACACACACAGGCTGTGATGTGCCAGTGTCTTGGGGCCGAGTATGACAAGGTGTCAAAGTGTTTTGCTCTGCCTGCCAAGTATCTCTCTCGCTCTCTCGTCAGCTCCGCCTTCCTCCCTACCTCTCGTCTCATGTCTCCTTTTCGACACGTTCTGTTGATCTTCACTGTATTTTTTGTCAAAAATAATAGTAAAGAATATCAGTATTATTTAGCATCTTACATACAGCATATCTAAGATAAGGTGATGAGGGCACACTGACCCAGGCAATAACTCACCATTAGTACTGATGAACTGTGGTTGCTGGTGTTCACTATAAGCCATTATCATATGACTGGACTGAAAACACATCCCTCTGTGCTGTTAGTGAGTCAGGCATTTGCATCTACTTATCAAGGTCAAGCATTCAGTGTCCTTTGACAAATTTATTTAAAAAGTTGTCTTTACTTAAAATATTGATAAATAAAATCTACATTACCGTATTTTTCTGGCAATACGGCGCACCGGATTATAAGACACACTGTCGATGTTTATAAGTGTGGCTTATAGTGCGGAAAATACGGTACTTTGCAAATGATCCAAAAAGCTAAAGCTACTTTTTTAGCGTGCTGCACTTAGTGAGATGACGTTGGCTTATTATTGCATTGCAAAGTAAAAGCTTCATATAATTTTATATGTTACAGTGACATGGAGTCATTACTCACCACAGGAGTCTTAATCACGATGGCCTTTGTAGTATGCTTGCCCACACAAACACTTGAGACCAGATCCCACAGCACTACATAAAAGGAATAATGACCACACTAATGCTATGCCATGAACTCTATAACAGTGCTATTGTACTTTCACAGACAGTCAGAGTCAGCTGGCAGGGAGTCAGAACAGACTGTTATGTCCACTGGGAGCTGCATGTTGAGTAGATGTTTATATTGAGTTCAGTCAGCCATGCTCTATATGTGGCATTGCAGCCAACCACATGCCAGCACACACAGAGGTCTGTTGGCATCTCCAGTAAACTGAACCATGATTCCTTTAAGTGAACTGGATATGTCGCTCACCAGTATACTTTAAGTTAAAATGTTGTTATACACGCCCTACAGTAGACTGGTGACCTGTCCTGCCAATGCACTGGCACCAGCTGGCACAGCCTCCAGCCCTGAATTGGATAAGCAGTTTATAAATTGAACGGGTGAAGTGATGATGTTAATATACACAAAAGCTTTTCCTTACAATGAATTTTGACAAGTGGTGCGAAATACCAACAATATCTGAGCGGGTGTGCGTCGGTATGTTTACTGTGAGTGTTGTGCACATAATGATTTTTCTATCCTTGATCCCTGTCTTCTTAACACCTTTAAGTTTGTGACCTGAAACTGTCTAAATGCAATAAATTTATCTTTTAAGTGATTCTCTGTATTTGCCTTTCCCTACTTTTTAATCCACAGCAAAAGACAGAAAGTAGTGGTAAATCCACTACAGGTTTAAACACACACACACACACAGACTGTCCATCTTCTCCTGAACCATAGCCCAGTTTTCCAACCAGTCTGTGTGTGTGTGTGTGTGTGTGTGTGTGTGTGTGTGTGTGTGTGTGTGTGTGTGTGTGTGTGTGTGTTTGCTTATTTTGGTGAGCACAGCTTGAGTGTATTCATGTGCACGTGTTGGAGACAGAACGTGTCTGTGTGTGAGAGTGTGGGTGTAAGAGTGTGTGTGAGAGGCTGCCATCTGTTAAAATATTGAGTGGAACAGACCAGTATTATTCCCACAATCCCTCCCCTGCTGTCCCTTCTCTTTGCCATCGTTTACTCTCTTTCTTTCACCACCGTCCCTGCATCTCTCCATCCATCGAGTTATCGTGCTATCTCTGCCTCCTCTGGTAACTCGCTCTTTATTTGCACCTCCTCTTTTCATCTTCAGGCTATTTTTCCTGCAGCATCTCCACGGACCCACACTTAAAAACAACAGCATCATCAGCGTATCATAGCACACAAGACACACACGCTTACATTTGTGCACATTACGCAACATCTGAGCGTTACTGGAATTGTTTGCATTAGCTAATTTGGTGAATATGTATTCATTCATTTTTTGTGCAGCATTGTTTTATTTTTCGTTTCCATCTAACGTCAACACACTTCATTTACTTTCTGGATGCTGCTTTTTTTTGTCACATGTGTCCATGGAGCCAAGTCCCAGGGTACCATGTAAACTGAGCATGAAATGCAAAAAGGATGATGTATTCACAAATGCAATGATATGTAAGATATGTGTTTACTGGATGAAAGGAAAGTGATGTAAACAGAACGTAAGGCTTTGTGTCCACCCAGCTGACACAAAGATATTTCCTTTTTTTAGCTTTACTAAAAACAAAATCCACAACATCTGCTTGTTTTAGAGTTGCAGTTATTCATGTAAATATTTCTAGGATGTTTGTTGGTTTTGTTCTATTTGACAAATGTCATTTTAAAAAAAACGTATTCAAACATATATTTGAATAGGAAAACATTTTGTACATCATAAGTTTGACACAAAAAAGGAACGAGGGACTAACAGAGAGAGGAGCCGACAGGGAAACCAGTAATAAAAACCAAGAGATGAACCACGATTGCAAACTGAAAGTCATGACTGAATGAACTATGAAATAGATTCAGCAAAAGACTTAACATTGAGATCACAAAGTTGCAGTCTTCAAAAATAATAAAGAAATCCAAATGTTAACACAAAAATCAAGCACTCCAAACACAAAAGCAGCAATAAAACACAAACCAACAATCCAGAGATCAACAACACAACCAATCCCAGGGACCGTGGCGCAAAGCTTTTATAACTGAAGCCTCACCAAAACATCACTCCAAGCTTGGTCTCGGGGCGTTGTCAATATCTGTGTGGTTCCAGTCACAAACCTCGGACCTGGACAGTTGTGCTGACAGCTCATAGTCGCAGGGTGATGCAGTGCACTCCACCCAGCTGCATTATCCTTGACTTCAAATTCCAACCAGGGGATTTATTCTCAGGGTGATCCTGACCTCTGACCTCACTGTGCAATGGAAAGTCAAGTCAGGAATACCCTGTGAGGATCCGTGAAGCATCCCATTATCATTTTAAGTTTGAGCAGCGCCTAAATTAGCTCTTTTTTTTTATAATATCAGTTGTCTCAGTTTTTTTTAATCAACAAAACCCTTGGTGCTTTGGTCATGTACTTGATTATTTTCAAGAGCAGTTTGGCCACAGTTATTCTCGTTGGTTAAACTGCTGTTAAAACAGTTTAAGTGTGTTTACTTCTTATCTTTTTTTCCATGAAAGTTTAATATAAATCGAAGTGAACGTGTATTCAAAGACCCCCAAAAGTCCAAATTTAATGTGGTCAGACGTGTTAAACTGTCATGGCTACAGTGGCACATGTTCCAGTCTCAGGTTTTTTTAAAGATAACTCGAGATTTAACTCGTCCCGATCGATTTTATGGCTAAGTTACTTCTTAATTGGTGCCACGCACCATAGCACAACTGTTAATATTTAATGACTGAACTGACAAACCCGAGAGATGCCAACCAGCTACCAACTCTGCTCAAACCTGAGACTTAAACCTTCTCAGACATTTTGTGGAAGCAGCGATGTGAGGAAGGTAAAACTTGATGCCCTAATTTCTAGAAGTTGAGTTCATGGCTGGAAAAAAAAGAAAAGTAGTTTACGTCGGCTTTCAAAGTTTTATGCACAGGTTGAAAAAGAAACACTTATTCATTTTTTGAAGATTTCAGCAGCATTTTCATCACCACAGAGATAAAAATATCAACCAAAAACAAAGGGACTCTGTCCTTCATCTCTCTGCCTCGGCTCTCCGCCTGCCTTCTACCTTCCTCCCTCATTATGTCCTCCATTATTCTCTCCCATTCCACATCTACCTGTCGCCATGTTGTTTTCTATTTCTGAAATGAATGCCCTCAGATTTTCATTCTCTCCTCCTTGTCGTGATCTAATACATGAATGCAACAGAAAAAAGATGTTTTTTTCTTCACTCTGCTTCTTGCTGTTCTTATATTTTTTGCCAGCGAACCTTTTCATTTAATTTTTTTCGCCTCCTCGAGCCTCCTCGGGGGCTTGTTGATCTGAATTTATGGCTCTGTCTTCAATGTTTTTTTCCAGTTCATTTTCTTTTTATCCTAAATCTCTCATTCTCTTTTCCTTTGACCACGTCTTTGTCTGAATACATGTATTTCTGTTGGCACTGCGGGTGTTTGGTATTTTAGTCGTCTCTGCCGAACCAACGGAAGAATTTAAAGTTTTTTGAGCCGCTTCTCTTCTGTGCGCGATTCGGTTTTATAAGATGCTTTATAAAAAGAATATATGTGCTTCTGTAATACTTCATCGACCATTGTTATCACCTGCAGCGGGTGAGCAGATTTATTTTCCTGGTGAATGCCAATGCGAGTTCTGTATTATTGACACAGCTACATCTAATCTAACAGCACCAGACCACCTCTCCCCACCCGGGGGATACTGGGTATTTGATTTGGGCTCCGTCTCCATCTGGGCTCCAGCAGAAAAAGAGAATTGCAAAGAAGTAATGCCATGCTGCTTCCAATACCCTCAGCGTGCTGGGAAGTTCAGGCTTCACTCTGGCTTTTGAGAGATTTAGATGGTGAGGGGACAAGCGAGGTTGGGCCGCCATGTTGGTAACAGATTGAAGCCTCACCAGGACGAAAAAAACCTCCACTCAGAGTATACCATCCATATTGGAAGAACACAGAAATCGTGAGGCAAAGATTATCACACCAGTACTTGAAGTTGGAGATTTACTGTGAGCACTATGAAGCTGAAATCAGTAATTGAGCTAAATGTTAGAAAGAGTGCTAATCAGTTATCGGACAGGCACTCCAACAGAAATGTGTCTATAGCACAACATTATGCTCCACTTACACTGATTTACTTCACTTGTCGGAGCTGCGGCTCCCATAATTTGGTAGATTTGAAGAAGTGAAAATGGAAAGAAGAATACAAGCTTCTGTGAGGTACTTCAGTCTTGTAGTTTAGCCAATATCTGTTTTATATTTAGGAAATCTAGTTCCCATCAAGCTAGACAACAGAAGAAACAGATTCATCTCTGAATGAGCAGAAGCTGTTGTTTCAGCTTTTATTGCTTCTGTGACAGCATGAGGAGGCGGTGCTGGGAGGTGTCACGTAACCATGGATAATATAGGCATGTTAAAAATATTGCATGGGTGATGCTTATGTGCTAGTATAAACTCTTTCACCACCTATATGCAAACATGCACTTTTTTCTACCATGTTATTCATTAAGTCTTTTCCAGCTATGCTTATAATTAATGGTCTCACATTAGACCACTAATGCCAGTCTCCTGGGTGAAGTTCCTGTTTTGGTATTTAAATGTAAGCTGATGAGAAATTAGAATCACAAATGTGTGATTACGTGGAGAAAATCAGATGTAATAAGTGGAAAAGGCTGATCAGAGAGCACACATGAAAGAGAAGAAACAACGGACAAGGACAGGCGAGCCTGATAGAGGACATTTGCATGACAGTGACAGAGATGTAAGACAGACAGAGGGTGAAGATGAAAGGGAAAGGACGACTTCGATCAATAATCTCAGAGAGTGCAATATTGGAAACTTGTCCAGTGATCCGTGGAGTGTGGGAGGACTACAAGATGTACACATCATAGATACACCGTCCAAGGATAAATAACCGCATATACACTTACACCTGCAGGCTGGAAGTCGGGTATCATCTGAATAATCTGTTTGTCACACACACAAACCAGGATTCTGTAACCATCCTCCACGATTTCATCTTTAACAGCACAGCAGAGGAGTCAAATCCTGATTATCCACCTTCAGCTTCCTTCCCGACTGCACACGGATTGCTTGTTCCTCCACCTACCAAATTTTTCTCCTCTCCATGGATGGAGGAGTGTTTTAAACGTGGGTCTAATTCTTTTCTTTTCCACATTATTGCTATTGATTGCATAAACAATAAATAGAAAATGACATAGATCTAGTGTATCAGAATGATAATTTGTGAGACAGAAGACATGACTGGAGCTTGTACAGCTGAGTGTTTCCTGTCGAGGTGGCTCTTCTATTCCATGTGTTTGGGTCGGTTTCTCCGATGTAGAGGTCTGAGCGCTCCTCGGTGTGTCGGGCCAGCTGAGCCTTGTCCAAGGTGGGAAAACAGACAGATATATCCAGCATTCACATACACAGAAGAAAAGTCTTAAATTTAAAAACCCAAGGCCCCTCTTCAATGATAATCGAACCATGTAGGTTTTGTGAATTAATAAGTGTTGTATAAATATTGATGAGGATGTGAGTACACCCATAACCTCTCCACACAGGGGTAATTTATTTTTCTCATTAATTTCAATTGCTGTGTGCTCCCACCAGTGCTGAGTACTGAAAGTATTTTTGTAGACCTTTGAAAATGGACTGCATTAAGTCCAAAATAATTCCAAAGAGTAGTTTTCTAAAGGTCCTGATTTAGAAATCATTAGTATTCTAGTAGAGGATGTATGTTTTTAGACCTCAGCTAGCTCTGCTGAAGTGTTTCTTCAGACCATCTGCAGTGAAACGTGAACCTCAGAAGGCAAGGCAAGGCAAGGCAAGTTTATTTGTATAGCACAATTCAACAACAAGGTGATTCAAAGTGCTTTACAGAGACATTAGAAACAAGAACAAATAAAAAGCATGATTTAAAATTGAATAAAACAAGCAAATAAACTAACTAACTAATTAACAAACAAACAACAGTATATAAAATCAAAACAGATAAAATCAGAACAGTAGATAAAATCAGTAGTTAAATGTAAGTTTTGAAATTTAAGCTTAAAGTGTGGATTTGGTGCTTTATTCAAATGCAGCTGAGAACAGGTGAGTCTTCAACCTGGATTTAAATAAACTGAGTGTTTCACCTGATCTGAGGCTTTCTGGGAGTTTGTTCCAGATATAAGGAGCATAAAAGCTGAATGCAGCTTCTCCGTGTCTGGTTCTGACTCTGGGAACTGATAAAAGACCGGATCCAGATGACCTGAGGGATCTGGATGGTTCATACTGGGTCAGGAGGTCATTGATGTATTTTGGTCCTAAACCATTCAGAGCTTTATAGACCAGCATCAGAACTTTAAAGTCTATCCTCTGACGGACAGGCAGCCAGTGTAAGGACCTCAGAGCTGGACTGATGTGGTCCACGTTTTTGGTCTTAGTGAGGACTCGAGCAGCAGAGTTCTGAATGAGCTGTAGTTGTCTGACTGATTTTTTAGGTAGACCTGTAAAGATGCTGTTACAGTAATCAAGCCTACTAAAGATGAATGCATGGACTAGTTTTTCCAGGTCCTGTTGAGACATCAGATCTTTTATCCTTGAAATATTCTTGAGGTGATAGTAAGCTGACTTTGTTATTGTCTTAATGTGTTTTTCTAAGTTTAGGTCTGCATCCATCACTACACCCAAATTTCTCGCCTGGTTTGTGGTTTTTAGATGTATAGATTGAAGTTCTCTGGTGACCTGTAATCGTTTTTCTTTGGCGCCAAAGACTATTACCTCAGTTTTGTTTTTGTTTAGCTGGAGAAAATTGTGGCACAACCAGTCATTGATTTCCTCAATGCATTTACCAAGAGCCTGTACAGGGCCTCGGTCTCCTGGTGACATTGTGATATATATTTGTGTGTCATCTGCATAGCTGTGATAGTTTATTTTGTTGTTGTTTTTAATCTGTGCCAGTGGGAGCATGTAGATGTTAAACAGAAGGGGTCCCAAGATGGAACCTTGGGGAACTCCACATGTGATACTTGTCTGCTCAGATGTGAAGTTACCTATTGATACAAAGTATTTCCTGTTTTCTAAGTATGTTTTGAACCAGTTTAGTACAGTTCCTGAAAGACCTGTCCAGTTCTCCAGTCGTTTGAGTAATATGTTGTGGTCAACTGTATCAAATGCTGCACTGAGATCCAGTAAAACTAGGACTGACATTTTTCCACTGTCTGTATTCAGACATATGTCATTAAACACTTTGGTCAGAGCGGTTTCAGTGCTGTGGTTCTGTCTAAAACCTGACTGGAAGGCATCGTAGCAATTATTCTGTTTTAAGAAGTAACTGAGCTGTTGAGAAACTGCTTTTTCAATGATCTTACTTAAAAACGGGAGATTTGAGATCGGCCTGTAGTTGTTCATTTGTGTCTTGTCAAGATTGTCCTTTTTCAGTATAGGTTTGATTACAGCAGTTTTTAGTGATTCTGGAAACACACCTGATAATAAAGAAAAGTTGACGATCTGTAACAGGTCTGACTCTAAAGTCTTTGAGACCTTTTTGAAAAAACTTGTTGGCAGGACATCTAAACAGCAGGAGGAGGAGTTCAGTTGACCTAAGATGTCCTCCAGGTCTTTGCTGTTAATAGGTTGAAACTGTTTCATGGTGTTTAAACAGTTTTTTGGTGGACACAGTACATATCCTGGATCTGCTGTTGATGTACCAATTGCTTGTCTAATTTTTTGGATTTTTTCAGTGAAGAATTTGGCAAAGTCATTGCAGGCCATGGTCGAATGAAGTTCAGCTGCCACTGACACAGGAGGGTTTGTTAGCCTGTCAACTGTAGAAAATAAGACCCGAGCATTATGGCTGTTTTTAGTGATGATGTCAGAGAAGTAGGACCTCCTTGCATTCCTCAGTTGTAAATTATAATTGTGAAGTTTCTCTTTATAAATGTCATAATGAACCTGGAGGTTTGTTTTTCTCCATCTGCGCTCAGCTTTCCTACACTCTCTTTTTTCATTTTTCACCAGTGTGGAGTTTCTCCATGGAGACTTTTTCCTTCCAGAGATAACCTTCACCTTAATGGGAGCAATAGTGTCCATTACATTTAACATGTTAGCATTGAAGCTATTGACGAGCTCATTGACTGACCCTCTGGACAGGTCAGGTGTTAATGGGAAGACCTGGTTAAAAATTGCACTACTGTGTTCAGTTATACACCGTTTTGTGATCACTGTTGTTGATATATTTGTGTGGGCTGAGATTTTACTTTCAAAGAAAACACAGTAATGATCAGACACGCCCACATCAGACACAGTAACCTTTGAAATGCTCAGGCCCTTGGAGATCAGTAGGTCAAGAGTGTGTCCTCTATTATGTGTGGCCTCTGTTACATGCTGAGTCAGCCCAAAGTTGCCCAGAGTGTTACTCAGGTCTTTAGTCCCTTTGTCCTGAGGGTTGTCCACATGAATGTTAAAATCCCCAGCAATAATTACACAGTCAAAATCAACACAGATCACAGACAGCAGTTCACTGAGGTCATTAAAAAAGTCTGTGCAGTATTTGGGAGGCCTGTAAACATTAAGAAACACAACTTTGGATGGGGCCTTCAGCTGTAAAGCCACATATTCAAAAGACTGAAAACTTCCAGGAGATAGCTGCTTACATTTAAATGATTCATTAAATAAGACAGCAACCCCTCCTCCTCTCCTGCTCACCCTGGCCTCACTGATAAAACTGTAGTTAGGAGGGGTCGTCTCGATGAGAACAGCTCCACTGTTACTTTGGTCCAACCAAGTTTCAGTTAAAAACATAAAATCAAGGCTGTGCTCAGTGATTAAATCATTAATTAAAAATGTTTTCCCAGCTAGAGATCTAATGTTTAATAAAGCCAACTTAAGTGTTTTAGAGGTATTACTTGTGCCCTCATGTTTGGGAGCAGTCTGTGGCACACAAGGTATGTTTACTATGTTTAAAGATCTTTTAGAGTGCAGCTCTCTGTGTTTTGACCAGGCCACATGTCTCCTGTCACCTAAAAGTACAGAAATTTTAAAACCTTCTAGTAAACAGGGTCCCAGCTTCTCCTGGGAAAAGTCATCACTGCCGGACCCTTCACATATCACATATCAGACTGCGGAGACAGGGCATGAAGAGGAACTAAGGGGGGCGAGGCTGGGCAATGTGACTTCGATTGCTCTGTTGAGGGTGGGGCTCGATGGCGAACCTTTGGCCGCTCTGGTGGGGGGTTTATGGGGGACAAAAAGGGATTGGGACGGGGGGTAGATCTGAGCCCAGCATTGACCCGCTCCATCATCTCCTCAGTGAATTTCAGGTGTGGGGAGGAGGGAGAAAGGGAGGGGGAGGAGGGTGATGGCCTGTCAGGGGTTTGGGGGACTGGGGAAGGTCGTGGTCCCTTGTCCTGGTCGTTGGTGTTGTTGAGAGAGTTGGAGGCAAATAGGGACCCCTCTTCTTGCCTTAGATGTCTCTCCTTTCTGAGGCTCTTCCTCAGATGCCATGGATGTCTCTCCTTTCTGAGGCTCTTCCCGGGTGGGGGCAAATGGAGCTCCTCCTCAAGGTTTCTGCTGGGCTTTGTCTGTTCTTGGAGTACTGTTTGTTCCTCTTTATGAGATAACTCCTCGTTTATCTCAGCCTTGGCACCAAGCACGGATGGATGACGTATGGAATAAAACAAGTTGGAGGTGAACAGTTTCACCCCTGACTTGTTAAAATTAAATCCATTTGCTTTGAACAGATGCCTGCGTTCCCAAAAAATATTAAAGTTGTCGATAAAATGCACTGAGTGGTCAGCACATGCTGATATAAGCCATTTATTCAGTGTAAACAACCTGCTGAATCTCTCGCCGCCTCCTCTGACCGGCGGTACAGGTCCACTGATGAATACAGCTGCATTCAGAGAGTTTACAGTATTTAATAATCCAGTAAAGTCCCGTTTCAGAACCTCCGACTGTTGTTTGGACACATCGTTTGACCCTGTATGCAGAACAATGTTTGTCACAGTTGGATATTCATCTGCAATTTGAAGAATTCTCTCCTTCAGGTTGTTGACCATATCGTTAGGAAAGCAGAGGACTTTAGTGTTCTTACCGCACATCCTTTGTACATCCTTTACGGCAGAGTCACCCACAATCAGAGTTTCAGGCCTAGCCTTTAGCTTTCCCTGTGGCCTTTCACTTTTCAACAGATTTTCAGACCTTATTTCGCTGCTTTTAGATGGATGGTTGTCCGATATAGATCCAGGGTCCTTTGATAGTGGAGCAAATCTGTTCTGCAGTTTCACATTCAGTTGTTTTGGAGGTTTGTTGTTAACCTTCCTATTCACGGTTGTCCAGTCCTGTTTCCTCCCGTATACAGGGAGAAGAATATTTCATGTTTGTATCAGCTAATGTCTTCCAGTCCTTTACTTCTGTTTAGAAACACATCAGTTTAAAGGGTGTGACTGTCTGAACTCAGACCGTTTCTGCCATTTATTTTGGATGTATGTTTCTAATATTCCAAGTAAATAGTAGTAATTATTTTATTAGGCTGTGTTTAAACAAATTTGGGTCTGATGTAAGGATACTTCGACTGTGCTTAGTCCCAAACATCAGCTGTACGGAGTAGAGATAATGAAGCTTAAACAGCCCAAGAGACATTTCGTTTTCTGTGAATTTTGTGAAGACCAAACCAGATCGTGAACAGAGAGGTATTGCTGGACTACACCACTGTCAATAGGTGATAACACAACAAGGTTCATTTAAATCCTTGTATGGACCATGAGCTCTTAACACAGAGATCACCAAATTCCCTGATTGGCGGCACCCTCCTGCTACCTCACATGTTTTTTTGTTTCTTTTTCCTTGGTGTGTAACATTACCTTGTGATAAGCATTTAACGCCCCACATGTGACAGTGGGTCGGGTGTTAAGAGGTTTTTGTCACTTCACATATAAGAGGAGGATATAATGGTATCATTTGGAGTTTATTATCCTCTAACTAACCTGATAATTAAGTAATGCAGTTTTAACGGAAGAATTATTCAAAACGAGTGGGCGGTGTTTGCAACGATAATCACTGTCAGTGTATTTAAGGATTGTAAATGTGCTGTCAGAGAGAAAGCTTCAGCACCTGGAGAACTGTGACAGGCTGATATTAAATAAACATCCATTGTCTGTCTGATATATTGGCCCTAACGCTGCTCTCATTATCTCCATGGTGTAAATTTGACAGTGGCGTGCTCCCATCCAGCCCCGTCTTCAATATCACCCGGCTCCATATCCTCTAATAAAAACGTATTTTGAATTGTGAAAAGACAATCCTTTTGACCTTATTCTCTCTTAAGTTCTATTACTGCACTTCAGTTTGTAATATTACAGGAATATTTTAGACGACATGGCCCTCCTGATCCTTTGTCTCCAGCAGCACTGGCTGCCTGGCACACAGTACTGATGAATGTCATTTCATTTTTTCCCTTTTACCTCATAGTGAGTTTTGGCATCAGTGGAGAGTTGCTCTGGATTAAATGTCAGACAAATGTCAGTTGCGCCTTCAGAAGTTTGTTGTATAGTTTCATGATGCAAATGGCTTTTGTGCTGTTAGTGATTTGGGTTTATTTCGTGCTGAAGCTGTTCAGATGAAGGCAACACAGGGACTTTTATGTCATGATATATATATATCAAGTCAAGTCAAGTGGCTTTATTGTCATTCCAGCCATGTGCAGTGGTACAGTACACGGTGAAACGAGACAACGTTCCTCCACGATTCTACATATAAAAGACCATCAACACAGGACTACCGAAAGTACGTGTGCAAAAACTGCAAAAAAACAAAACAAAGACAGAACGATACAATTATACCAGATTAATCAAAATAGTTAATGCACTTTTATTGTGTATATTTGAAATAAATACCACTTATAAAGAAAGAAAGGTTTGAAACTGTAACTGCAGGCCGCTGTTATGATGATTTTTTATGGAATAATATTTATGTCATAAGAAATGTGCAAGCAAGAGTGTCATGCTTTGCACAAGCTGCTGTTTCATGCTCACGTGAGTCGCTCTCTGCGCTCGGGCAGAAATCCTGCTCGGAGGCGAAGCCCAAAAGGAGATGGGGTCCTAATGCGATTGGTCACTTTAATGGATAATCTGTTGATTATCTTTTCAACCTCTTGTAGTATTGAAACAGAATCAATAGTCATACATCTTCACAGTTAATCTAGTGCACATCCCCTCAGAGGTCTTTCATGCTCTCATTTGTTGCTGTGGCTTTTGACCGCGATCTATTTTTCAGATCGATTGCTCACACTCATGATTACTGACTCAGGATGTTTTCAGTCAAATGCCTACATTTGCTGATCACTTACATGAGTCCCATGTAAGATGCACATAATCACAGTTGAAGCACATGCATGGATCCATATTGGTGTGTTGGGATTGTGTTGGCGTTTTTTACATTTCTGTTTACCTTTTTTTTTTTTAACCGATGCAGATTTTTGCAGTTCCATCACTTAAAAAAGAAACAATGTAACTACTTACTTATTTACAATGTAAGTGTGCAATTATACAGTGCTAAATGTTAGTGGAATCTGAAATTATATATATATATATATAATTATATATATATATATATATATATATATATATATATATATATAATTATATATTCAGTTTATTCCAAGCACATTTTAAAAAGCGCTAGAGAACAAAGTCATGGATGCTTGTTATTTTTATTGTTTTAATCTGAAACTATTAATAAACCCTTAATACTCCTTACATCGCTACTTTAGAAAACCACCATTATTTTTCTCTCTTTGTAGAAATCAGTTAGCTTTCACTGTCCTTGACTAAAAGATATCAAGTGTGGAAGCTCAGCTTGTTTTGGTTCTTGTCTTCTTTTTCTTTTATACATAAAACGCTTCAGTCTTCATGAAAACCATCTTTTATGTGCAGCAGCTCCACAGACACATCAACAGCAATTGGACATGTTTGCATTGAATATGAAATGGTAAAAGTATTCATGAGCCGAACTGTTTGTGCGCCGCTGATTTAGTAGGGAACCCTTTTTATTTCTATGCAGCTGTCCAGCAAATTCACATTCATCACGTTCTCCACTGATTCCATCTTTGGTAATTCACAACAGAGCCGCAAACAGCCGAATACAAACAGAAGTCTGGTTATTGTGATAATTATTATTATTACAGATGTTATTATTATTATTATGGCTGATGTCTTTTCTCTGTCAATGCAAATGTCTCATTTTCATGATAATGCCCTGCTCGTCGGCCTCGCCGCTGTTTCTGACAGAGTCTCTGTGCTCTCTGTTTATTACTGCGCCTTCATTCCTCAAGAGGAAACAAGCTCCTCCAGATTCATCGTCACACTCTTCTCTGTGTTTGGGAAAAGTCTCTTGTTTTGATTCTCATGATTTCAAGATTTTGATCCAAACAGAACTGAGAAAGTTTCTGATCTTAAGATTTTGTCATGAGGAGCATCGCCTGTTTTTTTTTTAATGATATTTACATTGGAGCTAAAAAAAATTTATTTCTTAGTTCAGCCCAGGTAACAGTTAAACAGGACATAGTGCAGAGTTGTTGTCGATATTTCAACACGTTCCCACCCCCAACGTGGAACATTTTTAATTGAAAACTCAATATATTACGTTTCTGAGCATCCAACAGGTCCCTATATTACGAGATCAGAAAAATGAATAAAACATGAGAACCATTTGGAATGAATCTGCACATGTTTGTTTGTTTTACTTAAATTGCTTTGGAAAACACTGTCTAATGTCATTAAAGTGCTGGTTAAGGTTAGGGATAAGGTTATGGTTATGACTGGAATACATGGCTGGAACGTGTAATACCACTGGATTTCATCCATAACCCGGCGCGTAGCATAAGAACGAGGGAGGTCACCTTTCGCGTTCCTCAGGAGTGCATCAGGACTTGACAAATCATCTCGATATTACACCTCGGGAGTGAGAACGGGCCGGATATTTCCAAACAACGTTTGACCTTGTTTGACGTATAATATTTTTTGCCGTGTTATCACGATGCTCCTGACATGGCAGGAAGAAATAAAACATGTTCAAACTTTTTCATTGAGCAAAATGAGCAAAGGACAAAAAGTTGGGTTATTATCATTGTCATACAGGATGCTGGTAAAGAGTAAAGTTTAGCTATTATAAACAGTTCAATTAAACAGTGCACTGCACACTTTACTGCAACCAACACCTTTCAAAAGGCACCGTTTTTCCTTTGAAACTGGTCTCAGTTTCCAGTTTGTCTTGCACTTTTGACAGTTTCATTCCTGCTTAGCGAGCAGTTCTTGAGTGTTTACAGACAGCAAAAGACAGTCTTTTAAAAAAATAATAAAGTGCTTGAACAAACAGATAAAATGTCTCAAACACAAACCTTTGCAAAGTAGAGTTTGGGGATGTTAGGCAGTGGATGAAAGCGCTGCGAGGCGTAGGAGGGGGGACTTTCACTGCTTCAAAGCCCCAGCAGTTTCTACCCATGTTTGACCTGGTTGAACATCAACATTTTGGTGGTGGGAACAATTAAATTCACCAGCTGAAGTGAATTGAGTTGGAAATAAAAGCCTTTGTTTAAAGGATGATTTCACAATCTTGAATCTCACCGTAGCACAGTTGTGTTTTTTTCTGTGAGATGTGCCACGCAACATATCTCATTAAACGCGAGTCACACGAGGCTGCACGGCTTGCTGTCAGTCACCAGCATTTGATTTCCCCAGTTTTTACCTCACACTGATGTGACAAGCTCATTTAAATTCTTCTGTCTCCTGTAGGGGAACGTGACCTTGGTCATAAAGGTTGATGATGTCACAACACAATATAGGATTGAATTCTTTCTTCTTATTGGCACAAGCCCCTTTTCATCTGGTGCAGCTCCGGTGACTCTCCCAATGATCCAGGAACCACGAGGTGCAGAATCATCCACTATAAGGACCACATCTCCAGGAACAACGTTGCGTTTAATCCTTCCCCATTTCTGGCACTGCTGAAGTTGTGGCAAGTACTCTTTAGTCCATCTTTTCCAAAACAGATCAGATATATATTGAACTTGCCTCCATCGTTTACGTGCGTAGAGATCGTCCCTCCGGAACAGGCCAGGTGGTAAAGACAGGTTAGACTTGAGAAGAAGGAGATGGTTTGGTGTTAAGGCTTCCAAATCATTTGGATCGGTGGATTCCAGTGTAATGGGTCTACTGTTAAGGATTGACTCCACTTCACAAAGAGCAGTTTGGAGCCCTTCCTCGTCCAAATGCTGTGTTTGGAGAGTGGAATTAAGGACCTTTCTGACAGAACGAATCAACCGTTCCCATGCTCCGCCATGATGCAATCCAGTTGGAGGATTAAAGATCCATTTCACTCCCTTCAAAGACACAGCATCAGAGATCTTTTCCTGATTCCACTGTTCCATAGCTCGTCTCAGCTCGCGCTCTGTGCCCACAAAGTTAGTCCCATTGTCTGAGCGCAGTTCTTGTACCTGACCTCGTCTTGCGATGAAACGTCGTAAGGCGTTAATAAAAGAGTCAGTGTCAAGAGATGAGGCAACCTCAATATGTACTGCTCTAATTGCCAAACAAGTAAAAATAACACCATACCGCTTCACAAGACTTCTCCGACGCTTCAGTTCAAATGGACCAAAATAGTCCACTCCAACAAAGCTAAATGGGGGTTTCTCAGGGGTCACTCTGCTTTCAGGCAACTCAGCCATCTGCTGCTGGCCTACAGCTCCATGAAACCTTCTGCAGGTCACACACCTCGACATGATGCTTCGAATCAAAGTACCAGCACCAGGAATCCAGTATTTTTGATGCAGCTTTGAGAGTATGTGATTTCTTCCACCATGACCCACCTCTTTATGAATGTGCTGTAGAATGAGATTAGAAATGTGGAGCTCTTTAGCGATTATGACAGGATGCTTGGAATCTTCTGACATGACAGCCCTACTGAGATGTCCACCAACCCGCAGCACATCATCCTCCAAAACAGGATTCAACTTATATATGTGGCTGCTTCGTTTCACAGACTCTCCCCTTTGGAGATGAGAAATTTCTTCGGCATATCTTTTCCTCTGACAGAACTTAATTATTTGCATCTCAGCATCCTCAATCTCTCCCAATGAAAGAAAGCCATGCCGGAAATCAACCTTATGTTGAGCATCTTCAGACTGAATTGTATCAGATGCAGACTGGAAATGTTTCTTCTTGCGATGCAATAGCAATGTGTTGAACCTCAAAATCCAACCCATCACCCTGACGAGACAAGTCCAGGATGAGGCACGATGGATTAAAAGGGTCAGAGGATGATCATCATTGTGTGCTTGTAAGACCTCGATGGCAGCAGCCACCTTAACTTCAGGATCTTCATGTGGAAGTTCCTGCAAGTTTTCTAGGTTCACAGGCCAATTGTTCTCTGGCTGTGTAAGAAATGCAGGACCAGATATCCATTCAGTGTCACGTAAAAAGGTCTCTGCCTTCATACCTCTGGAGGCAAGGTCCACAGGGTTATGTGTGGTGTTCACATACCTCCATTGGGAGGCACTAGAAGCCTTGAGGATTTCTGACACTCTGTTCGCCACAAAAGCACGGAACCTGGAAGTCTCATTGTTTATATATTTCAACACTGCGGTGCCATCCGTCCAAAAGACAGAGTTTAAGAGAAAGTCCATCTTGAACTGCTGTTTCCATAGCTTGTCCAGTGTGACAGCAGAAACTCTGTTGACAGTAACTGTTGCCAAACATCCTGGCCTTCCACAGCATTCTCGATTAAGTGGCCCATTCACTGTCCAGCCAAGCACAGTCCTAATGGCAAAAGGTCCATCACCGACACTCCGGATGACCTCCAAAGGTTCTAGAGCTCTGGGCATATTCATGCCAATCAAAAGCTCAACATTGGCCTTAATTTCTGGCAAATGAACATGCTTCAAATGTGGCCAGTCATCCAGGTCCTGTTGATTTGGGATGTTACCAATATCTACAGGCATTTTATGCTGAGTGAAGAGGTTAGGCATATCACAGTACATGTCACTGTCCAATCCAGCAACTTCAAGTTCAGGTACAATGAAGCTGTCCACCACTTTCTCCTGTCCCATGGTGTGCAGGAGAATCTTTGTCCTCCTCCCAGCAATATTCAGCTTGTCCATAAGACCCACTGTACAAAAGGATGCTGAACTCCCTTGGTCCAGAAAGGCATACGTTTCCACTATTCTTTGACCTCTCTTTGATTTTACTTTAACTGGCACAATGGCAAGCTTACAGTCCTGTTCACCGGCCCCAGTAAGACCACTAGTCTGGATCGTAACAGGAATGTTATCTGCCTCATTATTAGGTTCGACTTCATTCTTCTCTTTGTGGTGAATATGGAGTATACTTGCATGTCGGAGACCACAGATTTTACATGAAAGGCGTTTTCTGCATTCTTTGCTTATGTGCCCAGTACACAAACAGCCAAAACAGATGCTGTTCTTTTTAAGAAAAGAAATCTTCTCATTATGAGGTTTCTTATCAAGCAGAGCACATGACTCCAGTGTGTGTCCGCCTTTGCAGAAAAAACAAGCCTTCACAGTGCTGTGACGATCTTGAGCCCCAGTCTGATTCTGTCTCTCAACATCAGAGACTGTTGTGGCGAAGCTACTTCCTTTAGCTCTTAGATGTGGAGAACGTTTCCCTCCATTGCTGCCCTTGGCTGCTAGATGTGTTGCTGGAACGTCACATAGATTTTCAAAGATGGGATCTGTTGCAATTTAAACTTGAGGCTCACGGAAGGAAACAATGTCAATGAATGCCGCTCTGCGATGTTGCCTCTCCTGAATGTCACATGCTACTGTTCGCCATTTGTCTTTAACTTATATGGCAGTCTCCTAATCACAACAAGCATATTGGAAGGTGTATTTAATTCAGAGAGATCATTAATCTCTTCCATTGCATTGCAGCATCCATGTAAGAACAAACAATATGCCTGAAGAGCTTTTCCATCTTCCGATCTAATCAGTGGCCATGAGTGAACTTTGTTCAAATAAGCACATGTCCATTCCCAAAGTGCTCATACAGCAGAGTCTTTTCCTTTACATATCCAGCACTTCCAGACATATGTTGACAGCTTTTAACAAGTTCATTGGGCTGCCCCTTGGTGTACTGTGCAAGATAATGCAGGCAGTCGCCAGCATCGCCAGTCTTTGCTTCTATGACCTGTTCAAACGAGCGCATAAAAGCCTGAAAATGTAAAGGTAAACCATCCAAGGTTTGAATCTCCCTTTTGGGCAGTGAAGAAAGACTTTGCTGATGGACCAACATACAAGTTATTTCATTTTGTTTTTCCATAATGGAAAACAGATTTTCATTGGCTACTGGATGAGCAGCTTGTGGTTTAGGCAAAGGTGGAATTGATCCAAAAGCGTCAGAAGGCCCCATAAGAGTGGGTGCAGGTCTTTCCCTTTTCATATTCTGTTGCACTGTTTTTACTTGAAGCTCTGCATTCCCAGTGATTGCATTTCCTTTTGTAAGCGTCTGTGGAACAAAAGTCTCTGCATCCACATTAAGAATTTCAAGGCTGTTTCCCTTTGTTTTAAAATATGATTCCATTCCATTAGATTTCCGTGAAGCGACGCTCCGCATAGTGGATCCAGTTCTCAGCACGTTCACCTTTGCAACAGTTGCAGCTATATCTGCTTCAAGCTGAAGTTGTTCTTTCTTTCTCCTCAATTGTTCCTCTTGTTCTTCAAGAGAGTGTTTTTCTTTCAGCATATGTTGACGTGCGAGCAAGGCAGCCATTTCAGCTTCTGCCCTGAGACGTGCAGATGAAGTAGATGATACTCTTGAGCTTGACCTACTGCCTTGATTTGACACACTGTCGGATGGCAACACGTCATCATTAACATCATTCTGAGGATTAAGAGATGATTGAGGTTCTTTTCCAGTGTGCTCTCGCACCTCCACTTCTCCTCCCAGAGAAGTTTCCTGTGACTGTGCCTTGTCAGATGATGGCCTCCCCGAACGTTTATCAGTTTCAGAAAGCCATATCTTAATATCCTCCATAAACTCTTTATTGTATTTAGCGATGCTTGAGTGCCATGTATTTTGTTTATCTTTCTCATCAAATGAGATTAGAGAAAGTAAAGATTCATGCAATGCACTGGCATCCTTAAACAGGGGTGTTAACTCATCAAACTGTTTTTTGACTTGTGAATGATTTTTATCATCTTTCATTAGCTCTTTAAGAGACATAATAACATTTTTCATTTTGTTTATATGCCTTTTCCGATCTGTTTGGATGGTTTCAATTTTGTTTGCAAGAGCTTTCTCAGTGTGGGAAATTAATCTTTTATCCTTTTCAGTTTTTCTAACAACAGATGCAGCCTGCGATCCACTCATTTTAAGCATTCAACATAAGCAGCATGCCAAAATCCAAAACAAAGGCAACAGCAATTCCTTCAAACTCAGTTGAACGCCTGCAGAGCCACAGCACACACACACACCAAATCCAACAGCAAACGTAGCGGTGGGCGTGTCACAAAAACATCTTTGTATGGTCAGAATCCAAACTGCGTTCAAACAAACACAGTTTACATACCACCATCGTCTTCTCCTTATCTGTCAGACTAGCCGATTTTATGGGTGTAGTGGCGGCGGTGTGTGGGCTCGCGTCGGCGTTTATTCAGCGCTGATTGCGGGAGGCTCCATTGCCGCCGCACTTTTTTGCTGACAAATATTGGCGACTGTCAAGCCTTTGAGTTGCCGAGCAGCTGAATAGGGGAATAATGTTGACGCGCCCGCTGTTTAAAACGTAAGTCAAAGTTCCAGGTTAAAACTCCTTTATTTGTTATCAAATTCTTAAAATCCGTAGAAAAACTGTGATCAAAAACATTCTAAGCTTGAGCGGTCAGCAAAAGTCGACTTCCCCCATCACCCACTCATTCACAAAAATTCCCTCGGGCCGTGAACAGGTGATATAGCAATCACTATTACTATTACCGACACCACGTGACCCAAAGCTATGCCTATCCACAACACTTCTTCTTCCTAAAAGTGTAAATGTGTCCTTTTGCTTGTATGTCATAAGTTTGTTCTGATGTCAAACTGCTTTGTAATGTTCACGTTTGAGCTTTATTTCCCTTCATCTTTTTCTACAGCAGTTAATAAGGCTGCTCTATTACCGAGAAATTGTATCACGATTTGGTTTAAAATGTCAGGAAAATGTCCACAGTTGGTACTAAATGAAACCATTTTAGGTCTGATTTCTGACAAATTAAACTGCAGCCGCACTGTGATTTAACTTAACATGGACCTAATGACACAATCACTATCTATTATATCTTTTTCTCTTGTTCTCTTTGTCTTTCTCATCCATCTTCACACTATTCCTTTTCTGTCGTGTCGGAGTTTAACAGTTTGATTTAGAGCCACATATTTCAGAGTAGACCTTCCTCTGTGATTCATCGCCCTGCTCTCTCACTCTCCCCTCTGAATCTCTGCCTCTCTCTATTGAACATCCTCCCCGTAGAGCTGTGGTAGGTAGGTAGGTAATGGATTTCCAAGGAGCAGTTATAAAAACGAACACACTCACGGCGATGACCCGAGATTTATAGTTTGGTCTCTTCTCTTGCTGCCGTAAAAGAAAGGGATAATACAAAGCGGACTTATTTATAGACGCCATCCTTATCTCTTTTATTCTGTCCTTGCGATGCTGTGCTTGTATGTACCCTCGGTAAGGTCGGATGATTTCTACACTGATTCTAGGTTCGGTTTTCTGTTGTTTTTTGTGGTTTTCTTTCAAGGCGTTGCGTCAGGCCCTAGTTATTTTATTTCTTTTCGTCCAAGCAGGGCTGACATATTAACAATAATGTGGAACATCTGCTCTGCACATTAGCATTTTCTGTTTTCCAAAAAACTTACAAATCAATTCAGTTTATTTTCTCTCTTTGCTCTGATATCGGGTCACAGATCCATCAGTCTCAGCACTGATGCTCAAATCTTCCTCCCCTCAGCCAACTCCTCCAGTAATCTTCTCTTTCCTCTCCTGATTGGACATGCTTGAAACTGCTCACCTTGATTCAGCTTAATTGCCCAGCAGTTGGTAATATAGCATTACCTCTAGATATGATATTTTAGTCCTCTTTCATTCTTTTTATTTTGCAGCTTTCATGTGTTTGAAAAAGCTCCTTTGGCCTGAGAGCAGCTATTACGCTCTGGTAACTCCAACATCTTCACTACTTTTCACTGAAAGTTCAGGTTGTAATAAGCAGTTGTAATATATGTTGTAGATGTACTGCTACAGGAAGTAAAGGAAACACTGGGATAATGTTAACGTTGATTTTTGGTGTGATTTTGAATCCAGCCCGAAATCGGAAGTGACGACATTTTCGCGGAAATGTAGTTTTTTACCATCAGGGCCTTATGAGCCTATACTGGTGTTTTTAAAAGTTATGTTTGACTTTATGACTTTCTGTGTCGTTTCTGGGATGCTTAGGACTCATATTGCACTGCTGGAAATAGTTTATTTTGATGCATATGCTGCTTTTTTGCAAATTTGCACTATAATATTTATTTTCGTTTTTCCTGCAGTATATAAAAATTGGTGTATTTCGAAAATAAAACTATGAAGACACTCAAAATAAATTTCCTGTGGTGGGAAACTAGTTTGTGCAACTTTTTTGTATTTACAGTTTTGAGGGATAAGCCTCTTATGTTAAAAAAACAAAAACGATTTTCAATTTTTTTGTAGTTTATTGCACTTTTTTGCAATTAATGTAATTACTATGCACTTAATTCATACATGTTATTAAATTTTGGGCTATAATGGTTGTATTGATGTATATCAACTTGAAAATGGCTCCACAGCATGTAAAAATCTAATATAAGCTCTGGCGGACTTGGTTCTATGGTAGGTGTTAAAGGGTTAAACTGATGTCCACAGTATTGTTAAAGGAATACACGTTGTAGAAATAGTTTTGTGTGCAGTGAAGATTTCCGTATCTTGTTTGCAAGTAAATGTCAAATGTAGAACAAAGTCCGACAACAAAGTAAAGTGAGAAAAAAGAACAAGTGGTGTCAAGTAGAGGCAAAGCAAATGTGACATGGAGCTAAAGGGGAAAGTTGACAAGAAACAGTCACAAAGGTCAGCAGCGAGCACAGAGGCAGAGCCTGTGAAAGTGTGTGACATGAGAAAGATTATCAAAAGGGGAAAAAGCTCAAAGAGAAAGGAAAAAGGATGAAGTGACAAAACCCAGAGACAAGGCCAATTTGATATTCAGCCTGTAAACTAAGGATGGGTTCAGTTTATCACCTCAGGGACGCAGACGCACTCGACCAAATCTCCACCTCATCAGTCATTCAAAACACTATCAGTCAACCAGGAAATCACCCATCAAACAGACACAGTAACCCACAATGAATCAGACTCGTACCAAATAGACTTGTCTGACTGACCGAGTGACAGGTCCCACTGGCGCTTCTCTGATTGATGAATACAAACATTCAGTCATCCAGACACCTTTGAGTTATCAACAGTGTCATATAAGGTTTGGGTTCAAAGTTAAAAAGTACTCACTTTCTTCAGGTTTTGAGATGATTAATCATGTTGTTGCCATTTCACCCAAATGTTACCCAAATCCTGCCAGATAAACAGCATTCAGCTGTCCAACAGTTCTATTTATGTTGGCCAGAAGGTATGTGTCATCTCTGCTGATTGCTCAACACACTGCTGGTATTGTCCATCCCAGTATTACACCACAATCTGCATATAGAGATCCACAGGATATCGTAACAGTGCCATCTCTGCTTTCAGGCGCCACGATAAGAGACGTTTGTCCAATAACTTTAATACAAACCCAATAAAGACTTTTAGATAAGGCCTCTACTTTTTTATTGGAAAGGAGTCTAAGGCTCAGGCCACATGACTCCATGATGTCTGGTTTCTGCTGGCGACCTTGAAGCCTCGCTCTGGTATCTGTTATCTTAGAGGCCTCAGTCTGTTTCTGGCATCTGTCTGTATTATTTTTACTTGTATTTGCAGCTAAATGAAGGTCAGAAAGGAGCTTCTAGACAAAATATTAGAAAGTATTTAACTCCAGTGACGGAATGAAGAGAATATAAAAGTATGAAATGAAGTATATAAATGTTCACAGTGGGAGGACAGTCTCAGAACTCGAGCATTAATGCCACTCACGTTTCCTAAATGTAGAAATACAGTAAATGGTTTGACAGATTGCAAATTACAATCTCCTGAAGCATTCTTTCTGCTTTGAGGAAACCTGATTCCATGAAATTTACAAATCTAACCAAACAGCCACACCAGCCATGCACAGTTTTATTACACGTATGACCTATGCAAGCACCATTTAACACGAATGATGAACACAACAACTTGGAAGGCTCGAACTGGTCAAAACTATGAAAGTGGCAAAAGCTAATAGATGATTATTCATCTATCAGCTTATTCTGATAGATGATTATATGAAATTCATCATCGTATATGTCTTATAATCTGCAGATTAAGAGTTTGCCTGTTAAAAACAACAACATTCAGAGAGCCCAGTGCCCCCTAAAGGGCGTGACCTTGACTTGACCCGATTTTTGCCAAAATTAAATCAGCTGCAGCTTTTATTGGCATCACCCAAAAGTTCAATATGATATCTTGAAAACTGTGGACACTAGACTGCTAACAAATAGACAAACAAACGCAACTGATTTTACAGCAGATATGTTGAAGCATCATTGTGTCACACTATAACAGGATAATCCTCAAAAAGTTATAAATTCTGTTAACAAAAGGCTGCAGGTAGAAGGACAAATGCTTTTTTCTGGTTCAAACTGATAGCGTAGGAGTAACAGTACCTGTAACAGTGCTGCTGTGTTGGACAAATATTTGGAGAAGCTGCGACTCATTTTTCATCCAAGAGGTCTAAAGAGTCGAGAAGTATTTCACTGGATGAGCAAAGAAGATGAAAAATAGAAAAGATTTGGGGTTAAAAAAGATTTACAGACTGTTTGTGACTCGCTCATCATTCATGTTGAACGCACACTTAATAACCACACGTAGTTTATCTGAGCTACAGTATTGTAATCATCCATCTTATTATTAACTCTCCTGTTTGATCAGCTGATGAATCAGTTTCACCTGTAAGTTAAAGGGTGTTGGTAGAAAAATCCTCTCATACCTTTGTGGTGTCCCCTTGAAGTCTCCTCTTTACTCTGACAAACCTTTTTGATAATGCCTAACCCCCCCTGGGGATTCCGCGTGTCCCAGGTGGAGGATGCGGAAGTGAGGATGAGATGGATAATAAATTGCTTGTAAACACTGCATTGTATATTACAAATGTGGAGAAAAAAACCCTTAACTGACATTTAGTGCGCACGAGTGAGTAGATTCACTTCAGCATTCAAGAACAAGGACTGCCGTCCATTCAAGTTAGCAGCAGAGGATATTACTGCTAAATTTTTTTATTCAATTGTATGTTGAATGAAAATCAATATTAATTTGTGGATATAAAAGCAGCCTTAACGACAGTTGTTTACTTACAATTTTCATTTAAAAAATGCAAAAATTCTACCTGAAAGTTGATCTAGAGCCACATTACTAAAGTCAATAATCCACAGATGCCTTATGCATGTGCAAAACAACAACAACAACAACAACAACAACGAGCAAACCACTGATTACACTCGAGACCAGCAAAGTCAGATATGATTCTGCAAAAGACAACAAAAAAAAAAAACAGTTCACCTAAAAGCACTTACACATTTCTGAAATAAAGTGTTTGGATGGATGAAACAAATACAGGGTTTAAACTTCCTGCATCTGTAGGTTCTCTGGGGTCTGCTCAGGTCATGTCATCAAACAGTGAGCATAAGAGCCCATCTGGTCTTTAAGTTATGACGTATGAACTCTGCTTCCGGGTCCAAACGACTCTGCTTTTATTAAGGCAGTTGTGTTTTTAACATGTTTTAATGCTTTGTTCTATTTAATCTGAACAAGCCCCTAAAAACAGTCAATGATCACTGTCGGCCTCTCTCTGTTTTTATTACCACTGTTCAACGGCAGCACGTTTTAAAGCTCAGTTTTTAAATCCTTACCATGCAGCAGTATATTAATGACTAACCTCGTATTGTGGATGGATTATCTCAGTTGTTCTCCTGACTGAAGTTTGGTCCATTTACAGCATCCTGCCATGCGACTGCATTTGTACCTAACCATCGGGAACCCTCACGTTAACTTTTATCGAGTGGGAAAGTTAACGTTCATCCTCCAGCTTCACTGTTTATGTTATGCTAACATAACTGTGTCGCTAGCCACCACATAATTACATACTAGCTAGCCCAACTTCAGTAACCCTACAAATGTCACTGCTGTTTAGTTTTCTGTCTTCATTTATGTGGGAAGTTTTAGCAGAGCTGTACGTTTAATTTTTCAGAAATCTCTGTCAGAACATGATATATCATCTTTAAATGGAAACTAACTTCCTGCTAATTTCTAACTCCGTTAAACTTCATAAATTCTGTTTTCATGGATGCCAGCAACGCTGATCATTTTATTAAAGATGAAAGAATTTAGACAGTTTGTAGCGCTCAGTGATGCCGCAGTGTTTGTTTGACCCAGAAACAGCTAAAGACATCAGACTCAAAGACCAGATAGAGATGTTCACATTCCTATCTGCAGACAATTTGCAGGGATGAATACTTGGATGTCGGGTCTCTAGCTCCCTGTCCCTGTCAATAACAGAGTATGAACGAGGTGATATGACAAATGACAAAAAAATTGTGTTATTGTCCACACACTTATGGACCTAAATGTAAATGGACACGTATCAGCTGAACAGTTGTAGATAAAATGTTAGTGTGAGGTGATTTTTGCATTAAAGGCTTATTTTGTGTTGTTATTGAAGTTCAGCCATTTCGATCTTGAAATTGTCACTGACCTATCCGCCTCGCTCATTGGCTGCTGCAACTGTTGTCGAGGTCATTTAGTCAATAATGGAGCTGTTTGGGTTTAGAGCAGATGAATGTTTATTCAGAATTCTATTTTTATGCTGTGATTGCTCACAAACAGTGTGAGAGAATCATCAAACAGCTGTATTTAGTCTGGCTGTTTATGGCCTTCGGCAGCTGCAAATATTTTTTTCTAAATAGGACTACCTTGGATGTTGTTTTGGTTTCTTTTATGAGTCTGTAACATGAGAAACAATCTAAATGACCCGCAACAAAAGCTAAAAACTTCTTTTTAGTTTTTACAGTTCAAAACAAATTTTAATTCTCTAGATGTCTGTGGGTGTGATTCCAACAAAATGTCCCTATAAAGAGCTGAATATCCTTGAATGTGACACCTGAGCTCCTTTCACCTCTCAGCTCAGTTGTGAAAATGAAAATCTAAGTCCGTGTCACGAATCAAATCCACCAGGAATCAAAGAAAACAGCCTTCCTTTGAAACTGATGCCCATGGATATTTGAAAATGTTTGGCTGCTCCCAGCGTGATGAAACATCTTTACTGTTTAATAGACAGCTTTAACCTTCAATCCATGTTCAATTCAAATGGATAAAGAAAAAAAGTAAGCGCAAATGGTGAGATTTCTATCCAAAAACGTTCAGCGGGTTCAGTTCCAGGCAGGGAGGAGGTGGTGGAGATCTGTGCCCAGCTGGGGGATGTTCTGGTGGAGCTTAATGCTGGCGGGGCGCCCCTGGAGGCAGAGCTGTAGGGAGGGAGGGATGAAGAGAGATGAGGGACCCACAGGGGAGAGAGACTCAGCTCTGACCATCTGCCAGCCTCCAGACGCTGCCAGCACACACTTACACAAACAACCCTGAATGCATCCTTTCTGCCTGCATACATTCATTCACCGTACGTGTCTATACGCTGTATATTTTTAGCCAATCAGGAGAGTTAATAGCCTGCATGTGTATGTGTGTGTGTTGGCAGATAGATGCAGGGTCTGGCACTTCTGCTGCCTCCCTGCTGAATTTACACTTCTCTCTCAGGATAAAACAGCCCTCCACCTATTAACTTCTCCATCCAGCCATCCTTGCGTCTCCACCTTCTGTTTCTGCTCCTCCTCTTCTTCGTCTTTGCCTTCTCTCCACAAATTCCACGTCGGTTTATCTGTCCCTCCTTTTATCACTCCAGTATGTGTACACCATATAAGAGCTGTTGCTACAGTGGGGCAAAAAAGTATTTAGTCAGCCACCGATTGTGCAAGTTCCCCCACTTAAAATGATGACAGAGGTCAGTAATTTGCACCAGAGGTACACTTCAACTGTGAGAGACAGAATGTGAAAAAAAAATCCATGAATCCACATGGTAGGATTTGTAAAGAATTTATTTGTAAATCAGGGTGGAAAATAAGTATTTGGTCACCTCAAACAAGGAAAATCTCTGGCTCTCACAGACCTGTAACGTCTTCTGTAAGAAGCTTTTCTGTCCCCCACTCGTTACCTGTATGAATGGCACCTGTTTGAACTCAACATCTGTATAAAAGACACCTGTCCACAGCCTCAAACAGTCAGACTCCAAACTCCGCCATGACCAAGACCAAAGAGCTTTCGAAGGACACCAGGAAAAGTATTGTAGACCTGCACCAGACTGGGAAGAGTGAATCTACAATAGGCAAGCAGCTTGGTGTGAAAAAATCAACTGTGGGAGCAATCATCAGAAAATGGAAGACATACAAGACCACTGATAATCTCCCACGATCTGGGGCTCCACGCAAGATCTCATCCCGTGGGGTCAAAATGATCATGAGAACGGTGAGCAAAGATCCCAGAACCACACGGGGGGACCTGGTGAATGACCTGCAGAGAGCTGGGACCAAAGTAACAAAGGTCACCATCAGTAACACACTTCAACGGCAGGGAATCAAATCCCGCAGTGCCAGACGTGTTCCGTTGCTGAAGCCAGTGCATGTCCAGGCCCGTCTGAAGTTTGCCAGAGAGCACATGGATGATACAGCAGAGGATTGAGAGAATGTCATGTGGTCAGATGAAACCAAAGTAGAACTTTTTGGTATAAACTCAACTCGTCGTGTTTGGAGGAAGAAGAATACTGAGTTGCATCCCAAGAACACCATACCTACTGTGAAGCATGGGGGTGGAAACATCATGCTATGGGGCTGTTTTTCTGCCAAGGGGACAGGACGACTGATCCGTGTTAAGGACAGAATGAATGGGGCCATGTATCGTGAGATTTTGAGCCAAAACCTCCTTCCATCAGTGAGAACTTTGAAGATGAAACGAGGCTGGGTCTTCCAACATGACAATGATCCAAAACACACCGCCCGGGCAACAAAGGAGTGGCTCCGTAAGAAGCATTTGAAAGTCCTGGAGTGGCCTAGCCAGTCTCCAGACCTCAACCCCATAGAAAATCTGTGGCGGGAGTTGAAAGTCCGTGTTGCTCGGCGACAGCCCCAAAACATCACTGCTCTCGAGAAGATCTGCATGGAGGAATGGGCCAAAATACCAGCTACTGTGTGTGCAAACCTGGTAAAGACCTATAGTAAACGTTTGACCTCTGTTATTGCCAACAAAGGTTATGTTACAAAGTATTGAGTTGTATTTTTGTTATTGACCAAATACTTATTTTCCACCCTGATTTACCAATAAATTCTTTACAAATCCTACCATGTGGATTCATGGATTTTTTTTTCACATTCTGTCTCTCACAGTTGAAGTGTACCTCTGGTGCAAATTACTGACCTCTGTCATCATTTTAGGTGGGGGAACTTGCACAATCGGTGGCTGACTAAATACTTTTTTGCCCCACTGTATATATGGACATTTGACATATTTTTGCTTGTTCATGGTCAAACTGTTCATGATGCTGAAGTCAAAAACAGTCAAAGTAAAATAATATTTTTGGAAATGTTGTCAAATCTTGGTCAAATGGCAAGTTTTTTGTTTTTTTTCCCTTATATGAATGAGTTTGTCAAATATTTGCTACTTAAAAGATGAAAAGATCAACATTTGTTGGGGAGTACAGAGCGCATGCAGCAGATGCCATCTGGACGATGTCATAATAAATTGATACAGCAATTATGGTGGTGATGTCGCCGATGTTTTCAGATGTGTGGATTAGTTTTTGTAAACTTGGAAAATCAAATGAGTCTACTACAAAAAGAGTTAAAATCTCAGCAACTTGCACAAAGTTTGAATCAATGAAAGCGATCGTGGCTCAAGAGTTGGGAGTTCGCCTTGTAATCGGAAGGTTGCCGGTTCGAGCCCCGGCTTGGACAGTCTCGGTCGTTGTATCCTTGGGCAAGACACTTCACCCGTTGCCTACTGGTGGTGGTCAGAGGGCCCGGTGGCGCCAGTGTCCGGCAGCCTCGCCTCTGTCAGTGCGCCCCAGGGTGGCTGTGGCTACAATGTAGCTTGCCATCACCAGTGTGTGAATGTGTGTGTGAATGGGTGGATGACTGGATATGTAAAGCGCTTTGGGGTCCTTAGGGACTAGTAAAGCGCTATATAAATACAGGCCATTTACCATTTACCAACAAATTTCAGAAATTGTTCTCGTTGTACCCATGTGCTGTATATGAAAGATAGACATACCCACTGCAATTTCCCCCGTTGGTTTCAGCTTCAGCAATAGCTTTTTTGTCACACCAGTGTTGTTTTTTGTAACCAGAAGTGACCAGATGTGGATGAGAGAGTGGGGTGATGAAGGATCAGATAATGCTAGCTAGCTTGCTGGAGCCATAAAGTGCACGAGCTCATCACGTAAACACATGCTACAGTAGTTAGTACTAAATCGTCTTTCTCTGGTGGGCCTGTAAGGATTACCACAGCTGATCATTGGCCTGCACATATACTTTGCACTGACTTCAGTCAGACTAACCATCTGGTTGTTCTCTCTCACCACATCCACGAACCTTCGCTTTGGTCTTCCGCCTTTATTCTTTCCTTGCAGTGACATCTTCAACATCCTTAGGCCAGTATATTGACGTTCCCTCTCCTGTACATCTCCAAACTGTGAGCTTACCCTCAGATGTACACATTTTTAATCCTGTCTGTCAACAAACTCTTAGCATCATTAGTTGTGCTGCATCCAGATCCACTTCCATTTTTGTCAGTGCTACCATCTTCTAATATACTTCAGAGCAGAGGTGCCATCTTTTAGACCTTTCTTTTCAGCTTTGCAGGTAGCTTTGCAGTAACACTCATCTCCACCCTGCCTTGCAACTTCATCATTTGACTTGCCTTCTATCATACGCGTGTATTCTGTCTTGTTTCTACATTCCTCTTAGTTATTTTCACGCAAAAAACGTGGATGCAGGCTTCTTGGGTTTTGGTATCAGCCAGGCTCTGCTCTCTCGTCTTCAGCTAGTTCAGAACGCTGCAGGCCGACTCTTGACAGGCACTCGTAAACATGACCATGTTTCCCCAGTCTTGGCTCGTTTACACTGGCTTCCAGTACATTGTAGAATTGATTTTAAGATTTATTTTTTTTTAACTCTAAATGGATTAGCTCCGTCATACCTCTCTGATCTGTTAACTTAAAATACTCCGAATAGAACTCTCAGGTCAGCTGATAAGTTGCTTCTAGTTTGGAAACAGGCTAAAAAACAGAGCTCGGGCCTTTGCGATTGCTGCACCCAAACTTTGGACCAGTCTGCCTCTTGAAATTAGAATCGCTCCAACACTTGACATTTTTAAAACTCGTCTGAAAACACAGTTTTTTGGTTTTTTTGTTTTGTTCTTTGTGTGTGTTTGTTCTACTTTTTACTTTTTTATTATGTTCAGCACTTTGGTCAACCTGTGTTGTTTTTTAAATGTGCTTATAAATTGATTGATTGAAAACTAGCCACCTCAAACCAACCAATATTGTTTCTCAAATAACTGTCCCAAAAGTTTGAGTTCAATGAGTAATGCCAGCCTTGCCCTAGCTTTAGACTTTACTGCTATAGTCATTGTTTAGTTATGAAAAATATTCACTCTCTTTACAATTGTTATGAAAGGAGAAATGAGCTAAGTTAGACCTACACTGTGTTTCATAGCAGGCTGTAAACATGCCTGTGCTGTAAAGTTGGACATTTAGGAGTCTTTGGTGATTGGCCCCCCCGAGCTGACTTCACTCTGGAGCTCTGGAGCTTGATGCTAGTTTGAACCTCATAAAGAAGAACACAGTGCGACTCTATTAACATGCCACCTGTTGACAGATGCGGATCAATGTGCAGATGTTTTTGGCACTTCAGGTGTTTAGTTTAGATTTGCATCTATCACAGAAGCATCGAATCCCAAAGTCACTGTACAGCATTATGATGTCCTCAAGTATACAGCCAGCGGGAATGAAGTACCTCGAAAAACTGCACAAGTGTTAAGGGGGCTGGTGTCGTTATTAAAGCAAATATTGATTTGATTTAGGTTTTCAAATTTCAATTCATGAATAAAAATTATTCATGGCATTCTTTTTGAAGCATCTTCTAAACTTTGGCGTAGCTCTGTACACATGGGCTTTTGATCCTTCAATCTGTACTCAGCATGTGTGAAGACTGGGAACAACACATGTAAATTTGTCAGACTTAGCGTGTTTCTGCTGTGTGTGATCCTGCGTTAATCAGCGGAGCTGAGAGCAGAGAGGATTAGTGACTTAATCAGGGTGCTAGATGATGGTTATTAATAGAATTAGACTGAGTTGTCATCGCTGTGATGAGAGCACTTTATTCCAAAGTTTCTCTTTTTTTTTATAGTTCCTTGTTCCATTTGAGAACACAGCACATGTTTGTTAAACACCAAGAAATATGGCAGAACGGTTTGATCAATCTATCAGTTCCACACATTAATTAATAGCACCCTTTAATCCTGGCCATTCATCCAGTGACTCATCCATCATCTGCTGTCTGCACTCAACCAAAGACTTTACCAGTCAAGTAGTAGGTTTTGTTTCAAGCAGCCAACTAATCTCACATTTATAAGTAATTTCATTAAAAAAATGCATTTTTTTGTAGGTGGAAACATAATAAGTGACATTTATCTCAAACATAGCTTTTATATGCTACAAAGCAACAGGATAACCTGTAATGAGTGAGCACCATTCCAACTGGCTACCAATTATCCCTCCAAATCTCTCCCCAGTTATAATTCAACAGCATCTCCAACAATAACGTTGTTGCTGGTTTGCTATAACTGGACCAAAATGATCAGAAAGCTGTCATCAGACCTGCTGCTCATTCTGTGAGCCGACCACTGGAAACAAAAAGCTCACATAAACCTAAAAGGAAATCTCTTCCCACACCACCTGATCTCCTCTTCTGCACTTTATCCAGAGACGATAAAGTCTTTTCTGTTTCTTTCATTTGCTTTTGAATGATCTTAAGTCCTGTCTTTTTCTGTCACTGCTCTGTGTCTGTACATTAGACATTTGGTTTCAGTCGCCGTCTGTCCATCGGTGGTTTTAGACTAATTAACACTTGTTTGAAAACTTTTGATGTATTTGCACTGGGCTAATGAGTTATCAACTGTAGTCGCTATATTCTTTTCTCCCTGTCTCGCCTCTCTGACTTCGCATTTCCCACTTGCTGTGACAGCCGAGGAGACAAACGATGAAAGTGGAGTGATCATAAATTACTGCAGTGTGCTGTAGAGACTTTCACGCTGTCTTGAAATGAAACGAGGGCGTGTAAGTTAAACGGGTAATTAAAGCAAATAAAATGTATTTTTTTCTTTTTAGTGGTGGTGATGGGGGAATGCCGTTAGCTGAGGTCAGTGAGTGCCCAGCTGCAAAGTTAAGACGTTCACCCTCACAAAATAATCCCGGGATTTCCAGCCTCATGCAGAAACTATCGAATAACCGCGGGGAGCAATCCTGCAGATGATAATGACTGTCCGTGAACTTGCTCCACAAAGTGACTTCTCATTGCTCAGCCATTAAGGGACAGCTGTACTCTCCAACCATATAATCCATCCCTTCTTTCTAATTGAGTGCAAACCTTTGTTGGTCCTGTTTTTTGCATTGCTTGCTCCTTTCTTCTCCTTCACCTTTCCCACTAGTCGTCTTTCACTGGCCTGCTTTATTCATTGGAATATTCTAATGTGTGGGGGGGGGGTTCTTCTGAGGATGGTCTCACTTGCAGCTGTTCATCAGTGACAAAGGTGTTAAAATAAAGTCCTCCTGTCAGCTGTTGCAGGTCATTTGACCTGCAGTGGCAGCTTTGTCAGGAAAACAGACATCTGGAGTCTGATTCAGCAGTAATATTATCTTTGTCTTACCTGAAAGTGTTTGTTTTCCCCTGGATTTTAATGCCATCTATCTTTATTGCACCTATTTATGGTCCCAAAGCACTTACCTCAGTGTTGCCTGCTCTGGCCTTGGGTCAGAACATTTCCAAATGTGAACAGGTTGGTGGCATACTGGGTTGTTATTTAAGGGTACGCTTCATCCTCACCGTCACCCAGCTGACCCGTTTCCTGGCTGCCTGGGACAATGGGGTGTGGACCCATATGTCCAACTCACTGAGCCTGGCCTCCAGCCTTATTTATTACACGACTGTTTTTACTAAAGGAGGCTCAGTGATCAAGAAAGAGGAGGAAGCCATGCGATTAGTGACTAGGCTAGGAGCTACGCTAGCAGCTACGCTAAGCTAGTGAATCCCTAAAGATACAATCAGTGAATATAATTTGAAACTGATTTAGCAGAAATTGTACTTTGGATAAAGCACTTGAAGGTTACACTACAAAATAAGTTTTATTTAAAGGTCTGTAATAAAGCAAGCTACACAAATGAAGCCATACAGAACACCACTGTGGAGTGTAACAGGAACAAGAAGTGATAAAATACTGCAGAGAGAGCCAACACCTAGTGAGAGTGCCATCAAGAGAGCAGCTTTGTTTATACAGCATTTTGCATTTAATCCTGAGTTATGATTAATCTCGGGCTGTCTTCCACAGCGTGTCTTTTGTCCCGTCTTTCTTCCCTCTTCCCCCAACTGGTTGGGCAGATGGCTGCCCCTCTCTGATCCAAGGTCTGCTAGAAGTTTCTTCCTGTTAAAAGGGAGTTTTTCCTTCCCATTGTCACCAAGTACTCGTCATCTGATTGTTTTCTCTGTGTTATGGTATGGGGTTTACCTCACAATATGAAGCTCCGAGCTTGAAGCAACTGTTGAGATTTGGTGAACTGAATTGAATGTAGTTTGGGGACAGACAACGATGTGCTTTAAAAGTGATCTGTAGCCAATGGCGAGAAGCCAGAAATGGGCTGATCTGGTAGTATTCAAAAAAACCAGTAACAGGGCTCACTGTTGCATGTGGAATTATCTTGAGGAAAAAGATGTGCTGTTTATGCAAGCGAGAGGGCTGGTTCAGCAGCCAAATTGATCTGTAAAGTCCTGATATATGTTCCATTGCAACGGTGTAGCTGTTGGAGGTTGTATGGCTCAGTGCTAAGGACTTTATCGTTTCATTCTAATGACAAGTGCAACGTGTGAATCATGATTTGTTTTCTGCTCAAACCTCAGGTTAAACCTCAGATTCACCTTCAGCCATCGGCTTGCACCCCTTCTTTGCAAGCGATCAATCCCCTGAATTATTTCTGGGGATTGAAGTATATGGATGGACAGATTGGACAAATCAGTTCAGTTGGTCCAGTCTTCATCTTCAATAATAATGCAATAAAAAATTAATCATTTTTATAATATTCAGTGCTCATTATTGATGCATCGTCATCCTCGCTGTTCTACTGGTTTTATTTTTCTTTCTGATGATCAGCCAGAGTATAAATATAAAGGTATCCTACTGAGATCACTTTAGAGGTAATGATGAGACTTTTTTTAATGAAATGATTTACAAACATTTTTACCAAACAACCTAAGTGGACTAGAATTGATTGAAAACATGCCGAGGAAACAAGGATGTAGTTTCTGTCACCATCAGCTTATCATGGATCATGGAAATCCACGATCAGTAAACCTTCTGCTACAAGCGATGACCGCTGTTTCATTGCTGCCTAAATATATGTTCAGACATGTAGACAAACAACACTGGTGTGGTTATAAAAAATATTGTATTCTTCCAGCAGAAGTTTTCACTGCTCAGTGTTTGTTTTGCTGGTTGGAAGTATTGAGAAGAAAGAAGACGGATGTTTTTTTCATTAAGAAAAAGAGAGATCCGCTCTGTGGAGTGTCAGGTCTGTCTTTAGTTGGAGACTCTGAGACTCTCCAGCTGGTTGTAGAGAAACACACTGTATGGAGGCAAAGCTCCGGCCGTATTAATCCTCAGTGTGTAAGTCGACCCTAACCCCACCTCGAGGCATCACAATATGTAATTTGTTTTTCTTAAATTGTTCTTCCGAGTCTCAACAATCATGGAACAAACAATATAATCACTGTGAGAAATATCAAAAACTATTCACAGATCTATGATGATTTAGACCTCAGTGAATTAGTTGTCGTTGCAGGGTTTCTTCCAGCTTCCTCCCACAATACAAAGACGTGCATTTTAGGTTAAGTGATAATTCTAAAGTAGCTGTGGATGGGAACATGAGGATCAATAGTGGTCTGTCTCTCTGTGTTAGCCCTGCAGCGGGATGTCAACCCAGTGAGGCTGAACTGGATACGCAGAAGAAACTGGTTAGATGAATGAATGAATAGAGACGCCAAATTATAAGTTCATGCAATGGAGTCAGTCCGTGTAGCCAATTCACTTGCAAACATGACTATTTGGAACTGAATTGGACAGAGTGATTGACTCACATCACAGCAAGTTTCTCTCCAACTCTTTAGGTTATTTGAGCAGTTTATTGTGACCCATTGTTTCTGTTTAACTAGTGGCCATAGTCATTATGATCGGAGAAAGACAAAAGACTTGCGGTTATAAGATTTTACAGCCACAAAGTCCATATAGGAGGAGCTTTACATGAATGAACTGATCAGGTAAACAGTGGAATTTCTGCTAAATTGTTTTTTATTCCTTTACCAAAGCAGTTCAGTGGCTTTAACTTTATTTCTGTTAATGTAATGTTGAGGACAAACCCACACCAAGCTAGGTGAGCAAAAATGCTGCTGCTGGCTGGTCCACTAATTCTGGACTCCTACAGATCATTTTTATTTGGTGAGAGCAAGCTGCCAGTGTCATGTTTAATTTCAAAGGACTTGTTGTAATCAGTGAATTATGGATAAATTATAGACTTTGAACAAAAGCCAGTGCTTTTGAAGAAAAAATAATAACATTCTCTTTATCTGATGTATTAAAGATGTATAAAGCTGAAAGTAAACTGTGCCATTTTTCATTGTTCATGATGAAAGATGACCAGTGTGACAGAACTGTGGTGGTATCATTGGTCACCACTCCAGCTGCACTATGAGAGAAGTTGGCCATTGTTACAGTCCCTCCTGTTCTGATCAAGGGCAAAAGTTAGAATAATGATCTCACAGTGGGACTAATTAATGTGACACTGGTGCAACGGTGAAATACTTTAAAAAATCAGAATAGAATAAATGGAGGCAAAAAATGCAAAGTGAAAGACTTCTTTCAACAAAGAAGAACAAATAATAGTTTTGGCACATTGTTTGTTTGCATGTGTCCTCCAGGTGTTATCGTGAAAGTTAAGTAGGACGCAGCATCGGAGGAAACAAGGAAGTGCACACTCATCATAGGCTGTGAAACAGCAGATATTAGAGAATCACCATGCAGATCTACATTTTAAATCGTACAGAAGGTCATGATGTTTGAATAAGTGAATAGTCATTAAATGATGGATGCAAAAAATCAAATTGTTTATGCAACTATTTGTGCGTTTTCTTTCTTTTTACCACAGACTGCATGAATAAAGCTGGATGTAGTTTCCAAATCTAAGAAGTAAAGACAAAGTAAAGACCAGGGGGCAACTCCAGAAGTCCATGGAAAAAAACTGTAATTTCTGACATGTTTTCTTCTGGTCTCAGTTGCTATTTTCTAGTCTTACTAAATGCAGCATGGCATTCATTTCATAAATTATGGTTATTATTAGTTAAAAGGAAAAAATTAAGCAGGTATGCTTTATGGTGGGCTTACCCTGCCACATGCATGTGTTCAAAGGAGCTTGCAAAGAAAAGCGTCTGGACTTCTTTGAGTTGCTTGAAGACGTTTCACCTCTCATCCGAGAAGCTTCTTCAGTTCTAAGGTCAAATGGTGGAGAGTCCCAGATATAAACCTAGTGGGAGTTTCCCCCCACAGAGGGACAAAAGGACCCCCTGATGATCCTCTAATCGCCTGAGCCAAGGTGTGAAACTGGGTGTGGGTCCCAATCAGCCAGAGTTTCGGGTGAGTTCATTGTGAAACCTGGCCCCACCTTATCATCCGAATTCCTGAGGTCAGATGGCCCAGGATGTGAGTGGGATTTAAGGCGTCTGAGCGTGTTGCTGGGTCTGAAATGCACCGGGATGTCATGCTTGGAGAAAACTCTCCTGAGTTTTTCTGATACACCGGCTACATAGGGGATGACAATGTTGTTGCGTCTGTCCTTCTTATCCTCCCTCGCTGGTGTCTGGTCTTCTTTTCTGGTCTTCAAGCAACTTAAAGAAGTCCAGACGCTTTTCTTTGCAAGCTCCTTTGACTACGATGACCTGGATGACTGAGAACCTTCACAGACACATGCATGTGTAATTTCCCACAGTTTCTCAGCCAGAAGGTCCAGTCCATACTCTACAGTATATACCAACAATCATGGAGAGCAAATACTCAGTGGTGAGTTTGCTCAAAATGCCAATCCACACTTTATATATCAAACCCGAGTCTTTAAATCGATGTTGCACAGTGTGGCATTCAAAACAGTTGCTGAAAATCTCTGTAGCCGCCTTTAGATCAGATCTTGTAAAGTTCTGGTTATCATTATGAGCATGATTATCCTCAGTATCACGTCTCCCACTGTGGATGACGACTCCTCCCAAAGCGTAATTACGGTTGAATGTAGCACAATGTCAGCAGACAGATTATATACAGTGGAGGGCTGGACAGACTTACTCTCTCCCATCTACTTATCTCTCCTCTCATCTTAATAAGACCAGAGGAGCGGCAGCATTCTTCCCACAAGGCCTCACTGTCCGGGTCTGAGCCACAGTCTCATTAACCAGGCATATTGGCCTCTGCAGTACAAAGGGCTTCCTTTGGAGCTGACACTCTAGCATCCTGACTTGCTCATTTAAAAGTGAAACGCTGACATCCTCGCTGTGCCATCATCGATATCAGCACTCTGGGAGAGAGCGAGAGGGAGGACGCTTTGCTTTTATTCACGCGCAGCTGCCGGGTGTTGAAGACGAGGGGTGGCGTTTGATTCAGATGTTAGCGAGATTAAGTGAAGGGGATCATCTCTAACTGCTGAATAGACCTCAATCTCTCATGATCATTTAGATCTTCTTCTGTCTTGTTAATCCAGTCACATCACACAAAGCTATATGTTTGATGTGTGACCTCATAATCCCGATTCACAATCTTTATTGAATGTTTGCACTTTATTGCGAGCAGGGAACAAGTCGACGTGAATTTTCAACTTGTAAAAGGTAGAATATGCAGAAGCACCATACTGCGCTGCGGAGTTTGTTTTTTATCTTCACAAACAGCCAAAAGCCTCATGCATTCAAATGACAGCTGCTCAATGATGCAGACGCCAAAAAAAACTTTCCAGTCTTCCTCCATTTGGTACCATGACGTAACACGGGCTTCTACAGTGTTGCTTTTTCTAAGTGAAGCCCATAGAGAACATGCTCAGATCAGATTTCTTCCCGCCAAGCTAGCTGACTTCCTGCTGGCTCTCTGCAAAATCATACAGCTCATCTATACTTTCCAAATGTCAGCAGACCAGATGGAATATACTCGAGTGATAAACAGAGTCCTTTTTCACATTAGTAATAATAATAATAATGGATTGCATTTATATAGCGGCCCCTCAAAGCGCTTTACAATACCACTATTCATTCACTCTCACATTCACACACTGGTGGAGGCAGCTACAGTTGCAGCCACAGCTGCCCTGGGGCAGACTGACAGAAGCGAGGCTGCCATATCGCGCCATCGGCCCCTCTGGCCATCAGCAGTAGGCGGCAGGTGAAGTGTCTTGCCCAAGGACACAACGACCGAGACTGTCTGAGCCGGGACTAGAACCAGCAACCTTCCGGTTACAAGATGAACTGCCAACTCTTGAGCCACGATCAACCAAATTAAGAGAAAAGTTATTTTTGGGTCATGGAATCAAATTGTAGTAACATGGTGTGGCCACTATGGCAACAGCCATGAAGGGCTCTAAAATCACCTCCATGTTAACTTTATAGCTACTGTGACATCATTTTGCTTTGATGCTCTGATTTTAAGACCAGGAGTGATCGTGCTTTTGAGGCTTTTGTGGAACAGCCTTCCTCAGACAGTCAGGTCGGCTACCGTTGTTTGTTTTATGAATGCTGAAAACTCGATTTTATAGGTTAGTGTTATTTGAACTGTGAAGCACTTTGTAGCTCTGTGTTTTGAAAAGTGCTATATAAATAAAGTTATTATTATTATTAATGTTGTTATTATTGGGCATGGTGGTTAGCACTGTTGCCTCACAGCAAGAAGGTCCTAAGTTCAATTCCACCGTTCCAGGATCTTTGAGTTTGCATGCTCTCTCTGGGTACTGTGGCTTCCTCCCATAGTCCAAAGACATGCAGTTAGTGGGGATAGGTTAGTTGCCCATAGGTGTGAATGTGAGTGTGAATGATTGTCTGTGTCTATGTGTTAGCCCTGCTACAGACTGGCGACCTGTCCAGGGTGTACCCTGCCTCTCTAAGACAGCTGGGATTGGCTCCAGCCCCTTGCATCCCTGACAAAGGATAAGCGGAAGAGAATGAATAGATTATTATTATTATCATACATTGTTTTTCAACTCTACCTAATCTTTTGTGCTGTTGTTTCATTCTCTTTTTCAGTTTTTTTGTTTCGATTTTACTGGATCCAGAATGGAATATATTTGTGTAAGATGTGAGTGCTAAATTATGACTTTAGTGATAATTGATAATGATGATAATTAGTGACACAGATTAATGGAGGTGAGGCCGAGCAGACAGGTAGTAGCTACTTTTAATAAGTGAGTTTATTCTTGAGGTATAAAATGTCCAGCCTCAGTATATTTGTCAAAGATCTTCTGAAACTATATTATTGTGAAAAAGTTATTTTTTCCCAGCTTCTCAAAAGGTGTTTGCTTAAAAGCAGCTTGTTTGTAACTGCAGTTGGTTTTTGTGTATCGATGCCAAGAACCTGAAAACTTGGCAGATAAGTCCTGAAAAGTTGATTCTGTTCATCTGGACGTAGCATTTTCACCACTTTCACCACACTGTACTGTTTATTATTATTATTATTAGTAGTAGTATTATTATTATTACCTGGATGCGCGAAATATCTATATCCAGGTGAACAGAATCAACTTTTTGGGACTTCCTTGCCTGGATGATTGAGCCTGCATTGAGACTTGGCAGATAAGGTTTTACATGACATTGAATTCTCATTTTAATTAACCAAAAAAAGATTTTTAATCAATGAAAATCTTCTTTTTTTTCAGGCTGTTCCTGATCGAGTCATCACATCGCTACCGTACTTCGTCGTGAGAGGCTGACATTGTTGAAGAGATACTGAAACCCTCTGAAGCAGGTAGGATCGCTTTTGCAGAGTAACTTATGGTTTCTTCCACCGGGGGTCCAGAGTATGACTGTTCTTACTGAGTTTTTTCTAAATGCACCACTTGAAACCCACTTAAGCATAGGAATGATCAGAGGTCTGGGGAGAAGCTACAGAAGCTCCCCTCTCTCTCTTCCTCCCTCTCTTTCCATTTCTCGTTCATCCTCTGTGGTAATTTCAGATCCCGCCGACAGACACCTGCGTCTCTATTTGATAAATATTGAATCTTCCAGAATTGAAATGGATCTTTAACAAGGCTAACACACGGACAAATACAGCACACACACCACCCGCACACTCATAATGCCTCTGTCATTCTGAAGCCAGCACAGGTTAGAAGGTTACTGCTGTACTTTGTTGCACATCTGTCAGTTTTGTTGCTGTCTGACACACACACACACACACACACGCACACACACAGAAGTGATAGCTACATGCGTGTTGCTAATGTCTGTGTGTTTGTGTTTGCAGTTACAGTGGGGCAAAAAAGTATTTAGTCAGCCACCGATTGTGCAAGTTCCCCCACTTAAAATGATGACAGAGGTCAGTAATTTGCACCAGAGGTACACTTCAACTGTGAGAGACAGAATGTGAAAAAAAAATCCATGAATTCACATGGTAGGATTTGTAAAGAATTTATTCGTAAATTAGGGTGGAAAATAAGTATTTGGTCACCTCAAACAAGGAAAATCTCTGGCTCTCACAGACCTGTAACGTCTTCTGTAAGAAGCTTTTCTGTCCCCCACTCGTTACCTGTATGAATGGCACCTGTTTGAACTCATCATCTGTATAAAAGACACCTGTCCACAGCCTCAAACAGTCAGACTCCAAACTCCGCCATGGCCAAGACCAAAGAGCTTTCGAAGGACACCAGGAAAAGTATTGTAGACCTGCACCAGACTGGGAAGAGTGAATCTACAATAGGCAAGCAGCTTGGTGTGAAAAAATCAACTGTGGGAGCAATCATCAGAAAATGGAAGACATACAAGACCACTGATAATCTCCCTCGATCTGGGGCTCCACGCAAGATCTCATCCCGTGGGGTCAAAATGATCATGAGAACGGTGAGCAAAGATCCCAGAACCACACGGGGGGACCTGGTGAATGACCTGCAGAGAGCTGGGACCAAAGTAACAAAGGTCACCATCAGTAACACACTACAACGGCAGGGAATCAAATCCCGCAGTGCCAGACGTGTTCCGCTGCTGAAGCCAGTGCATGTCCAGGCCCGTCTGAAGTTTGCCAGAGAGCACATGGATGATACAGCAGAGGATTGGGAGAATGTCATGTGGTCAGATGAAACCAAAGTAGAACTTTTTGGTATAAACTCAACTCGTCGTGTTTGGAGGAAGAAGAATACTGAGTTGCATCCCAAGAACACCATACCTACTGTGAAGCATGGGGGTGGAAACATCATGCTATGGGGCTGTTTTTCTGCCAAGGGGACAGGACGACTGATCCGTGTTAAGGACAGAATGAATGGGGCCATGTATCGTGAGATTTTGAGCCAAAACCTCCTTCCATCAGTGAGAACTTTGAAGATGAAACGAGGCTGGGTCTTCCAACATGACAATGATCCAAAACACACCGCCCGGGCAACAAAGGAGTGGCTCCGTAAGAAGCATTTGAAAGTCCTGGAGTGGCCTAGCCAGTCTCCAGACCTCAACCCCATAGAAAATCTGTGGCGGGAGTTGAAAGTCCGTGTTGCTCGGCGACAGCCCCAAAACATCACTGCTCTCGAGAAGATCTGCATGGAGGAATGGGCCAAAATACCAGCTACTGTGTGTGCAAACCTGGTAAAGACCTATAGTAAACGTTTGACCTCTGTTATTGCCAACAAAGGTTATGTTACAAAGTATTGAGTTGTATTTTTGTTATTGACCAAATACTTATTTTCCACCCTGATTTACGAATAAATTCTTTACAAATCCTACCATGTGGATTCATGGATTTTTTTTTCACATTCTGTCTCTCACAGTTGAAGTGTACCTCTGGTGCAAATTACTGACCTCTGTCATCATTTTAGGTGGGGGAACTTGCACAATCGGTGGCTGACTAAATACTTTTTTGCCCCACTGTATATTGACAGAGCACGCGAAGAATGTGTGATGAGTAGGGCTGCCACGATTTGTCGACTAGTCACGATTACGTCGACTATCAAAATCGTCGACGACTGATTTAATAGTCGACGTGTCGTTTGAAGCTTTGTAAGATCGCAAAAGACGCAGGAATAATAGCAGGATTTAAGAGTGTAATAACGGACTGAAACAGAAGATGGCAGCACAGCATGTACAAGGATGCCAGCTGCCGTTAAACCCCGAAGAAGAAGAAGCAGCTGTGTCCCAGAATTCATAGCGCGGCCCAGCTTAGTTTCCAACAATGGCGGTAGCTAGTTAGTTTTAATATTACTCTTATTATTCTTTCTGGGTCACAAAATAAACGTTTAACATATTTTCAGGCGAGAATGTAGCTGTGTAAACCTCAAATATCTGCTCAGTTTATCAGGACACCACATATTTTCAAAAGCGCTCCGACGTTTTCGGAGACGTCTGTTACCCACTAGCTCGATAGCTAGCCGGGGGCTAGGTCACTAGCGCCGTGAGAACACCGGACTCCCGGCAAATTGTTTTCAAACCCACCGCCGTCTTTCGCGACTCAGGTTAAATATATATGAGTCACTTAGATAAATTAAAAATGTTATTGTTTGGCTTTTTTTTAGTATTTTATTTGTTCCTGAGTAAATCGGTTTGGCTGAGATTAAAGTTATAGTTTTTACACAGCTGAATAAATGTCAAGCAGACAGCTGATTATCAGTGTGAGATGCTGGAGAATATACTCCGGTGTCCTGTTATATTTTAGATAGCAAGGAGTTTATTAAACTTCACCGAAACAATCTGCAAATTTCATTAAAATTGAATAAACTATCATCTTGTCTTTATTTTTAGTTAGCACCTTAAAAGCTTAAAGCTGTAAGCTAATGATAGTTATATAAGAGCAGATGCTGCTGGTGCAATAAGCTGTAGTTTTACGTCCAGTGGATGATGATCTGATTAGTCGACTAATCGCATAAATAATCGGTGACTAGTCGACTATCAAAATAATCGTTTGTGGCAGCCCTAGTGATGAGCATGATGCTGTTTTTTGTACGCGTGTGTGCGTGTACATGTTTAGACATCTTTGTGTGGACAGAAAATTGGCATGCCACTATACTTGTGGGGTCGCTTATGGGGACAAAACAGCCGCCCCCACAAGTTTGATGGCATTTTTCTCAAAATGTGTTTTCATTGTCAGTGTTACAGTTGGGTTATGGTTAGGTTTAGCTGATGGTTAGGGTAAGTAGCTAGGGAAAGCATGTCAAAGGGGGGGGGGGGGGGGGGTTAGGGGAGAGTTTTGTATATTGATAGAAACTGAGACATATAAAGTGACACGATGAGTGTTTGAAGTTGTATAAAACATGAAACTGGTCATACAACAGGTACAACGTGTTAGCGGTTACAGACAGGTTGTTGGGTTTGTTAGCACGGGAAGTGCTGATTGAGCTTTTTACCTGTAAGCAGATAAAAGCCACTATGACGATACCAACCTTTACTTTAGTTCCATCGTGGTGCCTCATGTTGAGCTACTTCGATGGTGCAGTCTTGGTGTTTTCACCAATGAGTGAGGTTCGGACATAAGTGAGACCTGAGGGAAACCCTACATCCTCATAATGAGGCAGGCACACCTTAAAGCACACCCTAAGGTTACAAATGAAGTTCCCCATAAACATTACAGACTTTAAATCATGAACTGAATGATTTAAAGTCTGCAAACAAAAAAAAGAGAGAAAAAAAAGGATTTTATGCCATGAATGGAAAAATCTTTTGGGCCAGTAAGAATCTGGTGTCAAACCAATCAAACCAACTTCAGCCCAACTACAGTTTACACTCCCTGAGTACAGACTGCGCCCTGCTGTTGCACTCAGAGTGTAAACTGTGTGCGACATTTGTGCTTTGGATTTGGGTTGAGTGGTCTTTTGAGTGGAAAGTAAAATGACAGCATTAAAGCCATGAGTTTGTATTCATCTCTAGATCTGCAAACCTTGCATTTCACATTTTGCCTGTGATATAAACAGAGCATTAGCACAGTGCTCTGTTCCGGTTCAGTTCGAGTAGGCACCACATAATAATAATGTGCAGCATTTTCACACCTGTGCAGCAGCCTGATCTTTCACATAAATGACCTCACTGAGCATCATTTGAGAGTGCACGTTTCAGCACAATTGGACATCAAATTGTTTTTAACCTGCCAGCTACTGAGCATGAAGTTCATGTAATATCAGATTGTGTGCCTGTGAGAATAGCTCAGTTAATTGCTTGCAGTGGCTGGCTGTTCTCTGTCCTGCATGCTCTATCCTGCCTTTAACCCCTTTAATAATAAACTCAGCGCTACTGCTGATTGCAAGAAACAGCAGAAAGCAGAGAAAGAAAGAAGAGAGACTGCATGAAACTCAATAGCACCATGAATATCAGTGTGAAGGTATCCTGTCTGTGTCCTGTGTTGTGTACCCTTATATTGTATATTAGGCTCATGCTGACCAAGGACACATCTGTTTGCCAGCACAAAACAAGCGTTTCAAGGACGTGTGCTGCCTCTTAAAGCAGAGGTAAGGGCAGTGTAAGCATCTGCAGCAGCAGCTATAAAGCAGAGCAGACCAGCACTGCAGCTTCTCAGCAGTAACAATGGTTTTATAGGCAATGAAAACTTATAGTGGATGGCTGCTAATGGTGTTTAGATGAGTCTACCAGAAGCTAATAGCACTTATGGGATTTTGAGTTTGAGAAGGGAAGGGAGTGTAAAGGCTTCTCGCCTCATAGGTTGTTGGATTATTATTAGCTAGTACAAACTTTGAAACTTGGAAATAATCCCTTTTATGCTATCAGAGTCATCAAATGCCAAAATATAGACTAGGCATGTGTGTGACAAGTAGACTCTTACAGGCCTTCACTAGACCTTTGTTCAGGTTTTCTCCTCTTTGAAATATTGTCTCTGTTGCAGCAATGTTCTCGTCTGTATTTGTAACAGAACGTTGTAAACAGGCAATGCAGGCGTGAGTGAATGCAAACCTGCAAGGGAGGACTAACCTGACTTTGTATGTGCACAGCACAAAGAGCCAATCATTGCTGTTGTATTTAAAGTCTGGTTTAGTTACTGAGCAACGCGACTGTGGACAATATTGGACCCTGTGAAAAAGGAACGTCTCTAGTCCACGTGGGTGAAAGATTGAACCCTTGACACCAACAGTGAGGGGATCTGGTGGTTGTGTTATTCAGTGAGAGCATTTTGCTGCCATGGTTTGGGTTCTCTTGGCCGCTGAGACAGAACGGTCATTGCAAGTCAAATTATTATATACACCAATTATTCTGTCCTGAGTGGAATGGTTTCTCCCGGGATGATAGGACATGAGGCCCCACTGAATGCTCTGATGACGGTGAAGATTATCACGCAACGTCATCGGATATCTGAATACCTGGGAGATTTCGAGCGTCTGTCAAACCACCAAGCACCGACATAGCTTGTCTTTTCATTTCCATTAATTTGTCACCTGTTCGTGTTTTTGCTTGTAAGTGCTGAGGGAAACAATCCTCAGCTTCTAGGAAGGATTGTGTTTCACCGCCTTTCATCATATATAATGTATCACAGGATTCATTTTTTAATGATGTGATTGCTTTTTAGTTGGTAAACAAATTTAGATGCAAAATGAGTGAGTCTCTTTCCCCAGAGAGGAGCGACGCATTCAGTCAATATCCACAAATGACAATTTGACTGCCAATTGCTCAATTCAAAGCACAAAACCAACCCCTCATTGCTGACTGAATGGGTTTTTCAGCTGCATCCCAGAGCAGCTTCCCTTTGTGACAAAGATCTTTCACAACGGCTTAGACATCATTTAAATTTCCTGCAGGCTTCAACAATTCAAAGACCACTTTTTCCACCATTGTTGTGTTAAACTTGACTTTGCTTTTGTGGACATGCAAACTTTTGCGTGCTAGTTTGAGTTAATCACACGGCAAGTGTTTACAGTTTGGCTAATAGTAGCTTAGTGTGTCTAGGAAGTAGAGCTTATTAGAATGAAGACTAATGAAGATGAAGATCATTCATCAGCTGGCGTGAGCAGCGTTAAAGCAGGATCTAATTTTAAAACTGCAAATTGGGATTCTCTCCACACGGTGGGCAGCTGTAGCTGCGGTGAGATACAGAACAGAGCGATGACTTTGACTGTATGTAGCTTTTAATGCCAATATTATACATAAACAGTAAAGACTGATATATCTTAAACAACACATTTTTGAACATTCGCTTGTAAAAGTTTCAGTATCTTTTCTTCGAAACCATTTTGATTGGAGCTGATTTTCACATTTTGTCTTTTCATTTGCAGAGATTTGGAGCAATAACAGGTTTTCTCCAGGAAACTGTGAATCCCACTGTCTCGTCTCTCTGTGTGTCATTTGTACGCTTTGTATTCATTTGTACTTTGTGCTCGCTTCTCATCGTTTGGAATCCATTCAGATCTTTTCTTTCCCATATCATGTAGCCACATTAAAGATGCCTCTTTGCTATTAAACATTAGAGGTTTTTGGTTGCAAATAGGAGCCCCGGCGTCGAACAATAGTGATGAGCAGGCATGCTGAACAAAAGCATCTCAGTCAGAGAGGCAGATTTTAGTTTGCTGCTAATGGGGACCAGCACTCAGAGACTTAAAACCATCATCTCCACTGGCTTAGAACAGAAACCACAGGGGAGGAATAAATGAATGAATTGAGGAGCGAGCAGGAGAGAAGCGGTAGGAAAATAAAGGAGGATTTAATAAACGAAATGGAGGCGATAAATTTGTGAAGACTGTTATTAGAGCTCGTATTGTATTCTCTAGGTTTGGATTTCACAACTCTTGGTTGAACAATAGAACAATCAAGCTTTTTATTATCAAGATGTGTTTCCTGCGTTGCTCACAGTCGTCTCTGCCTCCACAGCACATTCATCTGTTAAAAACGGTCGTCTGCAGAGATGTAAATGAAGATATGGAGCAGCAGTGATTATTGTCGCCCTACATTACCAAACACATTCTTAACACAGTTGTGGTGCTGAATATCTTACAGCAAAGTACATCTGACTATATATAGACTGTATATACTGTATATATATATATATATATATATATATATATATATATATATATATGTATATATATATACATATATATATATATATATATGTGTGTGTGTGTGTGCTAGTGCTGTCAGCGTATTAATTAACGAGCTAACACGTTGACGCCGTGCAGCCCCACACGGGGCGATCCGCGATAACTCGCTCATGGAGATTTGCCGTGTTAATGCGGTTGTGGCGTTAACGTCATTTTAACACTGACAGCACTAATATATATATATATATATATATATATATATATATATATATATATATATATATATTTATATATATTAATTTTTTTTCTTTGAAGCCAACAGGAGAAGGTCTCAGTTCATATCCAGTTAGTCATATGGATACTTTATCCTTGTCAGTATTGCTTATTGTTAGTAATAGTTAATGCTGTCCGTGTCTGACGCTGGTAAACCTTTTATAAAGAAGCGTAGTTATGCTCTTCAGTTTTTGTCACGACACCAGAACATATTTTTACTGTTAGTTTGTCTTTAAAGGACACGAGCTGCATTTTCTCTTCAGATGGAGGCAAAATGAAATCCTCCTGATATTCATTCACACATTTTGCCAACAAGCTGTTTAAAACTCCTCTTAATCTGCCAAAGTTTCAATTTGTTTCTTGTGATTTTTCAAGAGGGATTCTTGTTTTTGGTCTTCTCTGATCCTGCATTACTCCCTGTAGGGAAATTCAGTGTTATCTCTTCTTTCCCACAGCTCGGTCAGAGTTAAGCTGCTGAACATAAAGGCTACAGCCTGTGGGGATTCATCCCTCAATTCAGCAAAGGTGTGCAGAGGAAAGAGCACTCCCTATGCCCCCAGAACAAATAAATCAGAGAGGCGTGCTTTGGAATAAATGCGAGGATTGAGGGAAAGCTGCCAGACAGTGATGTTGAAAGAACAAAAAGTTTAGATGCTCTCAAAGCTCCTTCACCTGTTCAAGTTATCATCTGACTCCCACAAGACAGAAATCCAATTTGGCATGTAAAAAGTAGGCTTTGATAGATTGCATGTTCCTGTTTTTCCTGCAGATTTGTTGGTGTGTAAAGAGCGCAATAACGCATCAATGTTCTCACACCATCGGTAGAAGAGCTTGTTAGCTGATTGTTTAAAACGAGTGTGTGTTGTAGACTGTTTGTCTTCACCAAATTCATGAAGCCAATAAGATTTTTTCAGTCCCACAGCCTCAGAGAGGAATCCATTTAAGACTTAGGGGATTCTGGATGGCGGTGTTGGTAGAAGATCTTTGCTAAGCTTGTTTGCACCTCATTTGCTGTGTGTTCTTGGGTATAAGCTGCAAATTCTCTCTGAAAGGAGGCCCTACCTGTAACAACTGAGCCCTGAGTTATGCTGTGTCTTGCTGAAGGACACTTCAGCAGAGCAGCTGTGTTTGTCACTGAGATTTCAGTTCTTCTGGCTGAATGGCTCGTCCTCCTGCCCAAAGTGGCACAATAAGAACGTCACAACAACCCTGTAGACACACAATGGAGTTTGCTCATAGTTTTTTTTCTTCTCTCCTTTTTTCAGCTCCATCTGTCTTCTTTTCTTTTTTTTCTTGTTTTTATAGCATTTCCTGCTCATTCATTTCCTGCAAACCTTGTTTATGTTACATAAGTGAGCAGTGACAAAGTCGCTTGTCTCTCTGGAGAGAAACATCTCTGCTCTCCCTCTCTTAGCTTCAGGTGTAGCTGCACATTGCGACGCTGCATCTTTTATGAATGGACACCTCTTTATCTAAGAAGTCTGTTGAGGCTGACACATGATCGCTTCCTTTTTTGCATAAATTATTTTCATGTCATTGTAAGAGTCGGAGTTCCCGGCACGGCGCACGCAGTAATGATTTGGGAGAAAAAGAAAAGCCAGAGCTTGTCAAGAGTTAAAAACTTGCCTGCAACCTGCCCCAGTCTGAGACAGGAGAAGGCGTTAGACATCGACAGGAAAATTCTCCAGCGTCAGAATCATCAAAGTGTATGCCACTGAGGTTTGAGGCGACAAGCCAACAGCTCTGAAGATCCTGCCACCACACAAGCCCAGAGAGGCCAGAAAGCATCAAAGCCTGCAAGACTGAGGAAAGTCCACTTTCTGAGAGGGAGAATGTAGGGGCAGCATGGTGGCACTGTTGCTCTCTCTGAGTGGGTTCTCGTCAGGTACTCCGGCTTCCTCCCACAGTCCAAAGGCATGACGTTAGTGGGGATGGGTGAATTGGTAACTCTAAATTGCCCATAGTTGTGAGACAGGCCTAACACTGTCTCTATGGCTGTATCCCAATTCAGGGTCTGCAGCCTTAAAGTACGCAGCCTTAACGGTCCACAAGGGCGGCGTACTCAAAGAACGCTGAGGCCGGAAGTGAGAGGCTTGTGAAATGGGACGGTCTAGCCTCCATTGCGCTGCCCAGGTTGCCTAGCAACCGTGACACTAACAGCTGGAAACGTTTCATACAGCTTTGTTTGACAGAAATGAAGGAGAAATCTTTTGTTCATTTGGTTGTTTGTTTCTACATGAGCTTTGATTTAATAAGTATCTGAGGCTGAGACCACAGGACTGTGAAATCATGATTATTGGGCTTCACTTCTGTACTGAACAGTCATTTAAGATTAGCTAGTAAATAACAAATAGCCAATGTTGTTCATGAGACTAAAGTCATCTCACTTTGCTAATGTAAATATAGCATGGCCAATATTAAAGTTATCATTTCAATCATTATTAGTTATAACAGCAGTGAATGACTCTGTTTCAAACACTGAGCTTCAGTAAAGATTCAAGTTGCATTTATTTATATTTCCTGTCACCTTAAATCTTCACTCAAAGACAGGTTTCTTTGACACTGTATATATAACTGTGTTATATATATGAGAGACAAATATTGTTCTTTTAATATGTTGGCATTACTACATTTGTCTCAATGCTTACTTTAAATATCCATGAAATCATCACATTCTCTTATAGATTAAAGTCAACTATTGAACTGGTATATTTTGTATTGTATGTATGTATTGTATTTATATATTTATCGTATATTTTGAAGTAAAGGCTTTAAAACCAAGTTAGTACAAACATCACTAATGTCACATAACTTTGCCGACATGTGGCCAACAGGAATGTTTGTTCTTCGTTATTAAACATTCACACATAAATAAGTAATATTCAGTACTTACTTTTAAAACTTTACTCTTCGGCCGCCCCTCTTCCGCTGTTTTTTTTTCCGGCAAAATTATCCACACTCACCGCCGCGCTATGCATTCTGGGATATGTTGGGCCACGAAGTCTACACCGCCACATCCTTAAAATTCAGTGAAATGAAGGACACATTTGAGGGCCGCATTTCGAGCAGCCTTTGAATTGGGACAGCCTTCGTCGCGTCGCTGTGACGTAATTGGCCTTAAAAAGCGGCCTTTATTAAGGCTGCAGAGCCTGAATTGGGATACAGCCTATGTGTTAGCCCTGCAGCAGACTGGCGTCCTGTGCAGGGCGTATCCTGCCTCTTGCCTGATCTCAAATTAAACATCCAGCTCTGTGTGGAGCCGGTCTGTACCGTGTTGCCTGTTATCATTAGAGGTCTAATGTAATGCCGATGTGCAGCAAACACAGACTCCATTTCGACTTGTTCTTCAAATTTTTTGGCACATAATATTTTGTCATGTGGAAAATCACCTGACAGGCTCGAGCAGCACTTGATTATCACCTCACCTGGTTTTTTTCTTGCTGCATATAGAGCCCACTCACGGTGAAGGTGCAGCTTTGAAGTAGAGGTCTCTGCTCTTCATCATCTTTGTTGTTCTTGATGCAGTGCCCCCCCCCCCCCCCCCCCCCACACACACACACACACACACACAGCTGCTAACAGGCTGGTGAATGGGTGTTTTCACCGTGCACTTTATAGTGGTGATTGAAAAAAAAAATCACATCAGTGCTAATTAATCCCTGTAATGATCCTGCTGGTTCCTGACAGCAGGGCAAATACTGCCAAGTGTGCTTGTCAGATAAGATTGTTGAGTGCTGTTAATATTCTGGAATACATGTACCGCCGTTACGTATTTAAAATACAAAATATGAGTAACTGTATTCCGTTACAGTTACCGTTTAAAAGGTGGTATTTAGAATACAGTTACTTTGTTGAAATAAATGGATTACACGGCGGTACTTTCCTGTTTCATATTGTCGCGGGTCAGGACTGTTTGGCTTTTGTTTGACATGTTCTGTTGTTCCAGGTGGCAGTGTTACGGTTGCCATGGTCTCTGCGACTGTGTGTTTCCTGGGTGAGAGAGCGCCTTTATGTTGTTGTTGTTGTTGTGCTAAGCTAATAGGCAGAATGCTACAGACATAACACTAAAGAATGTAGCCTCATGGGCAGTGTAGTCCGTGCTGCAGGGAGAATGAACGGCCATACCCGTTATGTGTCTGTGAGCACGAGGAGGGAGGAAAAGGAAAAGTACGAGCTGTCATCAAGCAAAAACGGGAGCTGGAAGCATGTAAATATAATAATAACCACTGCAGCCAAGAAGAGTGCCTGACGAGCCCAGCTGTAAGTAAGCTGTTTAGACTCGACTGTACACCGTGTTCGTGTTTTCCTCCGAAACAATAAGTTCCGTTGGAGCAGCCTTTCGACGCCTCTCTCTGTCTCAAAGTTGACCCAGACAACAAAGTAAAGCTATTTTTCGGCTACGAGCCGACACGAACCCGACGTATCAGTCAGAGGTCCCTTTACTGCAGTTCGGAGCCGCGGACCTTCAGTAACAGTAATAAATCACAGCAACAGTACATTCACGTTGTTGTAAACAGCATGATAACATATTAAGTAATCCAAAGTATTCAGAATACGTTACTCTCATTGAGTAACGTAACGGAATACGTTACAGAATACATTTTAGGGCATGTAATCTGTAATCTGTAGTGGAATACATTTTAAAAGTAACCTTCCCAACACTGTCTTCAGTGTACTTTTGACTTACTTCACTGGTTCCTGGTTAGGACTAGATCCTTTTAGGACACCGTGCAGTGATGTCTTAGACAGGTCTTTTATTTTTGTGTCAAGGTTTTCAGCGTGCCAGTGTCCCTGTGCACAAAGCGCCACTTTGTTGTGGTGGAACTTGACAGATCCCTGACCTCAGTCCCATCCAAGGAGCGTCTGTGTGTGCGTGCATGCTTCGTGTTGCTGTCTGCACCTGTTCACTTGCATCCAGTGTGTGTTTGGCATAATGTGAGTGTGTCTATTGTGTTAATCCATCAGCAGAAAGGCTTCCCCTCTGGGTTTCCTCATTGTTGTTTAACTGAGAACTTTTCCTCTCAGTCAGCACAAACACACACAAGCGGAGAGAGAGGGAGGTGCATGCTGTTTGCTCAGGGCCAGAAACAGCACCTGGACTGAAGCATCCAGCTGAATTCACCACACTTCCAAAGCTGACAGCTCACTGCACAGACCACTATTTTTATCTCCTCTTCTTCCTCTTCTTTTACTTGTCTGTCGTCTCTTCCATTCACTTCTTTTCTCTTTGTTCCTCTCCACCTTTCCCTCTTCTTGCTCTCTTAGTGTCCAAGTCTTTCTTTTTGCTGTTACATGGTGCGGTCTTGAGCAGGGAGCATTTTTGAAAACTCTTCTCACTGTTGAGTTCAAAGCTGACATTGACATTCGGCGCTGGTGAAGGAAACAGGCTGAAAATTGATTGATATGCGTGCTGCGTTGGCTTTAAATCAAACTCCAAAATGCCGATTCTGTGCAGCGTAGGTCGTCTTACGGCACGTATAGAGTCGTGTTTACTGTGACCGTTCCAGATACTTAATTTATGAATTACAAATCCATCCCTGTGTTCATTTAGCCAGCGTAAATGTAATCTTTCAAGTTTCTAATTATTCTCCACACATCCCTGAAGGCCTTCCTCTTATTCAAGGGCACTCATTAATCAAACACGCATGTGAACATACACTTCACATATGCAGGCAGTGAGAGCCCAGGGAACAGATACGGGAAGCATGCACAGCGTTGTGGAAATACCATGAATACATTTACAACATAATTATAAATTCTCACAGAAAACACTGCTGCTGGGAAGTATGTAAAATGTGCCGTCTCTAAGTATGAGAATCTCAAGTTTCGAGCCCAGACTTCTCTGCTGCCATCCTTCATTTCATATTTTCTTTGTCAGGTTGCTATTCATTCATTCATGTATGCATATGTTGATGTATTTAGCCTTTGCTCCAATCTCTTAACAGACTGCAGTTGCTTCTCTCAGTCAGCATTCAAGTTGTTCTTCCTTTTTGAGCCCTATTCATGCTGTGCGATCTTAGCTTAAAAGATGGGAAACATGAAATATTCATGCTGGAATCTCTGGTTGTGAAAGTTGGTCTAAGTTAAAAGGAAACAATATGTTGTTCATTTATTTATTTGTTTTCTGTTTTTTCTTCTGTGGCACTGAGGGACTGAGGCTAACAACACAACACACTCTTTACAGATTTTCAGCCTAAAAAAAGAATTAATAAATATTCCACTACTGTAGATTCCTACTTATCACACTTAAAATAGTTTGCTGTGAGGGTTGGTTTAGGAGGTTTTTTTTTTCTTCTTCTTCTTCTTTTTTTTTTTTACCAGGCTGTGAATGTTTAGTTGTACTGTAAACGTGGCCGTTTTTATGTGGCAGCCAATGGAGAAAGCCCTGCTTTTGTAGCCACTGGCTGAAGGAACTACAGCTCACTTTCATGTTGTCAGTCTTGGACGTTGCTGCTTGACTATAACGCGACACAAACAAAAAGAAGCAGCCACATCCTCCTGGATCTATTGAGCTACTGCACCTCTCTTCTTTGCTTAAGCAGCATAACATTGGGTTTGTTTTTTTTAGTTTAGGACAGGGGTGGGGAACTCCAGGCCTCGAGGGCCGGTGTCCTGCAGGTTTTAGATCTCACCCTGGGTCAACACACCTGAATCAAATGATTAGTTCATTACCAGGCCTCTGGAGAACGTCAAGACATGTTGAGGAGGTAATTTAGCCATTTAAATCAGCTGTGATGGATCAAGGACACATCTAAAACCTGCAGGACACCGGCCTTTGAGGCCTGGAGTTGGACACCCCTGGTTTAGGATATCCAAAATTCACTGAAGATAGGCTTTATCTATTTATCCAGATAAAAACAGTTTTCCAATTTTCTCTCTTTTGTGATAAATAATTCCACATAGAGTCAAGTTTGCTCTCCTTATGCAGCATGAGTTTATTGCCTCAGTAAAAAGCTGTATTTACCGTTGCGCCACATCACATGATCTTATACACGTTTTGGAAAAGAAACTTATTGATACGCTCTATCTGTCCTTTGATCAGAGTCAGTGAAATCTCATAAATCATTACAGCCGTGTGCAGTGCTGACAGTACAAAGGAAACAGATTTTATTTTAATGCAGAGGACAGCACGCTTAAAAAATAGATTAAGCAGGTTTTGATGTTTTACTAATTGCTGTACTTGTAGTTGAGGTAAAAATGGAGAAAAGTGTTTTAACCGGGCAGGAAGGAAACACATTTTGACATATTAAAGCTCTGAAAAATGTTTTGACATTAAGAGGTGCTTACAACATGCTAAAGTTAGTGTTTAATGTAATTTTTAGGAATATTTCGTCTTTTGACTCAGTGCTAAGGGTTTTTACATATTTGACATAATGCTAGAATAATCCAGAGTTGTTTATATTTAAATATTAAAGTCCCTGATCCCAACAACAAAATGCTAAATCTTTGTGCTCTCATTAACCTAAATGTGGATGACAGACCTTTTGAAGTCCTTTTAATGATTTATTTTTAATGGCCTTTTGTAGTTAAAGCAAACACAGCAGCAGACGAGCAGCCAAACATTTCTGTGTATCTCTGTGTGTCAGCTTCTCTGCGTTTGTGTGTGGTTTTTATACATGTGCGTCCGTCTCCATCGCCGTTTCTGTGAGGCGATTCTGTCAAGACGTGACAGAGTGCAAACAAAACAAGTGTGTTACCTGGTGCTGTGTGACACCTGTCGGCTACCATCCACCGTCCAACCTCACAGTCAGACTGACCTTTCCAAAACAACAACAGCATATGTGTGTGTGTGTGTGTGTGTGTGTGTGTGTGTGTGTGTGTGTGTGTGTAATTCTGTCCTGCTGTGTTGAGTGTGTGTGTGTGTGTGTTCTGTTTGTTCTGCTCCTCGAGTCTATGCTCAGCACCCTGCATACCTACAAACAGACACACAGGTAGACAGATGGGCAGGCATGTAAGAAAACAATGGAAATTTCCATGACAGTTTCTTTCATACATAATCTGATGGTCTGCTGGAAAAACAGCTTTCCTGTTTCCTTCTTTTCTATCAAATATATTATTTTCCAAAGACAGATCTTCATATTCATTTATTATGAGTTTCAGATAATAGCGCTGGTGTATGTACTAATAATCCCTCTGAACCAAAAGCTTAGCTCTAAAAGTTCAGGTTGTTTTTTTGTGTGAATAAAGGAGTACCTGAAGTAGCTTCTTCTGTATCCTCTTGTGAGTCTGGGAAACAAATGACTCTTTCACCTCATGATTATACTGTTATGTCTTCAGCGTGTGTCAAACTAATGTGACTTATAGAAACAAGTGCTACCTGTATTGCTGATATGTTGTTACCAGTGAATGAGGCTGACATTGGCCAATAGACTGGTTAATCTGATGCATCATCCCTATTTTCTTCTACTCTTGGCTCTACAGCTGTGGTACAATTTTCATCTCAGGTTGGCTTTACAGGGGAGGAGCTAAAGTCATGCAAAGCTACTCGAGTCAAAAAAAATGTGGCATTGGAATTGAGCATAATATGTTAATTCTGACCAAAAGTTTTAAAACCATAGTGGTATATTTATTGTAACTGTCCAAAAAAAATGTAAACATATCTTCCTGTGCCTTTTCCCCGCTTAGTTTATCCACTGCACCGACTTCATCATTAACTCCTCCCGATCGACCATATCTGGCAACCAACTCATTATCTCCCCACTGGTTTCAGACTGGGTATGCATTAAATATGAGATTCTGTGCCGCTCCTTGGTGTTTAGATGGTGTTCACACAGTACTGTGCATATTTACAGATCAATCAGATAGTCCATTGTCTTATGTTGAACAGGTTCAGCAGCACTGTCATTTTCTTTGCAGGTTTTGTTAATAAAATAAAATAAAATTAGAAAAACAGATAAAATCAAACTGCATTCTTAATGCTTTGGTTCACCGTGGTCAGTGTGTTTCTGTGTATGTCAGTTTTATTTATTACTTTCTTTTTTCATCTTTTTTGTCTCCCGATTGAATGGATTTGATTTGGACACAATGGACTTGATTAAGGAGTCATTAAAGATTAAGGTGGGCTGCTTAAGCTCTTAATTGCTATGGAAAATATTAAACTGGCATAAACAGCCAGTCAGCCCTTGCACATAAATATGAAAACATATTTGATGTTAGAAGGAAAAGAATTCCTATGGATAGACTGAATTTAGTCATTGAACCTAAAGCACTAAAATCCTTGGGTTTATGTCTATAAATAACATCTTTAAGCGTTACTGGTTTACAGGATTGACTGTGTTTTCTGGTTTATTTGACTCTCAAATTCAAATTCAAATTTTATTTGTCACGTACACAGTCATACACAGTACGATATGTAGTGAAATGCTTGGACAACTGCTCGTGACCTAAAGAAAACAAAAAAGGAAAAGGCTATGAATAAGATAGGAAATAAATATGAAAAATTAAAAAGGGTAAATTTAACTAAGAAGGAATAAAATATAAATTAAGGTTAAAAATGAAATAACTGTACAACACAAATTAGAATGAAGGGTAAATTTAACTGGGAAGAATAAGATAAAATATATAAATTAAAGTTGAAAATAAAATAACTGTACAACAAAATACACAATATAGAACTATATAAGAATGTATGAAGAAATCTAAATATAAATAAATATATACACAATAACAGCAGCTGTACAAGTATTAACTGGAAATGAAGAATATAGTGACCAGTGTTGTGCAAAAAAACAATGTGTGCAAAACCAAAGTCCAGAAAGTCCAGTGTGTGTGTAAGAACCATATGTGTGGGTCAGTACTGTGTGGTGGTGTGATTGAGAGACCGTATCGCCTGCGGGAAGAAGCTCCTCCTCAGTCTCTCTGTGTTGGTCTTCAGGGAGCGGAATCGCTTTCCTGACCTCAGCAGAGAGAACAGTCTGTTGTTGGGATGGCTGAGGTCCTTCACGATCTTCCTGGCCTTGGTCCAGCACCGCCTGCTGTAGATTGAGTGCAGGTCAGGGAGCTCGGAGCGGATGGTGCGCTCAGCTGACCGCACAACCCTCTGTAGAGCTCGTCTGTCCTGCATGGTGCTGTTCCCGAACCAGGTTAAGATGTTTCCCGCCAGGATGCTCTCTATGGTGCACGAGTAAAAGTTCCTGAGCACCTTGGAGGGCAGTTGGAAGTCTCTCAAGCGTCTGAGGTGGTAGAGACGCTGTCGGGCCTTTTTCACCACGGTGTTGATGTGACAGGACCATGACAGGTCCTGCGTGATGTGAACTCCGAGGTATTTGAAGCTGTCCACTCTCTCCACTGGGCACTCGTTGATGACGGGGGTCTGGTAGTTCCTCTCCTGCTTAGTGCTGAAGTCCACTATCAGCTCCTTTGTCTTACTGACGTTTAGAAGGAGGTTGTTCCTCTGGCACCAGTTCTCCAGATTCCTAATCTCCTTCAGGTAGGCCGTCTCGTTGTTATCAGAGATCAGGCCCACCACGACGGTGTCGTCAGCAAACTTGATGATGGTGGTGGAGCTGGTAGTGGCCACACAGTCATATGTGTACAAAGAGTACAGCAGGGGGCTCAGAAAACACCCCTGGGGGGCTCCAGTGCTGAGCCCCACTCTCCTCATGTCAGCAAACTGACGTGTCAGTTGGACCGTAAGAGTTTAATAAACCGTCACCGATGGCGTTGGTTTCTCTTTTTCCACCCTCTGATCTTCATAGCTTGATGTGATGGTTTGGTTGAATGGAGATTCTCAGTGAGACATACTGAAGCGGGAAGCAAGGCACCAATACTACTTCCCACCTCAAGACTGCTATTTATAGAGGAGGTGTGATGTTTATTATTTGTACTGTGGTATGTACATAAAAAATGTGTAAAGGTTTATTAGATACTGAAATAACTCCATGTAATCATTAACCGGTAAATGGTAAATGGACTGATTCTTAAATAGCGAATTTCAACCCTGAGCACTTGTCTCATTCACACATTCACACGAGCACATTTTTATTTGCTATGTATTTAAAATTCAACAACTTGGTGTTGGTATCTTGCCCAAGGATATTTGGATATTTGGCATGCAGATTGGAGCAGCCAGGGATCGAACCACCAACTTTCTGATTTACCTTCTCTTCCTGAGCTTCCACCTCAACTACACTAAAAGTAGAATCCATTTTCTTCTACTTATCTAGGCTGTGGAGCCAGGAGTCTATACACTGTATTCCAAATTATTATGCAAATTGTGTTTAAGAGTCATAAAGACTAAATAAGTTGTTTTTCAATTAAACCCATGGATGGAATTGTGTCTCAGGACTCTTTGTATCACTGAAATCAATCTCGGACACCTATGATCATTAGTTTGCCAGGTGAGCCCAATTAAAGGAGAAACTACTAAAGAAGGATGTTCCACATTATTAAGAAGGCCACAAATTTCATGCAAAATAGGAAGGAAAAATGATGTCTCTGCTGCTGAAAAGCGTGAAGTAGTTGAATGCCTTGGACACGTAATGAAAACCTTAGATATTTCACGAATATTTTAGCGTGATCACCATAATGTTAAAAGTTTGTGGCTGAGTCAGAGCACACATGGGTTCGTGCAGATAAAGCCACAATGATGAAGGTGTCCGCCAGATGAATACATCAGATTAAGAGAGCAGCTAAAAGGCCATCACAAAGCAGCAAACACATATCTGAAGCTGCTGGTGCCTCTGGAGCCCTGTGAACATCAAGGTGTAGGATCCTCCAGAGACTTGCAGTTGTGCATAAACCTTCTATTCGGCCACCCCTAACCAATGCTCACAAGCAGAAATGGCTGCTATCGGCATAAAAGGAGAAGAATGTGGTCACCATTCTTCCCTGACTTCAGTCCTATTGAGAACCTTTGGAGCTCAGGGATCCAAACAACAGCTCTGGGAGGCTATTCTGACATCCTGCAAAGACATTCAAGTAGAAAAGTAGAAACTTTCCAAAAAGGTCCATGGATGCAAGAATTGTAAAACTGCTATCAAATATGGGGTCCTATGTTAATATGTAACTTGACCTGTTAAGATGTTTTTGATTGAAATAGCTTTTGATTTCAGTGAAATTGATCTTCTAGTGCTGCAAATTCAACAAATGACCATTTTCAATTCTCTACAACCTATAAAATCTTTTGAAACTCTGTGTGCGTAATAATTTTCTAAAAAACATACTGTTTTAATTGGGAGGTTTGTTCAGTAGTATTTGAATTATACTCTATTGGTTGATGACTCGAAAATTATGCCAACTGTCATTTGAATTGACTATTTAGGAAAAACAGAGAAAAATATCATTTGCATAATAATTTGGAACCCGGTGTAGAGATATTAAGACCTTGTTTTCCAGGGAAATATCAACACATTCCTAAGCCAGTCAAGAGACACGAATCTTTCAGCATGTCTGGAGTCTGCCCCAGTTGGACATGACCAAACCACTTTAATTATGAAGGCATCCTAATCAGATGCCTGAACCACCATATCTATCATACAGAGGAACAGCGGCCCTCCTACATAACCAAGCCCAGACACAATAGCTAACTCCTCCCTTGACCACAACTGGATAGTATACAATTGTAGTATCAACATCACTGCAGAGACTACATGTCAACATTCATTGACCAAGATAGTTGAACTCTTCAACTTGAATAGGCTCCCCAACCAAGAAGATAGAATCCATCCTTTACTATGTGAAAATCATGGCCTCAGACTTGGAGGTGGTAAATCTCATTTCAGCCATTTCACAGTCAGCTAAAAAACCACCCCATGGATGCAAATCATCATTCAGTGAACCCTCTCCATAAATCACCTCCCAAATACAGTTGAATAGTTTGATTCCCAGAGTGTTCCCTGGAGCTGTTGTTGGGGGAAATTTATCTTTGGTAGGCCCAAGAAAAATTGATCATGGGTATGGAGTCAGTCTGAGGGCAAAAGACACCAAGAACAACAAGTCTAAGAGACTAACAGACTTGCGTCACCCTTAAGGTTCAATGCTACTTTATTTATACACGAAGTTATATTTGGTTTCCAGAAAAATGAAACACAAACGCCTGTTTGAACCTGACAGACACATATTTGGTATGAATTACATAAAAAACAGTTCCTTCTAAGTTTAGTGGTGGTGGCAGGGACAAAGCTGTTTTAGGAACGATTTGTCCTGCATCTTGGAACTAGAACCTCCGTCCCAAGGGAAGAAGCTGAAATTCATCCCGTAGAAGATGAGAACCATTGTTAAAAATGGATAAAGCCATCTGTTGCAGCTGTTTAGAGTACAGGGAGGCTAAACAGGGCTGTGACTCACCTCTCAGACGACTGGAGCATCTCACTATCTGATTCGGTGAGTTTGTCTCTGTGACAGAGGTCTGACCAAACCATGCCACCAAACAAAAAGATAAAACAGACTCAATGAAAGAATGATAAAACAAAGTTAAAATTGTTCTGTCAATGTGAAAATAATCAAGTTTCCTAACGCAGTAAAGGTGCTGTTGGACCTTTTTGCAGACCGATTTCATCAAAGTTCAGTTTTTCATTGATTATGGTCCCAAGATATTTATATGATTGCACTCGCTCTATTTTGTGACCCTGGAGAAAGTCTTGAAGCCCGATATTATTGGCTTACTCAACGAGGCCCAGTAGCACTGAGAATGAGCCACACTGGTCCACTCTGCTATGGGTCACAGGAGTTGTAGAGGCTGGTGGTTTGAGGATCGGGCAGCAGTCAGTTGGGAGGATTGCCAGTCCGATCTCTGACTCTTCAAACTGACTTCAGGGATATTGAAGAGTAAAATGTTTGATGTAAATCTGATTCTATAAGCTGTGCCAGAAGTTTTAAATAAATGCATTTGCAGGGGTTGCAAAAAGCAAACACTGATTAATGGCAATTTAGCTTCTGAAAATGTATGTTTTCTTAAAAGAAAAACAGCTGCTCATTCATCAAATTGTCAGCTACCAGCAAATTCTTTGTTTAAAGCTACATTTATAATTTAAAGTGCCACATGGAAACTAAACCGTTTACTAGAACTTCTCCTGTCTTTGCACTTTTTGTGTTTTTGTGCAAGCAAACCACTTTATAAGACAAAGGAATTAGAAGGAAAGGAATAGCCTTGCCTTTACCTTTTGTGCTCTTTTTTACCAATCAGTTTCAAAAAATATCACTGTAAAACCTTAAAAAGATAAAATTGAAGTGTTTTTCATTTCATTTTGTTTGCGGCATCGATTGGCTTCGCGTGTGGCCGTGACTTTAGTATCTGATTCAGCGTGTGTTCACGCCTTTGACAAAGAGCCTGTAACGTATCTGTGGTGTTTACATTCCAGACACCAGCAGGCATCAGCACCTTTTTAATAACAAGGCCCAGTGTGCCCATATCTTTGATGAATAGTCTCATCCATACCTTTATTAAAAGTCCCGGTGTGCGTGCTCGTCTTTGATTAAGGGCCTCATATTTGTACGTATCTGTTGGTTAAAAGGCCCAGCGTGTCCATACCTGTAAATAGTTGTTCACTGAAGGTCTTCTCCTTTGTGAAGTGATCTACTGTATGTGCACTGTTCTTAAATATGTGGGTACAGTTTAGTGTAAAACACGTGTCTATTCTGTTTTTACCATGTTTTCTGCTTTGCGTGTTTCTTTCTGGTAAGCACCAATAACTGCAAGTGTGTTTAAAGCATAAATAAATATGTTCTGTAAAGATCAAAATTATCATTAATAAAATAAACAATAAAAGCAAAGGCAAAAAAAAAAGAGGAAAATTATCATCCGCTTAATTTGAAAGATTTGTTTTCACCACTCAGCAGCTGTTTCTCCCATGTGGGGGAAAAAGTTGCTGCTGAAAGGTTCAGTAGCTCTAATGTCACATGTCGAGGATTGTTAACAGCATTTTTTTAATTCATCATTGTAGCAAAAGAGACTTTATTTATTTTATATTGAGTGCATACTGCTCACAAATTAACAAGATTAAAGTTCATGTTGATGAGATGGACGTGAGAAAGTCAGATTTGCCTTATTTATCAATAAAAGTCCGATTTTCAGTGAATCCCAGATTAATTTAATAAAAGAAGGCAAAGTAAGCAACTCTCCTTCAACGTATCTCCTCAAAAGGATGACCAAGGTGTAGTAAGCTGCCCCTGACTGCAGCGGGGAAACCTGGTTGATTGTTAACGACAAAAACAATCCTTTTCTTTGCACTCAGTAGGTGTTTAACGATATGAAAGGGTGTGATGTTAAATGACATGTGAAAAGCTTAAAATGACTTGACGAGTTGGGCAAAAAGTTTCAAACAGTTGCTAAGTTAGCAGTGTGGTTGTTATTATTATTAAATTTTTTTCTTTACTTTAAAACTAAACAGGAAACTCTGGCATTCTGCCTGCGCTGAGCCTGGCTGATGGGAACATTTGACACGGGGATGTGATAATCTAGAGATAAAAATGTGAGACAGGGCCATAAAATGCTTCTTTCCTGCTTCTTGATCCATTAAACACTGTGCTATAACAACATTAGTGTAATAACTCAAGAGCTGCTATTTCTAGCACGAGAGTCTGAAAACTTAGTTTTGGACTTTTACACATGTTTGATGTGTTAAAATAGACTTTAACAGTTACATTTTTCCCATTACAGCTATACATGATGGTCCCATAGTGCCGGAGAGAATAATGTTGGAAACTCTATCTGTTGTTTCATTATTAAGTAAAGTATAATTGCATTGTGCAGTCCTTTACTGTGTGTACCTGCAAATCTAAAGTTGTAGGGACAATGAGGACACCGCATCCAGTTCTGGCCTGTCGTTCACCCTGCCTGCTAGCCAGCCAGCTCTCCTCAGTGGCCCACTTCATATTTCTAAAGCCTCCAGTCTAATCAGACTAGCAGAGAAACAATGGTTTTAAACAGTATGAAAAGGCCACGCATGGTGTGTGTGTTTGTGTGTTTGTGTAAGCGTATTAAAGCAGTCAGTAATTACCACGGTGCGTTCACACCCACACACATGCAGGCACCAGTATTAAAATGGGACTTTTGTTTCATTGTATTGTTGTTGTATAATTTGCATTATAACCCACAGAGCTGGCCCACTTGATTCTAATCAGTGTGTGGCTTTGGATGGACTCCTTCTAGTCAACCACACTTTTGAAAGCTTAGTGGAATCAACAAAAGAGTCAAAAGTTAACCTGAATATTAGGAAACCAGTGAAAAAAATCAGATTATGAAAATGTTATTGGAGCATAATTGCATGATATTTTATGAGGACTATTAGCATTTCTAATGCTACAACGAACAGTGTAAGATAAGTTTAAGATCTCATTAAAATCCCAATGTTCTGACCTGTCCTACAACATGATCGAGCTGGACATGTGCAAGCTGTTGGATTTCTCTTTAAAACTAATCAAAACTATTCGTATTGTTTTGCTGCTGGTTCATGCAGAGTTTGCTGCTAAATCACACACCCAGTCAGCGACAGCAATGAGCACAAGTTCAGACTTTAATGTAGGAATGATGGTGCACTTAAAGACACATTTAGTTAAATAGCTAATCCCATAATATCTGCATGACATTATCAGCCGCGACAGTGACGGCTTTATTGCCCGTTCTAACCACACACCTTTTCTCATTTATGGCACGAAGAGTTTTTAGAGAAGAATGAAAGAAGATCTTAAATCATAGTCATTACTTTTCTCTCACTTTTTTAACATCAGACGTTTCCCTGTATAACATACAGTTGACAGTTTAATGTGCTTATTTTGATCATCTGAAATACTGTGCACTCATTACTTAACCTTTTCACAATACCATCAGGGACTATAGGTTCTGACTGTGTCACTATGGAATATTTACATCTCTCCAGCAAAAAGAAGTAGAAGAGGCCTGAATAAGTCTAGGATTAAGACACACCGGTGCTGGACAGCCCCTCAGACTGCTTGGAACAGCTGCAACATGCTACCCTGTTTACTTTAAGCTTAAAACTTTTCAAGTCTTTTCTAGTCTGTGTTGTATTCAGGCATCACCCATCCTTTAAGTAAATGGAAAATTTCCAGAGGTGAAAAAGTGGCTGACATGAACTATTTGCACTTTGTTTCTGCTAATGAGAAAAGGAAACATTTCCTGTTACTCCCCTCGAGTCGTAATAAAGCTCAACTTGTTCCTTGTGTTTTAACTGACATTTATTTCGGACAGGAGGATTCTTCGACATGCCTTAACATGTAATGATGTCCAACCACAGCCGATACAATGCCGTCAGAACTAAAAAGAAATACAAACTTAAATGAATATTCTTAATAAAGCCCCTAAGCATTATATATGGTGAAACATTCCAACAAAACAATCAATAAAATACACATTACACCTCACACTGCGGTAATTGCACTAGAATATCACGCAACACTAGCATAATTACATACAACGAAAATAAACAAAAGAAAACATTTACCTCATTGGCCTCACTCAAAGGGAATAAAACTTTAATCCTTACATCGTGGGGAGGTCCAAAAAAGGCACTCTTTTATTTATCTTACTATTTACTATCTTACTGTGGACGTGCAAACCTCGTGGCTCGTCTCAATTAGCTTGCTGAGTGTGCCAGCCAAAAATACCCTCTTAGCAACAACAGACGGAACTATAGAAAAGGTTCCTATCTAATTGCACAATTAGTAAAAATAACACATTTAAACATATAAATCCAATGAACAAAACATGAATTACTATTGATTTATTTCTTAATATTTCAACTACTAATTGTTTCAACCTTACATATCTAATAAAATGAACTTAAATGCGAGAGTTGCCTATGACGGCAGCTACATTTCCCAACCTGATCCTCTCAACATTTCTCTGACTTCTTGTGTAAAAACAGCTTCAAAAACTACAAGGATACCAGAAAGAATTGGTCTTGTTCCTCGGGTTAACTTCACTTTACTTTAAAGGCGCAAAATGTAGACAGACCTGTTTGTGCTGTTAATGACCGACTGGCTTCACATTCAACGAAATCAATGTGAACCATTAAGAAGTTTGGAAAGCCAAAAGCCGGCACGCTCTGTGCACATTTAGCCAGTGTTACAAGCAGCCAATGCAAAACTAAAGGCCAAATCATGCAGGCATACAAAACTGTGACTCCACAAAGTGTTTCAGTGATCGTGCAGGCACACACTCCTCATTAGCACCCTCTCTCTCTTGACTGCACATAGCAATTACAGCTCTGTATTGAACACAATGGAGCTGGCAAGATGATGAATGGACAATAATGGAGTTTATAGGATGTATGTATGTGTGAGAAAGGCTTCCATCTATTCCAGGTGTGCTTTGATTCAAGTCCCTGTGGTATATGATTACATGCCTTTGTAAAACTCAATCAGACCTTTATGATGGCAGTAAACAGCACACCTATGAAAACACACACATTGTCAAGCAGAACCTCACTCAGGTTTAATGAGTCTTTTCAGTAGGCTGTAATCAACACAGCCTCTGGGGATTTCAGCTCTGCTATTAGGGAAATTATGGATTCTTTTTCTCTTATATTGTTCCCTCACTTATTTTTCATTTTGCATCAGATAGTTTTTTGCTATCTCCACGTTTGGGGAAATTAAATGTTCCCTTGCTCGTGGTAAAACAATTTAAATTAAATATGTTTTTGTGGCTATGAACAAGTTGCATAAAGACCCAAAACCAATGTGAGGGGTGATTTCACTCGGCCAGATTCTCAGCAATGCTGCCTCACAAAAGAGTTCATCTGCGAGCAGCTTGTATGTTCTTCCAATGGGTGTTCAGGTTTTCCTGGTGAGCTCCAGTTTCTACTGTCATTGACACCTCATTACCCAGAATACCTGCATCATGTTTTCATGACCAGACTCTGTTTTAGTACCACTGGGAATCAGTGAAGATACTTTTATGACCTTTTATACAGCAGAAAGAAAAAGAACTAAGGCTGGATTGCATTTAAAAAAGAAACATTGTTGCACATAATCTACGTGTATCCTTCATTTGCAGTTTTTAAAAAATATAATTAATGAGGATGAGTAATCAGAAAACAGACTGGTTTCAAGTGCAAAAGCATTTACAGCTCACATAAGCACCAGTACAAACTTTATATTTTTTTTTTTCAGTCGGAAAAATGTTTACTCAAGCATCTGTAAATGAATCTTTATTGAGACAATGAAAATTTGTCAGATTTTATTTTGAGGACAGACCTGTAAAATTGTTTAAGGGATTCTACTTTGAGCCAGACTTCACCCGTTGCCTACTGGTGGTGGTCAGAGGGCCCGGTGGCGCCAGTGTCCGGCAGCCTCGCCTCTGTCAGTGCGCCCCAGGGTGGCTGTGGCTAGAATGTAGCTTGCCATCACCAGTGTGTGAATGTGTGTGTGAATGGGTGGATGACTGGATATGTAAAGCGCTTTGGGGTCCTTAGGGACTAGTAAAGCGCTATATAAATACAGGCCATTTAATCAAAAACGAATCCAAAAACATGGCGTCATCCTCTCAATTGTTAGAGAAAGACAGTAAGAAAGACGGAGAGGGACACGCTCTGGCTTCTGGCATTAGGAGGGTTTGGGCAGCTTGAATTGCAATGACTCGTGACAAACAATTCAAGCTTCAGAAGATTTTCCACCTCTAAAGAGACTTTTGCAGAAAAGAACTGCTGTTCTGTGTCTGTTTGAGGAGTGAGGGTTAAAGTTACAGACATCGTCTTGACGTCTCCCCAACCCCACTGTTGCAAACTTTTTGGAATAGCATTTTTCAACAATATGCACTCGGTGGAGAAAAGCTCAGAGCTGAGGAAGAACCCCAGACAGTATAAAAGGTGGACGTAGACACCGTGACATCGCCGCCCTGTTATGCAGACTCAAGCTGGGCGTTTTTGTTGTTGACATATTCGTGCTTTAAAACCAGATGTGACTAGTTTGGAGTGGCTCTGACTGTGAAACTGCACACTGAATCTGAATTATCCTCCTTTCTCACTCGCAGAATAACCAAAATGAATTTTAAAAAATAAAATGTCCTCAGAATGACTGAGCCCATTAATTTATCAAGAAAGTGGTTACTGAGTTCAGGCCTGAAGGCTACATTCTCATGGATATCTATGGGACCAGAGGCCTTTTTGCAGCCGTGAGCATTGTCCTGAGGTGGCTGTTAAGAAGAATGCAGATTTAGGACACTTTCATGTTGGTTTCACTTTTCAGACCTGGAAGCTACGCCCATCTTTTATACTGTTGATCAGGAGAGCCACACATACTTTGGACACCATACCATAAGTCAGTATGGTTTAGAATTTGCAAAGATGATCTGATTAAAATGCTAATCTTTATGACGGCAGTGACCTCACACATGCATCTGTGGCACAACAAACATCAGCTGAAACAGAGTGATAGGTTTGTAGCTTGAACCCATCCGCTGGAACGTTGAAGACAATATAATTACACTGCTAAGCAAGACACAAATAGGCAAAGTTCTTCATGTTACTCGTGCACGGGAGAGACCGGACAGAGCGCCGTCCCTTCGCTTGACCCCAGTTGCTCTCGTCCGTCCTCCCGTAACACTGTCCTTTTATTGAGGTTACATGAATATGCATAGGTTCATTAACATACCGACGTCTACATACAAACAAAGAGTACCTTGCCTGTGTGTGTGTGTGTGTGTGTGTGTGTGTGTGTGTGTGTGTGTGTGTGTGTGTGTGTGTGTGTGTGTGTGTGTTGCTGATCAAAGGGTCAAACATCCTTGGTCAGGAAGAGGGTAGACTAGACCCCCCCCGGTGAGGAAGTCCAGCAGTTCATCTAAACAGAAAAGCACTTAGACTAGAACAGACGTAGCTACGTTAATCCTACCATAAAACAATTAAAACAAGATGCGACCTCTTCCCGTGCTCCCAGGATGTAGGTGTGCATTCTAGTGTGGAATGCACACCAAGCCTCTGTAGCCTGTTAAAGATCACACAACTTATCACTACACAATTGATTATACACCTCTAAGCATCTATGGTTAAATATTTCTAAGCATAAATAACAATCAACAATACAAACTCTAACACAGAGTCCTTTGTAAGTTAATTTAACCTTCACAAATTTTACCTGCATCAGCACTATCGCTCAACCTGGGAAATACAAGCACTGCATTGTCCCAGAGTACTTAACTCCGAGAGGTCAGTGAGGTCAGCAAGCCCTCATTAAGCATAACAAGAGTCTTAAAGATGAGTCAGCTCATGGCTCTTTTAAAGGATAGAGGTGTGGTTACGAGAGCTTTGACATGGAAGGGGTCAAATTAAGTGTCTGTGCATGTACTGCCAAGCTGGAGTTGATGAAAAAAAAGCCATCACCTTTCAGTCGATATTGGGAGATTATTTCATTAGTCAACAAGGCACACAGTCATCTGTTTATTAGAGATGGTCGCACCTGAACTGTGAACATGAAACCTGAGAATAAGCTCAAAGATTCCCTTTGTGCTACATCGTTAAGGAAAGGAAACTAGCCAACCTCCAAAAGACACGTTAGATCGACTGTGACCTGACAATCAAAGGTGAAGATGGTTATTCAGGACATGTCTTAAATTAGGCAACACTTCCTGGGTGGTCAGAAGCTTCAAAGGGTATGCAGCATCATCACTCTTCTTCATCTTCCTCCCCCTCCTCCTCCCCCCTTTTATATCACATCACAGTGGATAATCTTCCTCTGTCTCTCTGTCGAGCCTTGCCGTTCTATCTTTGTCTCCAAACTGCTCAACCTGAGATGTCCATCATGATCATTCTCAATCAAAATCTTAAAATCTCCAGTTTCCAATCATTCATCACAGCAGGTCTTGTTGCCACCTTGTAAACCTTCCCGTTGACTCTTGCTGCTATCCTTCTGCTATCCACATTTCTCCACCCTCTCCACCCTGATTACACTTCTTCACCTCTCTTGTGCACTGCCTTTTGCTGTCGATGGATGACTCACTCATTCAAACTCATCAAGCTTCATCACTTTGTTGTTACTCCTGTTCCCCTCTCATTCAGAGACATTGAGAGTGCTCTAATCTTGCTTCTACTGACTATCATTCTTCTTTTCTCCACAGCAACCCTCCACCTGCTCTCTACTTTCAACACAAATCATAATGTCATCTGTAACCATGAGTCCATGGAGACTCGCCTTTGCGTTCTTCATGCTCTTCATAACTGCCCTTACTACTTCTTTACTAATGATCTTGCATGTGCTGATTTACCAGCTGCCCTCTATTTGTACCCACTCACCTTCTCAGCGTACTATCTTCACTGGTCAGTACATTTCCTTCTCTATCCTTAATCTCCTTTACCTGCTGCACATCCTTTCCAGTTTGATGTTTCTCCCAGTCAATCGATACGAGTCCTATTCTCCCTACTTAGTGTTCAGCCTCACATATAACTTATTATAAGCCTTTTCTTATGCCTTTGCCACCTCTCTTGTTGCTATTCTCTAGCCTCCAAGTGACAGACTCGTCATCTCCCTCACTATAACACTTTTTTTATACTTTGCTAATCTCTTCCTGTAATTACTTTCCTATATTTCCTCCACCACCAGTCTCCTTGTACTCTTTTCTGCACTTTCCCAGTCATCTATTAACTCCTCCCTGAACTCTGCACAGCATTCTTCGTGCTTTAGCTTCCACCATTGAATCCTTGCTTTTAGGTTCACCTGCTCTTCCCTCTTTATTTCCAAAGCTATCTTACAGACTACTAACTGCATTTTTGCCTGCCACCACCTTGCAGCCTCCTTTCTTTTTTATATTGCACCTTCTGCATAAAATATAGTCCAGCTGTGAGCACCACCCTCCACTCTTATATGTGACCCTATGTCCATACTTCTGTGTTCATCACAGCCATTTCCATCCATTTTGCCAAATTTGCCACCATCTGCCTTTCTGCATTTTTCCTTAGCATCATACTTACCCAAACCTCCTCATCACCTCTGTTCCTTTCACCTACATGTCCACTTTAGTCTCCTCCAGTCTTCATCCACCTGTTCAACATTATATTAGTTTAATATATTGCTTTGTTTTTTATCCAGCATTCTGTGATGTTTGATATTAGATAAATATTTCGCACCACACAGGATGTGTGCAATGTTTTGTGAGAACTTTAAAAATGACACATAAAAATGACAGTTTGATATTTCCTGGTAACTAATCCTCCTTTCTTTGGAGAGAATCCCCACCTGCTCTGAAATGACGGTGAACAGCTGTTAGCTTTAAGTGTCAGCATTGCACTGGACCTCATTCTGTTGATTTATGTGTTTTCTGGAAGAGTTGCACCTAGTTTGATGGCTGTAGTCTTCTTTGAGTTTTTATATGACTCTTTCGTATAAAGCAGAATCCAATGTTCCCACAAATATCAGTTTAATAATCTTTTTCTTCTGTTTTTGTTGTTTAATGATGCCAAACATGGTCTAGGTGCATTAGTGCCACCTTCTGGGTGCAGCTGTGCATCATCCAAGGTGCTGGTAAAAACAAGTCAGATTAAGATTTTAGGATATTAAGATAAGAAAGTTACATAGTAATGGAGAGAGACAGAAAAAACGAGTGCTTATGAAGGCAAAACTATTTGGTTACATGCAAAGAAAATGAAAAGTTGTAAATGGACTTTATCCGGCTCATTGGATCTTCTTCAGGAATGTGAATATATGTTGTTATGTTTTTTTTTTGCACAATAGTTAGATTGGAACATTAAAATGACGTTGGTAGCAAAGCTAAAACAGAAAACAGAGCTGACACTTGGATGTAATGGTAGAAAAGAAAACTGCTGGCACAAAATGTGAAATATTTGATTTTCACAAGATTTCTTTTTTCCCATGAGCATCAGGAGTTAGTCCACTCCACCCAGCAGGCTTTAGACTGGTGAGTGGCCATGCTGCCCACAACAGCTTTACGTGGAGGTTGTTTTGTCTGTATGTGGACAGCCTGTCCTCATCAACCATAAATTTTCCCCTCCTCCTGGTGTGAAGAAACTAAAGGGAGAGCAAGTTAAATGAAATGAAGCAAAGGGCCTTTTTGAACTATGCTGTGCTTAGCTATATGAAGAAGACAAGTAGCTGATATTTTCTATTCTAACTCCTTCATCCAAAGCTACAGAAACATTTTCCCCACGCAGATCAAACATTTATTACACTCGTGTTTGTATTCCCGCCCGCTGCACAAACTTCCTGTGTGCTCATGCTTCTGGCGTCGCCTGCGCTCAAATCTTGACTGGCTGATTGATTGCTGCTCAAATTTGTTTTGTGCTTATTGAATAGTTTCATGTTAATGATCTCCTTACTCGGTTTTAAACATTAAGCCTCTGTTCTGTTTCATCGTTTGATGTGCCGCTCTGCCTCCCTTTTTTTCTTCTGTAATTACGGGAGAGATTTTTTGATGTTGTTTTATCAACTTATCTTGTGTCTCATATATGCAGCAAGCAAACAACTTTAAGGTAATCGTGTGCAAATGCAAAAATCTGCAGTTTTCAATATTCTGGCTGTTTTTTGGTGTCTCTCATCGAGAAGCGCTGGGCTACTTTTCGCTATCAACACTGGGCAGCGAGCGCCTTATTGTCTCATTTACCATCTCTGTCTTTTGCACACAGTCCTCATTGTGCTGAGCTTATCACCGGGATGCACCTTTTGCGCGTTTGATTTCCTCATGGATACACACTCGTCCACCAGGCGCTACAGTTCACCTGCAGGGCTGGTGCCAGTCTGGACACTCTTCACCCACTGGGCACAGCACTCTTTCCCCCAAAGACACAAACACGCAAAGTGATTTGTCCATGCAGGCACACATCCTCGGGCATATTTTCAGAACAGGCTGGCTCCTGAAAAAACACAGGCACGCATGAATACATTCACACGCTCCAAATTTAGGCAGATGAAGAAAAGATCACACAGCCGCTCGGGCAAATAAACAAGCGCGCATACACACACACGCAAGTGCACACGGTTTCAGGCTTCACCGAAGAACAAAAGATGCCAAGGTAAGAACAACAAAGAGCTGCTGAAGTCAAAGTGTGAAAAAAGTAGTAACAAAATTAAGAAGTAAGGTAGCGGATGAGGGTATGAGGGGGCACAGGGACAGAGCAGTGAGGTGGAAGTCAGAGTGCCAGGGGCACACAAATGTTCTCGTTCTGATCTTAAATTCATCTTAACAAACATTCAAACCCCCAAACAGCTTTCCATCATCCCTCACCTTAAAACGACCCCTGACTCTTCAGACATACCTTAAATCTTTATTGAAATGACATTTCTATTTCTCTTCTTATATTTATTGTTTGTCTTTTGCACTGAATGAAACTGGAGCCTCATAGTGTCGTCTCACAATAAAGTTTACTTTGACTTTGATTTCCCATACTGTAGCTCCATGCTGGTCGTTAGTGTATCACTAACACAACGACCAACAGTCTCAGTCATTGTGTCCTTGGGCAAGACACTTCACCCGTTGCCTACTGGTGGTGGCCAGTGCGCCCCAGGGTGGCTGTGGCTACAATGTAGCTGCCATCACCAGTGTGTGACTGGGTGGATGACTGGATGTGTAAAGCGCTTTGGGGTCCTTAGGGACTAGTAAAGGCTATACAAATACAGGCCATTTACCATTTACTAATACAGAATACCGACTGTCCTGAACGTCGGCCGTAGTGATGCAGTGATGAGCCATCAGCATCCAGCAGTGTTTAGTGAACACTTTCATTCTCGTGTTGTCAGAAATAATTCCACTCTGGTTTGTAATAAGGGGTCACATTACTTCTGACACCTTTCAGATGAAACTCCCGTCTAACGACCTCTGGCTGTGTGCTCAAAACTCCGTCTGAACTTTTGAAGCTGGAGATGAAGGAAGCCTTTTCAAATCCTGCCCAAACCCACCCTCTGCCAACAGAAATACATATACTGGAAGACCCCTTCCAGGTGAACTGAAGAAAATCAATCATTTTACTGTGAAGCAATTTCTGTCAGGAAAACTTGCATTCTGGCATTTTCTTTGGCATGTGGAAAAAACACAAAGCTGCCCTTCAGTGGTTTGAGGAACACGACAAAGATCCTGGTGGCAGTGACCCAACTGTGACAGAACTCGGGCTCGAACTGTCTTGCCGATCAAGGAACAGCAACACAGTAATTAAAAAAAAGAGCTTTAATGTTCATATGTGCACACTGCACACCCTCACACCAGCTGAGTAGAGTAGAAGTGTGGTAGTGCCCTTTCTAAGCTGAATGGTTCCTGGTTTGAATCTTCTGGTTGGCTGGGAACTTTCTGTGTGGAGATTTCATACTGTGTGTGTGTGTGTGTGTGTGTGTGTGTGTGTGTGTGTGTGTGTGTGTGTGTGTGTGTGTGTGTGTGTGTGTGTTATTCTAAGTTGGCCATGGAGAGTGATGAGAGAGGAGATGGAGAGTTGTTTGGTCCGTTTCATCCTTGTATGATTAGGTTCAAGGATCCTCGATCAGAGCTGGGGAAAAGCACCCTGTTGGGTTTGTGCACTAAATCTGTTTGGTTAGGTTTAGACACCAGGACATACTGGGGCTGGTTGAGGCAATTAAACTGCACAGTAAGTTCTAGACTCACATGTATTTTGGTAAGGTTTAGGTAATAAGACTGCTAGGTTAGCTTTTAAGCAATAGTAGTGCTTACAGTAACATTATTGCTGGAAATAAACTTTTTTGCAACTTGTAAGTTGTGCTTACTTAATATAAAACATAATATAAAAACTTGCTTTACATGAATCTCTGCAGACTGTTGAAATCTCCCAATTCTTTGAATCTTTGGGCTGAAGGAAGGACAATACTCGGTGTATTTATGCTCAATCAACAATCATTTATTTCCATACAATTCAACACTTAAGAGCATAAGGACCATCATGATGGGGAGACCTGCCTGCAGAGGGTCACAGCAAGTCTCAAAATGGTGACGGGTTGCTCAGCTTTTTATAGTCTCTAGTGGCCCCCATCTAGTCGTAAAAGCCAAAACATCACATTCTTTCTCTGTTACAGCGCCTAAGTTATGACCTCGGCAGTTGTTTCTCTGCTTTCTGTAAGGTGGGGGTATGGAATGTGGTCTGTCTATCTCCCCTGTCTTAGACACAGAGTCTCCTTCTCTTCATGATTCAACAATAGAACATGTCAAGAAAACAGTGTAACACATTCCCAGCAGATCAAGGATACAGAGTGATGCACCTTTATCTAATGAACTAATATGTGAATATGTTCTGTTAACTCAAAAGTATAATGAGAACTAAACTACATACAGCTCACACACTCTATATTAAAGGGTATAATATGATCTACAGCAGTATTCTAATTCAACTACTTTGATTACATATATAAGGTAACATATGATAACAGAGTAATATCACAAGACAAATAATCGATTCCATCTTCATGACTCTTCAGCACGAGTTAGTCTGTGTCAAAGAGGGGCGAGGTCCCCTGGCTCATGATCATCATCACAGAAGATTGAGAGTGAAAGGAGTAACGTTATAATGTGATTGAGTTAACACAGACTCTTGCAGTAAAAGAAACTGTAACCGTTGTAATGAAGCTTGGGTTGATTTAGAAAAGGGGGCGGAGCCTGTACTGGTCTTGGTCAATGGTGCAATGGAAGTGACTCATAGGGAGCAAGCTTTGTGTGACAAGGAAAGAGAGAAAGAAAGATGACATGCCTGGAAATGTTTGCATGGTGTATATAAAAATGCAAGAAGAGATAACCGTTATTACGAAACTAGTTCACAAGGTCAGAATTATAGTTTGCAGTGAAGAGCTTCAGGAAGAAACCTGAAAGGAGTGAAAACAACTGGATTTAAGATTTGAAATCACACTTTTCCAAAATTCCCTCCTTGTTTATGCTGTGTTGGATTGAAGCCTGGGAGAAAGTTTTGGGAACATTAAAGGTAAAACTTGTGTATAAATATTACATTTCTCAAATGGTTCTTACAGGTTGTCCTAGCCTTTGACCTGAGGACTATTTTCCTGACCACTTAAGTTATAAGTCTAATAAGTAATTTGCATTCACCAAATGCAAGGATCATGGAGGAGAGCTGCCATTAAAGGGTTTGGCTGTTGATTGCAGCGAACTTTAAGGGTGGTGGGTTGAATCATCGAGTTGAAACGGGGTAGGCATCCGAATGTCAACAGTTAGAGTTAGCCGAGTCTCCTCACCACCGGCTTAAATTAGGTTCTGTCAGCCTATTAGGGTAATACCCACAGGACCAGAGACTCGGACCTTTTAAACCAGAGATGTCAAACTCATTTTACATTGTGGCCATTCCAAGGAACCAGACCAGGGAAACTCCCCTTTGTGTCAGTGTAAAAAACTTTAACTACACATTTAATCCCTCAGATATTTTAATATAAGAAAAAACTGTGCAAAAATACGTGCCAGGTTTTCTACATGTAAAGAAATGCTGTGGTAAACGAAACACTGTCAGCATGACTCTGTGACTTAAAACGACAGAAAAAATAAGTTTTTTAATTTTTTTTTCCCAGTGTTGCACCACAATTTCTATTATTTTTTTGGTTTTGTGTATTTTTACAAATGATGCCACAGTAAATTCTGTTTTAGACAGAAGCATCTCTAAACTAAAGTACTTAGAAAAAGCACTGAAAATATGAGCTGATTAATAAACATGGCACATAAACATGTTTGATGTGGGCTGCCAGCAAAAAGATGAATCCAATCACAATAAGATTTTATCCTGTTCCAAAATGTCTTTTCATGTGAAGTGATTACAGCAACAGCTCCTGTCTGTACGTTAATTATCCTATAGTGAGGCTGTATTTATGGAATAATGCTTTGAAAACAGATAAACAGCATCTCTGCCTCTAATCAGCTGCTGAGATAAAAAGTCATGTTTTCAGTACCAGATACTGTCACGGTATGGCATGGCACACCGTGGAAGGAGTGGGGAAGGAGGACCCAGGCGCGGTGCTCTATGTACAAACAGGGTTTATTTACAGAGTGAAAACAACGTAACAATAAATCCCCGTGTTCTCCCAGACTCCCGTGTCGTGTCTCCCGTGAATAGTCCGTGTGCTCTCTGCTCCCGTGTCAGCACCCCCCGGTGCTCGCTGCTCTCCGTGCCTTCCACGCTCTTCCTGCGGGAAACAATAGCGCAGCTGTCAGGACACTCAGAAATGGCAGGCATACACTTTCTGACTAAACTTAGACAGGGTGACTAACGTGGAGTCTCATGCAATGATCCCGCGTCGGTGGGAGCTCCAAGACTCTCTTAAGTAGCTCCCCCGACGAGGCCTGATCAGCAGCAGGTGTGTGGCTTCGGGTGTGGCCAGTCCCCTTGCAGGGCCACACCCTCCAGGCCTGACGCCGCCTATAAACAAGTGCTCAGCCACCCACACACACATATACACAAGCACAGGGAAGGGGGAGCAACACCAAAATACACAACAATAATAATAATAATAATATAATACATGACTGCTCAGGGATCCTGGGTCGCCCAGTCCCAGGACCCTGACAGATACAGGGATAAGTGCTAATTATCACTAGTTATGGATTCAAAATGTCAAAATAATCACAAATCAAGAGCATCAGGGCATTTGAATGGAAGCACCTACCTGCATGCAAATTGTTGCAAAACAGAATATGATCATAAAGTCCATTTTCTGTTGCACTCACCATAGTTTTTGTAGTGTTTTTGGCCGATACGGGGGAGGATTGTGTCAGCTGCCATCCTCATCTGAAAGTGTGGATAAACTCCAAATAAAAGCTTGGGTAAACTGAGGTTTGTGGGATTTCCTCTTGACTACATTGCTGCCGTAAAGCTTGGTTTTCCACACAGACCGAAACAAACAAAATGATTTGAGAGTTTTTTCTGCATTTCACCGGGGCTGCCTCCTCACAGCTCCTCTCACAGGCCCACAGGCTCACCTCAAACCACCTTAAATACTGAGGTTCACTCTTAACCTCAAGCTCACTTCATTATCTGCTATGAAACACAGTTGATGTGTTTCAGCTTCAGCACAGCTAATACCTCAAATCAGACCTGATTCTGGATTGAAATCATAGGAAATGTGTTCACATACTCCTCCTCAGGATTGCATCAGCACTACCAGCTTTGCCGGGATTTCTTTTCCCGTTTTCCTCCCATTTCTTCATTTTTTCCAGATTTCAATATTAACACAGCCAACGCTGGTATTACCAAACCTCTACATAATTGGTTACCAGAGTCCTAAAGATCTGAAAGTGATTTAAGAAGGCATGCTCTTTATCTGGGAACGAAAAGAAAAGAAATGCAGGCAAAATCTTAAACATGAAAGTGTCATATTTGCAGAATATATGTCACACTTGCCCTTTTCACATCAATTTAAAGCATCATAATTAGCGTGTTCTCTCTTTTCATGAGTGATCGTACATACGGCTCACACACAGAAGCTGAATGAGTATGCACGCATTAGTCACACATGTTAAGCAATAAGACAGCACAGCACTTCACAATGACATCAGCTGTTCTGCTATCTATAAATAAATTATGTGTAGCTGCTTTTTATTTATGGCACAAAATTCTTGATGTTTATAATTGAGTGATTTGTATATATTAGTGCTATTTCTTAAATTTGTAAACTGTAACATATTGTATTATTTAAATATGTTACTGTTGCTGTCTTGGAGTGACTGTAACCCACAGAAGTTCCTTAGGGATCAATAAAGTATTCTGATTCTGAACATATGTGTTATGTCTATGTAAATTAGCATGTCCAGCATAGTGTGTCAAATAATGCAACAACAGATTATTTCATATTAAGTATTTTTATTATTATTTCGTTTCATATTATTTCTAAGCTAAATGTTTATATATAGCATATCAAATTCAAATTCAAATTTTATTTGTCACACACACACAACCATACACAGTATGACATGGGGGTGAAATGCTTGTAGCTGTACAATGCCCGACCATTAAATGACAGAAGAAAAGTTTTACAATATTTACAATTTACAGTTTACTACAAAAAATTTACAAATTAACTTAGGAATTTACAGTAAAGAATGTGCAAATAGCAGAAGAGATTATAAAGATAAGGATTATAAATTATAGGAATTATAGGATTATAGGAAATGTGTGGTGGTGCGAGTGGTGACGTGTTTGGGAGAGTCCAGTCCTACACCTGGTTCAGGCCCCGAATAGCCTGGGGCTATACGTGTACGCTTATGTGGTCGCTCTATGTACAAGTCATTTTGCGAGCAAAGCTCCAGCTTCACACTGCACTAAGCAGGGGCTGAATATTGAGATGGTTTGAACTCGCTGTATCGCCTCATTATTTTGGGGGCCTGCTTACACCTCTGCGGGTTGAACCTCGTCTCACTCGCTCTACAAAAATCCTGGTAGCGTGGCAGCTGAGAGGTAAACCCCACTAAAGTCCATACAGAGTGAGCTGAAACATTAGCACAGAAAAGGTTACGAGGGTGGCGTGCGTGAGAGGAATACAGGAGAAGAAGAAGAAATGAAGAGACTAAGAGAGGAGGCTTTCAATTGACACAGAATTCAAGTAGAAAGGTGGGGAATACTGATGAGCGGTCAACACAAACGCTTTCAGCCCTCTGAGACCATTACCCAACCACTCTGCTACTTTCAACACATCTTCCACTCCCCTTCTTTTATTCTCTCAGTATCTCGCACGCAAGCACAAACTCCCTCTGCCTCACACCTCTTTTCACTTTCTTTACTTTTCCATATGGTCTTTCTGACTGTGTCCCATACAAATGAGATAAAACGGACTGTTGGATCGTTTGGAAATGATGGCTGTATAATACTATTATGTTTGAATAGACCTGGTTTGCAATTAGGCTGGATGAATGGACGGGTGGACACTGGAGCAGGTGAACACAAAAAAAATGAATAGGTGACTATTTGGAAGGATGAATTGACTGATCAATGTTTCTGAGTGAATTGCTCAATGTAGCTGTAAAAACTGTGCAGTGAGATAGAAATGTACCAGGTTTTTCCAGAAAAATCACACTGTGCTTAATAACAGCTGGAGTTATATGTGTATAGTACTGAAAATTGGCATTGTACTGAAATACAATGTTGGGTTTCCGTATGGATTACAATGACAGTCCAGCCAGTGAGGGAACAGATACAGTGAGTGTCCTAAAATTCTGGACTTAAAGGCGAGCCATGTCTTTAGATCTTTGTAGCTGTAAGTTAAAGGTTTTAAGGGAAATTGTTATTGTCGTGTTGTTCCCATGTTTGACTTTTAGTTTGGTATTTCTGAGGTGTTTATTGATGTGCCTTCACAGGTCTGACAGCCCTTTAAAGGGTAGTTTTATCCCTCGTGAGGATTTGTAGCTGCTAGCCAAGAAGATATTGCAGCCACATGGTTGGTTGGCCTGACAAAGGTTCCTTCTCCATTACTACGTCGTCCTCTGGCAAGTGGTGCTGTGCCTGAAGTGGTTCATCTAATGAGGCATCTCTCCCTTAGCTCCTCTTCAGCAGCCAGGGAAGGGAGATGAATTGTCAAATTACAATTTTATGTGCTACACGAAGCCTTGGATGCACTTGAAATGCTTACATTTGGATGCTTCAGGGCTTTTACATGGTGGACAAAGAGAGCGTCAAAGAAGCCTGCTCGTGAATCTATATGGCTTATTTTAATGCTTTCATTCATGTCTTCGGGAACTTCACCTGTTTTTGGTTAGTTAAGCTGAACACAAAGCCGTTCAGTCAGAATCTATTTGTTTTCTTTGTCTTTGAACACTGGTTTGCAGAACTCCCCACAAAACAGACTTTGTTTCACTAAACCAGATGAAAGTATTAGCTGAGGCCAGTCGAGGGGAGACTTGATGTTTTCTGTTGTAACTGTCAGTTGTTCTGTTTGCCTTGAAATGTTCTCGGTGGGGTCAAAGGTCTCACAACAGATTTTAAACAGTGATACACCGAAGACTCACATCTACAGGTGAAGGCAGCACAGGTCAGTCCACCCTGTGTTTTCAGAGGCGCTGGCTTCACTAAATAAACGGTAGGTGGATAAACTGATTTACTGCTGGGTATATTTATCTCCCCATGTTTCTCACATAATCCCTTTCCTGGTGGAGTAGAAAAGGGTTGCAACAGCATTCACACATTCTGACACTGAACTCTCTGAATCGGAACAAACAGAAATGAAATTCTTTGAGCACGAATGTCAGCTGCTCTGTTTAAAATGGCCTCGCCTGTTGAATCTGTGGAAAGAGGAAACAGCGATGTTCTCTCAGGCGACAACACGATTGTTTCTCCATGAAAATTCATTCTCAGCTTTACTTGTGCAAAAACATGAGTTTTGCTGTAAACCAATCTTTCACTTTCGCACAGTGACAGCACGCTGTGTTTAGACTAAAGAGCGATCAGGTAATGTTACAGTTGTGATGGTCAAATTCTTTGATTTGTTAGTGTTTTCCAAAGACTGATATTCTTGAATCAAATCAAATCAAATCACTTTTATTGTCACATCACATGTGCAGGTACATTGGTACAGCACATGTGAGTGAAATTCTTGTGTGCGAGCTTCACAAGCAACAGAGTTGTGCAAAATACAATAACGTAAACAAGCAAAATACAAGAATGGCTACATCTGAAACTAATAAATATATGTACAATATATAATAGTATATGCATTTATGGATGTGTATACTAAATATTTTTCTACGTGTGTGTGTGTGTGTGTGTGTGTGTGTGTGTGTGTGTGTGTACACATATTTTACAAATTAAATAGAGTAAACAATAAATAAAATATATAAAAATATACAGAGTGAGACATGTGCAAAACAGTGGCATTACTGTACAGTATGGAGTGCATAATGTTGAAGTTCCAGTAGTGAAGCTGAGGTGTCTATGACGTGTTCAGCAGTCTGATGGCCTGGTGGAAGAAGCTGTCTCTCAGTCTGCTGGTACGGGACCGGATGCTGCAGAACCTCCTTCCTGATGGAAGCAGTCTGAACAGTTTATGGCTGGGGTGACTGGAGTCCTTGATTATCCTCCCCGCTTTCCTCAGGCACCGCTTCCTGTAGATGTCTTGGAGGGAGGGAAGCTCACCTCCAATTATCCGTTCAGAGCACCGCACTACTCTCTGGAGAGCTTTGCAGTTGTAGGCGGTGCTGTTGCCATACCAGGTGGTGATGCATCCAGTGAGGATGCTCTCAATGGCACAGTGATAGAAGGTCCTGAGGATGCGGGGGCTCATGCCGAATCTTTTCAGTCTCCTGAGAAAGAAGAGGCGCTGCTGCGCCTTCTTCACTGTTTTGTTTGTGTGTACTGACCACGTAAGATCCTCAGCCAGATGTACACCAAGGAACCGGAAGCTGCTCACTCTCTCCACAGCAGCGCCGTTGATGGTGATGGGGGTGTGTACTTCTCTGCACCTCCGGAAGTCCACTATCAACTCCTTTGTCTTTGCGACGTTGAGGGTGAGATGGTTGTCTTGACACCAGTGGGTCAGGGCGCTGACCTCCTCCCTGTAAGGGAATATATTTGAATATATTTCATAGTGTTATCGTCACATGCTTTATTACAAAGCACACGTTCACTGTGCTTTTAGGGATTCGCTAGCTTAGCTTAGCTCATAGCCAACTTGCTAGGCAGCATGGCCTCTTCCTTGTCCCTCCTCCCTGCTCACTGCGTAATATGTTTAGCTACTCCTCGGCCTCCTTTAATAACAATGATACTGATAATAAATTTAGCCTGTTTACAGCTCTGGAGGCCAGGATTGGAGACTTTGCTCCATACCCTTGAAAAACCCATAGAGAGTCAGGCCCGTGTAGTCGGTGTGGCCAAAGAGAGCGCAACCAATGTTTGCTCTCCCCTGGCAGATTGTCCTGAGCAGGTGGGAAAACAGGATGGCTGACTGATAGCGAGGAGGAAGCACAGTCATAAACAGAAGCCCTCGGTTTACCACCAACCCATTCGTGTCTCTATTTTTTTCCCCCACCCTGCAAAACACCAGCTGAGGAACAAACTCTGAATAAATGTCAAAAAGTCCTGGTTAATCTCTAATTTACGGCTTCTAAATTCAGATGAAACTGAGGTTATTGTACTTGGTCCTAAAGATCTTAGAAATCTGGTAACCAGATGCTTACTCTGGATCACATTACCTTGGCCTCCAGTAACATAGTTACTCACCTTGTCTTTGTCCTGTCTTCGTCCTCTTACCCCAAACAAGATGGCCGCCCCTCCCTGAGCCTGGTTCTCCCAGAAGTTTCTTCCTCTTAAAGGGGCGTTTGTCGTTTCCACTGTCACCACATTGTTGCTCATAGGGGGTCGCCTAATTGTTGTGGTTTTCTCTGTGTTATTGTAGGGTCTTTGTGTTAGAATATAAAGTGCCTTGAGACAACTTTGCTGTATGAATAAAATAAAATTGAACTGAACTGTAAATCTACCAGCAAAGAAGGGAAAAAAACAGATTAAACATTAGCAATAAGATACATTTCTATTTTGTTGAAGTGCCATCAAGTATTCTTTCATCAGTCAGTCATTGCTGAGATGTCACCCAAACTCATTCTTTTTCCAAAATTCAAATAATTTGTCAAAGTGATAACGCTTTTTTTTACTCACATGGTGTTATTTGACATTGATGGCAAATGCAGAAGGAAAAAATACTTTTTCCTGCTTGGAATGACTTTTTTTCCAAATGTGAAAACAGAAAAGTATATTTTCCTGGCAAGGCCATCAACCCGCTTGGTACAATACCACACTGTGAGACTGGAAACTGCAGCTCTTGTCACTGTCATAGACCTTTTGCTGCTCAGTTATACTTTAATACCTATTTGAACAGCTTTCAATGAAGGTAAATGTCACCATCTTTGGAGTCCAAGGCCTCTAATGCTGTAAGAAATGAAAGAGCACCAATAAAATATATGACCTGAACAAAAACATTTGGTGCTTGATAACACAGTTGGATGCAACCTCAGTTTTGCTCTATCAATATAACCTGATTCGTTTGCATCATTACTTTTATGAATAACTAAATAGGACAGCTAAACAGAACAAATAGTTACACAAAAAAAGCAAAATACCAAGGATACTCTAAAATTGGAATGACAATGCCAACATGACACGTTCCTCTGGTTCTTTGAGCACCTCGAGACGTTTGGCAGTGTGTGGAAAGAACTAAATAACTACCCACAGACCAATGCTCTCTCCTTATTCCTCCTGACTGATTTTCTCTAGGTTTGTGTTTTGTTAGTGCCGTTGTCACAATCAATAGCATGAAAAAGTGTCTGCAGCCAATCGAGGTTGCACAGGTAATTCAGCTCCTCAAGGATGACGTGTTTATATTCCAAGAAGGTCTGCTGAGAGGACGTTGTATGTAGAAAGCAAGACATGGCTTTAGAAGGACATCAACGCAAACACAGGACCTGTATCTGCTTTTTAGTACAAGAAGGATGTAGACATATGACCCTTAAAGTGACTAAAGTGGTCATCTCACTACTTACGTGAATCTTTCTGATCAAATTGTGAGAAACAGTCTTTATGTCTATGAGTAAAACATGAGATCACAGCCCAGCACTATGCAGATTGGCTGGCATTCCCCAGACAACACCTGAACCGGCAGGTGCACCACTGGTTTCTCTTTGTCCTCACAGGTAAAAACAACTTTTACCTGGAAACGATTGGCCGCCAAGCACTTGCTGGAAGTTTGCTGGGATTTCTCTTGAGCAGGCATCTCTGGAATTAAATAAAAACAAAAAAACTAAACAAAAACAATCCATAACTCTGGACACCAATGTGATATGTTTTGTTCATAGTTGAAACATAGCTACTATCATATATGTTGTAGCTTGAGCTTTAAACACTTTGCTAACCAAAATAAACTGCCTGTTGGGGGAGGGGGGCTGTGCACCATTTACGGGATCCTGCTTTCATAATTTCATGTGAAAATAATGTTGTAGTTCATCATAAACACTGTAGCTTTCCCTGCTTGGAGCAGATGCAGCATTAATGAAAGGTAATATTTCTTTCTGCAGGCAGACATGGGAACAGTAGCAGCGATCTGTCACTGTCAGGATAGAATTAAAGTGGCTCTGACTGGTCTTCAAAAAATAATTTATACATATTTGTTTTGTTTTGTTTTATTTTCATTTTTTGGGAGGGGGTGTGTGAGGGGGTGGGTGTGTTTTGGCAGAACTAAAGAACAGAATGTGCTTCTGAAGTACTGATGGGCTTTGTTACGCAAAAACACTACTTTACAATAATTACTGGGAACTATTAGGCTGCTTTAAAGATCGCCACCCTGCACCTGCTCTCACATCAGCTCGAGGGTCGTCAGGTCCTGCGCGGACCAACTGTGTGGGGTGATGGAGCACCTCTTCAACCTGAGCCTGAGGTTGGGAAGAGTCCCACAGCTCTGGAAAACCTCCTGTGTTGTACCAGTGCCAAAGACTTCACGCCCCAAGGACCTCAACAGCTACAGGCCAGTGGCTCTGACATCCCACCTGATGAAGACCCTGGAGCGGTTGGTCCTGGCTCAGCTTCGGTAATAAGCTCATCACTGGACCCACTTCAGTTTGCCTACCAGCCTGGCATTGGAGCGGATGATGCCGTCATTCACCTCCTACATCGTTCCCTCGCTCACCTGGAGACCGCTGGAAGCACTGTGAGAATCATGTTCTTTGATTTCTCCAGTGCCTTCAACACCATTCTTCCCTCGGTTCTAAAGGACAAGCTGGTGAACTCTGGAGTGGACCATCACCTCACTACCTGGATCCTGGACTACCTCACCGACCGACCACAGTATGTGAGGACTCAGGGCTTTGTGTCGGACAGGGTCGTCTGCAGTACGGGGGCCCCACAGGGAACGGTTCTGGCTCCGTTCCTCTTCACCATCTACACTGCAGACTTCTCCCACAATTCCACCCAGTGCTTCCTGCAGAAGTTCTCTGATGACTCTGCAATAGTCGGCCTCATCACTGATGGGGACGACAAGGAGTACAGAGGTCTGACCCAAGACTTTGTGGACTGGTGCCAGCTGAACTACCTCCAGATCAATGCCAGTAAAACCAAGGAACTGGTGGTAGACTTCCGCAGGCACAAGCATTCTCCACTGCAACCACTGAACATCCAAGGTATGGACATTGAGGCTGTGGACAGCTACAGGTACCTTGGTGTTCATCTGAACAATAGACTGGACTGGACTCATAACTCAGACGCCCTCTACAGGAAAGGGCAGAGCAGGCTGTACCTGCTGCGGAGACTCAGGTCGTTTGGAGTGGAGGGCCCACTCCTGAAGAAATTCTATGACTCTGTTGTGGCTTCTGCTATCTTTTATGGCGTGGTCTGCTGGGGCGGCAGCATCTCTGCTGGGGACAGGAAGAGACTGAACAGGGTGATCCGAAGGGCCAGCTCTGTTCTAGGATGCCCTCTGGACCCAGTGGAGGTGGTGAGTGACAGGAGAACGGCGGCTAAGCTGTCATCCCTGATGGACAACATCTCCCACCCCATGCAGCAGACTGTGACAGCACTGAGCAGCTCCTTCAGTGGGAGACTGCGGCACCCACGGTGTGGGACGGAGAGATTTCGCAGGTCTTTCCTCCCCACTGCTGTCAGACTCCATAATAAAGACTTTAACTGATCAAGCACACACATCCATACATATGCAATAATACTAAGTGCAATAATCCTTTCTGTCATCGTTGTATTTTTACTCAGTTGTATATAGTATTTGTATTTGTATTCTATTTTTATCTTATTGTATATTTATTTTATTTTATTCTACTGTATATAGTATTTTATTTTATTCTATTCTGTACAGTTGTGTACTGTATTTATTCTTATTGTATTCTAATTTTTGCCTCATAACTTTTGCACTGTCCACTTCCTGCTGTGACAAAACTAATTTCCCACGTGTGGGACTAATAAAGGTTATCTTATCTTATCTTATCTTATGACTTAGTATAGGTTTGACACGCTGGACTGGAGCTCATTTTGTTTTTTGAGAACATTTTGGTGGTTGCAGTCATGTTTGTGTTTAAGAAATATGTACTGTGTCTCCCTAAAACAGCGATTTTGTTCCTTTGGTCACTACACCACTTATAAACACGACTCTAAGATATTTAAACTCCTCTCCTCAGACGGGGATCGACAGATATGTGACATGTGAGTTCAGCTTTAGGAAAAACTAAAAAAGGTCTGAACTTCTCTCTTAGTGCTGAAGGATGAAGGATGTAAGTGTGGGCGGGGGAAGTGAGGAGCAGGCGAGGAGAAGGGAAATGCTCCAGATGTTTCCTACAGCTAAAAACATCAGATTAAGATTCCAGCTTGACTTTGTGTTGACTGACATTCAAACTGTTGGACTTGCAAAAAGTGGTTTGAAGTAGATGACATGTTCCAGTTAAAAAATAAAAAACACTTAGAGTGGGAGGGTTGAGTATTAAGTCTCATATAGCATGTTAACCACACACACACACACACCATTATATAAGCTGACATTTGCCTTCAGAGTCATTTTAAAACAGGCATCTACCTACACATACATTTAATAAACCATTTTTCTGTGTTTATGTAAATATGCAGATACGTTTTAGAGTGTTTATATAAAGATGACCCAACAACATCTCTCGCATCTCCTCAGCCACTTACCTTCTCTCTTACACTGACCTGAGTCTGTAAAGCTACAGAAATATGCAACCTGGACCTCACAGAATAGGGCTGCAAATCCAAACACAAACTGTCAATCGAATACCTCACATACAGTTATGAAGTTTTTACGGATATCATGAAATTTTCTTCTTTACACAATGTGACTTTTCAGTGATGACACGATCTCATTATATTATTAGCACACTAGTAAACAGCTGTATGGAAACTCTTCCCACATGTTTTTACTGATGCACTCAAGGCAGATGGCAACGACTGAGAATTCATTAAATAATTCCTACACTCATCACTGCTGACTCACTGTAGTATTGACACTAATTGTAGAACTTTGTCACCTGCAAAGTTTTCAGCAATTAAAGTCAAAATTGCATTTACTGTGAATACATGATGACAATAAATACGCGGAGGACGTTAAAGACACATAATGTGAATGTACATGGGTGTAGAACATAGTCCTAGCGCGACCTTAGCTTTTTGAAACCAGACGCTCACGCCCCAGTTCACAGCTTTCTTTGTCCGTCTTTTTGACTTCCAAGGGGTAATTAATTTAAACTGGATATTATATTGTATCTATATAGGGCAACACGGTGGCACGGTGGTTAGCACTGTTGCCGCACAGCAAGAAGGTCCTGAGTTCGATTCCACCATCAGGCCGGGGTCTGATGATGGAATCGATGTTCTCCCCGTGTTTGCGTAGGTTCCCTCCGGGTACTCTGGCTTCCTCCCACCGTCCAAAGACATGCAGTTATTGGGGATTGGTTAATCCAAATTGCCCATAGGAGTGAATGTGAGCGAGAATGGTTGTCTGACCCTGTGTGTTAGCCCTGTGACAGACCAGGGTGTACCCCGCCTCTCGCCCTATGAGATGGGAGCTGGGATAGGCTCCAGCGCCCCCCGCGACCCTGAAAAGGATAAGCGAATGGATGGATGGATTATTGTTGTATGTTGTTAAATAGTACATAAAACTAGTGACTGAGTCCATAAACTCAATGAAGTGTTTACTGGGGTCATAGGAGCAGATAAATATATAATCGCCACATCATCAGAATGAACAGTGATGCCGATACAGCAGATTGATGGCCCCCTGCAAGCAAGCAAAGGAGAGGAAGTCTGAAGCAGACGTGCAGAACTACAGCTGAGGAACAGAAGTCATTCGCCATGTAGACAGATTTAGGCAAGTACCAGTAGGCATAAAGCAAACAGTGTTGTTGTAGCCACAGGATTCAAATCCCACCTGAACAAAGGCAGATTTGAGACTTCTGCACCGATCACTTTTCAGACCTACATATATATTCTTTAATTTACAGTCTGTGGTTAACAATCACAGATTTTGTCAATAATTAAAGAAAAACTACTCCAAAATTCATTTCTCTCTGTCACAGTATCAACATCTGGAAAATAATGATAATATATAAATTTTAGGAAAAGAAAAGAGCCTTCTGCATAGGCAGTACCCCATCTGGTATTAACGCTTACAAAAACTTTCATTCTTGTTCTGGTGATTTGGGTCCAATCTTCTTCCTGAAGGATCCGACTTCTGTCAGATTTTCTGCAAACCTTTCACGCAAGATTGTTGAGGTCTGTCTACACATTTGTCATGATGTTTTGTGGTAGTCCGTTGTGGATGAGTGAGATGATTTAGGATTATTGTCCTGGTTGTATTCCTCAGATGCAAAAGCACCACAAGCATGATCGATCCGTCCCAGATTTTCTTCTATTTTTTTATTCCTTTGTGTTCTGACCAAATGTATTAGAATGGTTTCTTTGTTCAGTTGTAAATTTTTGATGGTATAAATGAAAAAACTTTTAGATTTTTTTTCCTTCTGACTACTCTTCTGTGAAGGTCGTACTTGTGTGCACAGACTAGAGTGCCTTTGAGCAGTAAACAGTTTCTTAAAACATTAATGTAATGTTCAGTTTTTATTGTTCTAGCTCCACTGTGTTTCCACTTTTATTATCTGTTCTTCATACTTTGGTGTACTGTACTAATGGTTGTCCCTTTTTTTGATCTATTTGTAAAACAGTTTATACAGTTGGTTGCAGTGGTTTCCTCAACATCCAGAGTGTCACCCCGGAAGACTCATTTTATTTTATTTATTTATTTTATACTCATGTATATTTCTATGGACACTTTGAACCTAAATACATGAATAATTATGAGTATAACTATTTTCAATCCACAGTTCAGTCTTTCCTCCATCTGTTTATCTCACAGTCTATCATTCTCTGCGTCACAGTCTGCCCTCCCCCATCTTCATCTCTCTCTATGTTGTGCTGAGTACAGGACGTACTCCATCAGTGTTGAGGTGTCAGCTTTCTTGTTGCCTTTCTCATCTCTCTTTTTCTTCTCTGTCTCAGCAAACTTTCCTTTTCCTCTATCCTCCTTCTCCCTTTTCCCCTCTTAGCCTGATCCACCCATATCGCTCCTCTCTCCACCCTGCTCCTCCTCTCTACAATTTATCTAACCTCCACTGCTCCCTAGTCATTATCTTGATTCTCTCCAGTCACTCCATCACCAGAGAGGCACATGCAAGTAAATACGAACATGTATGTGCACGCTCGCATTTGCATAATTACTCCCCATGCACGCACTCTGAGCCTGAGAGTGTCAATTAGTGCTGCTGTTGATGAAGTGGTTTCCAATGTTGCAGGGAAGAAGAAATCATAGATGAAGGGGCAAATTTCATCTGCGTTGTGTTTCTTCCTAATGTGTGTCAGCGAGAGCTGTAAGGGAAATATCTGTAGTTTAAAACATGTGACGAGCTGAAACATTACAGTAAACAACCTGAAGGTTTGAAGGTGAATGAAGTGAATATGTGAGAGCCAGTGAATGTTATGCATGGATTATGATAATCAGCCTCGCGTTTGGTCTGCAGTGTTATTTAATGTGTTCCAGAGTTGCTAATTCTGACATGAAATTATGTTTGATAAACACGGTATTGACAAATTGCTTCTACGGCAATTTAGTGTTGGTTCAACAAATATCATGACATGCAACTGGAACATGATTTCCTGGAAAGTGGTGCCGGCGCTACCACCTGTAGCTTCAAAGCACAACAGGGTTCTCTGCCATGATAAAGTCTCCTAAGTGATCCAGGCTGCTCTCGTTCCCACGAGCCAAACACTGGGATTTTTCAAAGCTGTTGACATCTCAGAGACACAAGGTGTTCTTTGGTGTTGGTACCCTCATTATGCCAATAGTGACACATGTGCATTATGTGTGGAACCTTGTAAATGAACCGTAAACAGCAGACTTTAACCCTTTAACAAACCACAGCTTATTTAGGCGGTGAACAAGCATCTTTTCCTAAAGGTAGAAAATAATAAATAAAAGCTGAGTGACAACCACTAAACTGTCTATGCCAAAAACTGCAGTTGCTCTAATGTCCACCTAAGGACGATGACAAAATTACTCCCCAGAATCAGTTCCTCTACATTCTCACAGTTTCAGACTTTTCCACCATTAAACACCATGTTTGCAGTCTGTAGAAGAAGGGTCGAGGCTCTTTGGACTGATCCCTCCACTCATAACAAGCCTGCTTAGGGTTATTTTTTCTTATAACTGACCCTGCGTCCTGCATACTAGAATTGGGAGCCCCTGATAGCTTACCACCCAGCGCTCTCATTTTTATGAGTTAACTTCCAATGTCAATAAAACAACACAATGCTAATGCTAATGCTAGTGTTTCTGAACGAGGAGTGCAAAACCAATAATCAAATCAAATCAAATCAAATCAAATCACTTTTTATTGTCACATCACATGTGCAGGCACACTGGCACAGCACATGCGAGTGAAATTCTTGTGTGCGAGCCCCACAAGCAACAGAGATGTGCAAACACAACAACACAAACAAGCAAAATACAAGAATAGCCAACCTGAAACTAATAAATATATGTACAATATATAATAGTGTATGCATTTCTGGATGTGTATACTAAATATTTTCCTACGTGTGTGTGTGTGTGTGTGTGTGTGTGTGTGTGTGTGTGTGTGTGTATACACATTTTTACAAATTAAATAGTAAAAAAATAAAATAAAATAATAATAATAATAATAATAATAATAAAATATATAAAATATACAGAGTTGAATATGTGCAAAACAAGTGGCATTTATATACAGTGTGGAGTGCATAATGTTGAAGTTCCAGTAGTGAAGCTGAGGTGTCTATGACGTGTTCAGCAGTCTGATGGCCTGGTGGAAGAAGCTGTCTCTCAGTCTGCTGGTTCGGGACCGGATCAGCAGACTGAGAGACAGCTTCTTCCATCAGGCCATAAATAAATGATGTCACAGCGGATACGCCAGTCTGTTAAACTGTCAGAGCACCTTACATGGCTTTTTTATGTCGCTACTCCTCGGTATGTAAGCGCCTCGAGACCTGGCTCTGCTTCAACATGTCGTCAACAGAGTGCGAGCAGTCCATCACTACTAAGTACCAGTGCGGACTTGTTTGAAAGAAGACTGTTAGAGCACTGTTATCTCTTGTCATTCATAAACGTCGCTATCCATCAACACGCTGATGCTAAACAACACTGTGTGTTTATCTCTGCGACACCATCGCAAAGTGACAGAACATTATCTGATGCCCTGGAACGAATGATCATGAGTGAGCATGCAGGTTCATTACCACATCTGAAGAACACTTCCAGTTAAAGGTTGTCTGCTCTCTCATAAACTGGAGCGTCATGTGACACGGTGCTGGAGAGAAAGTTTGGTTACATCACACTTGCCTTGTAATCGGAGGGTTTCCGGTTCGAGCCCCGGCTCCGACAGTCTCAGTTGTTGTGTCCTTGGGCAAGACACTTCACCCGTTGCCTACTGGTGGTGGTCAGAGGGCCCGGTGGCGCCAGTGTCCGGCAGCCTCGCCTCTGTCAGTGCGCCCCAGGGTGGCTGTGGCTACAACGTAGCTTGCCATCACCAGTGTGTGAATGACTGGACGTGTAAAGCGCTTTGGGGTCCTTAGGGATTAGTAAAAGCGCTATACAAATACAGGCCATTTACCATTTTGCATATGTGGCAAAAATTGTGGGTTGCCGTTTCCTTCCTCCATTACTGTCAGAGGCTACTCTCCAACACAGTGAGACCTAACGTGTCATTTGTGTTGGCAGCTTGTTATGACTTTACAGCTTTATAATCCGGGGTTGGAAAAACACCCACCCATCCATGCTTTTTTTGTTCCCTAAAAAATGTGGTTTGTTTTCTCAAAAACATTCTTTGGGTTGCGTCTCATCACTGAGAGGTTCAAAAGTAAAGTAGTCTCCTGGTTGAGTGATGGTTCAAATCTGTTTCCTTGCTCTTCCCTCACTGCCATTTACCTCCTCAAATGGAAATCAGTTTTTACTTAAAGAGCTTTGAAAGTCACAAATGTTTGCTAACTTTAAAATAAAAGCCCAAAAAGCAAGTCACTGATTATTTTAACGTGGAATATAGATTCTTTTTTTTATTGATCTGAATAGATTCTGAATAGACTAATAGAGTCATAGTGTTAAAAGTCAGAGAAGGATGTGAATGGAGTTTTGCACAGAGCTGATTCTTGTGTTATTATCTGGTATGATTCCCAGTTGAGGTCAACTGACAAAAAGACCACTCAGATATAAGACTTCATTCAATCTTTTGTGCCCTTTACAGCCTGAATGAGATTGGATGTCTCAGAACGTTTTGTGAATCCTTCTTGAATCATTGAATCATAACATAAGTGAGATAGAATGAATCTAAATTTAGAGGTTCAGTTTTTTCCAGACGCCTGACACTCGATTCCAGTTTTGGAAATAAAGCTGTTACAGCTTCACATGTTTTACCTTCATCAGAGAAGAGGAGGCGATGAGGAACAGGAGCAGTTCATTCATCTTGGGAGATTTATTGTCATTTTAAATGTTCCATCAGGGCAAAAGTTGTATCTTTGGCATGGTTTACTGCCATGCTCCAGCTGCAAACAGTCCTCTTCCAGTTTTCTGTCTGCGTTCTGTCAAAAAGGAGGAAAATATATATAACAATAAATATAACAAATCTTTGGGTGGATTGCTTTACTGCCTTTGTCTTATTTTCTTCTTTAATCCTATCCTCAATCATTGTACGCTGTTTAATAAATGTGACACTTTGCTTCAACATTCCTGTGCAGAACTGAAAGCAAATGGTACATAAGGGTATTTTTTTCTTTTTCTTGGTTTACTTCTCATACTTGAGGTCATAAATGAAGGTATTCATTTATTTCCTCAGTAGCACCGTATAGCTTTATAGTTTGGTGGTTTCATCTGTTGGTGTCACAGCTACCAGATGGATTGTCTTTTGGTGAGGAAATTTCCCCGAGGACCTCGGAGTCAAAAGATCTGCTTGTTTAACACCACGGTCAGGTCAACGCTGAGACAGATTACCTCCAAATCAATCTAGTGTATGCTAACATAACATGCCTTGCATGCATAATTTACCACTTACGTTACATTAAGTGATATTTATTAGCCACGCCATTAAACACGCCTCGGCACGCTGCAGGCATGTACACAGTGCACCGTGCAAATGAACCATTTTTAACTTTGCTGATTATTTTTTCAAATGAACATTTTCACTGAGTTTATCTCTGTCTGTGTTTATTTCTGCACATCTCCTGGCTGGAGCACCATGCATCTGCTGCTCGTGAATGCTGCTGCAGCACGGAGCTTCCCAGCAGCTCATATTAGTGCATCTCCACTGCCGTCAGCAGCCAATCTAAGAGAGTCTCATAAACAATTCAGCCGCAGCATGACAGTACAACAAGCACACCGTTAGAGTCATCTACACAGACCTTCAGCTTTTCTTTTTGGTGTGCCTCACTTGTTTTCTTTGTCATCCGGTTTTTCTGTCTGTCATCTTCCTCCTCCCCCTCTTCCTCCTCCCGCTCCTCCTTTCTGCTGCTGCTGCTGTTTCTTATTGACATGATAATCCTCTTGTCACTGCACCGGCCGCCTGTGTTTATAGAAACAGTTATAAGCCTGGTGTTTGTGCATGAGCAGACATGCTTATCTCCGTCAGGTGTAGGGATGCGTGTGGCTGTGTGTGCTTAAGGATGTGTGTCGAGATTATTTATGTATTACTGTGTTTTCTTTCCGACGTTTCACTTGCAGTTGAATAAAACCCATTTCTTTGCTCTTGAACACCTGTTCTGTTCACTTGCCTTGTCATGACTGTACCACACAGAGCCAGGTAATAGAAATGTGGTGAACAAAGCAGTCAAATCACTCAAGCCACTATTCGGCCATTTCTTCCAGCTGACACACACAATAGGTACACACGGTCACCAAGTGCAGTAATTACCACTGCTGTAGTCTTTATTTTCTTTCCTCAGATTTCATGTGAGTTTGTGGAAATTCTGAAGTGGCCACAATATCACCAACATGTTTATTTACTGTAAATGGTGGAAATTAGACCTGTATCTGTTTAAATGGGCTGAATGCACCTCAAGTATAAAAATCACAACAAATTTTACTCGCGTAGGTACGATTTGATAAAATAGCGTATTATCACTATGCTATGTTATCAAATCATATCCTGTGTCATCCTCCTCATTGGCTTTAACTGGGGCAGGAAAATTAGCTTTGTGTCTTCTAATGAATGAGACCATAAATGTGTCAGGAAAGTATTTCATGGGGTCATAGATTGAAGGAGCCAAGGTGTCATTTTCCAGTAGACCTCTATCTGAGTCGCCCCCTGCTGATCGTTAGAAAGAATGATCAGCATTGGCTTTCTGTCTCAGACATGACAGCTATGTCAATCTTTTATATACAGCCTGTGCTTATAAGTCATGCTGAAGTAACCTTGTTTAAGACGCTGAACGTCCTGGTTGTCAGGCTGTGATCAGTAACAGAAGGTTCTGGATGAAAGCACAGAATAAATGCAGCCATTTGCTGTTTATATTGTCTGTCATGATGCAAAGTAAAAAGCTCCAAGCCTGCCAATCACTGCAGGCTAGTATCATTTTAAACATTTTTTATTGACTTTCACACTTTCTGTAAAAGAAACTGACAATCCCTGGTGGGTGGGGCTTATTTGCTTAAAGCTGTGACATCATCAGTGACAGTATAAACTGGTTAAAGAAGGAAAAAAACAGTTTGAAACCAATTATTTTGAGCCTTAGCGTTGTATTGCAGTTGCAGAGTTAGATGAGAAAAGAAATAAAAATACTTCAGTGTCTATTTTAATATTAAAATAAATGCAAAAATATTATTTTCCATAAGATAAAAATAAGCAGACAACGCTCCACAGACTGCAAAAAAAAAAGAATGCTCTGAATTTCAGTCATAAAATGCAGTGATTAAAATCTCAACTTGATTTGTACAATTATCCTGTTGCAGAACTTTTATTCTGCACACACATTACACAGTGCACACACAGTTTCCCAATTAACACGAGGCAGCAGAGAGTGGATCGGAGAGCTGATTGGTGTTTCAAATGTCGTCTCTGTTTCTGCTGTAACGTCTCTGTTCGTGGATTATGTAAAATTATTCAAAATCGACTCTAAAAACAATCACAAACACAGTGACACACACACACACACACACACACACACACAATCACCTACAAGCAGTGGCAGTGCACAGATTAAACATGTAAAGTTATTTAAATACAGTCTTCACAAATCCCACATGACAGAACTGAGAGTTTATACATGTACACACACACACACACACCGGTGACATTCAGGAATATAATTAAACAGGCTTGTCGAAAAAAATTGTTACGTAATTACTCTCCATCTCTTACACACGCACACACACACACACACACACACACGTCATGTGACCTGCTTCTGCTCCAGAGTCACACTGAGACAGAGATGAGATGAAGCGATCTGACTGATGACTCTGATTACCTTCACCCAGCCATGATCGCACACACACACACGTAGACGCCCCGCTGCCAGCCCACTGTCTCCACAACCCCTCGAGTCACCTAAGCATCAATGTGAAATCTTTCAGATAAGCCTTTCAACTGAAATGTTAGTTTACAAGATGAACTGAGGGCAAACGAGTGATCCCTGTGGTTAGGAACAGGCTCAGGAGTGCCAAAGCGTGTGTGCGCTCCTTTCTTTCCACCCCTGCTGTACTCTCGAGCCTCTGTTTGATTGGTTCGGTGACTGGCAGCTGTAACGGGTGCAGCAGTGTCTCAAAAGGTGAAGTGTGGATCAGTAATGGGATGAGGACGTACCGTAGGGGTCTTATAGCCTATTGAGAAGGAGATCCCGTTTACAATACTGTGCCAATGATACACCCTGTTTCTGTCCTCTTACATCGAAAACCACTGTTTAATCTTTCTTGTACGTATACTACATACAAGAAAGATTAAACAGCCACACAGTAACAAGTTTATAACCAGTTTTGTGTTGTTTCTTTGTGGCTCATCATTTAGTTTGCAAGTTACAGGTTAAAAAGCTAAGAACTTATTGCATCAGGACACATGCTCCTGAGTTGGGACATCACGGGGATGTTCAGGTTGATTGAGGATCTGTGCCAATAATTTAGATTGTTTTAATAGTAATGCATTAAAACAATGTTATACTATTATTAGAATGATGTTAAATTTTAACCTGCCTCCCTATTAGTTTCATGTCAGGTTGGTATCTGTGAATAAGTCCATGCATGTGGCTTCACCCTCTTTCAAATGATTGTCTCTGTGGGGGAGTGTTTTCAATCATCCATTATGGGGTGACTGTGGCTCAGGAGGTAGCAGGTCATCTACTACTACTGGAAGTTTGGTGGTACCATCTCTGGAGCTCATTGGGCAAGATACCAAACCCCAAGTTGCTCCTGATAAGTTCATCAGAGTGTGCATGTTTGCTAGAAAGCACTCAGACACAGAAGGAGGAGCTTGTGTGGATGGGTGAATGAGACGTGTTGCGTAAAAGAAAGCACTATATAAGAACCAGTCTATTTACCATAATCATCACAAAACAAGTGAAGTCAGAAGGAAAGTCTTCCTGTTTGTTGGTTTGAGATTAATTGGTGCTTCATGCAGCCGTGGTTTATCAGATGTTATCTCTTCTCAGCTTGTTGTTTCACTGAATGTGTGTTTTTCGGGCGAGGGTCTTCTGTGTGGGCAGGGCACAGTGAAGTATGGAGGAGAGGCAGGTGAGCACTTTACACAGCAGACTGGATGATGCAGAACGAGTGCGTGTGGGCCTAAATCATGCTAAATAGCCTTCGTTCTTTGTCAACATGTTGGAACAGGCAAACAATTGGCCCCATGTTTCCTTTTCTGTATGCAGAGTGAAGCGTGTAACTTGCAGATGTCAGTTTGCATTATGCCAATCTGCAGTGCGCTAATTTATAAACCAAAATATAGGCAGGTATCTTCAATAATGATCAGCATCCTAGCAAGGGCATCATCAAATTAGCAATTAAAAACAAGTAGAGCCACTGAAGGAGCAAATAATCTACTAAACATTAAGCACAGGTTTGATGCATATGTGAAAAATCAGATCAGTGAGGCAGCTGAAGGAGAACTGATGCTTTTGATATGAAGGTAAAATCACCAGCTGCACATTATTGGTTACTGACAGCTCAGGTGGAGTGCAGGACTCATTCTTTACTAATAAACTGCTGCCTCTAATCTTTGTGACACAACTGACCTGTGCGATGTACAGATAATGAAGTTACAGCAGCATGTGCATAAATGTGCAGATTCCTCTGTTTTGCTGTGTTTTAGTTTTTTTCTTCTTTTCGCAGCCTGTGTTGAGCTGCAGGTATTTATTGAAGCCAGTGTGACATATTTTAAGACTGAGACATTCCAGGTGTGTTTGTTCCATTAATAGCTGTGTTTTGACAGATATTTCAGTTTGATTTGCAACAGATCCAATATTTCAGAGAAGAATAAATAAATAAATTACACCCAAGTTCATTTTTGTTAAGAAAAGCCAGACGGAGAGTATTTCACTGTGGACCAATCTTTATGTTGAAATGTGACTAAAATCTGAAACACTCCAAACCTGTGGCTCACTGTGAAAGCTCCCTTAGCTGGAAAACTTTTAAATACATCTGCACGAGCAGCACTTTAAATTAAACTGACGCTGCATTTAGTGAATATCAAAAAAAGGATCTACACTGTTAGTAAATCTGTCCCAAAGAGACTATTTTAGATAAGAATAGATATATTTAAATAATTCATGCATGTTAAAAGCTAAAAAAGGCCTAAAAGCTTTTCCCCCCCAATCTAGTCAATCTATCTTCAGGTTTTTACATCTGTTTGAGTATGAACACGTTCAGCCCAAAACAACACCGTTCCCAACGCCGTCGCTACTCCTTCCTCCGCACTGATGAACTTCCCAACACCATCATTCATATTAATGCCACCGCAGCCGGTATCAGCCGCTGTCCAGCAGCTCAGCCTCTGCGATGAAGCGATGAACGAGGGCTCATCAGCAGCGTGGAATTTTCCTCAAAGGCTCCAAAGATCAAAGTCGAGCTAAAATCTGGTTCGCCTTTCATAAAAATTCAATTTAATACGTCTTTGATCATGCACATTGCACTTCTCTAAATCAATGACTTTTGAATTGTGTTAAGAAAGCTCGTCGTGTTTGCTCCCTTTTGATCACAGGATTGCAGGCAATCACTGATTTGGTGTGCGTGCCTTGTTTTGAGCAACAAAAAAAAGAAAAGAAAATGTGGTAGAAGTAAAGTGTTTTGGCCAAGCTGTTAAAAGCCTCCTCATAGCTGCACGGATCAGATTTTTTTATTCCCATTACTCCCAAACCCGTGAGTGGGCAGGCAGTAGCATCTGACGGACATTATTAAGGTGACTAAAATGACCAATTTTTAGAGCTTCACTGGTTTCTGGAGATAAAATCAAAGGCAAATTCAAATGCATTTGAAGCCACTTGGAAATATGGAATATGATGATTATCCGACACATATTCGTCCTCAAAACCAGAGGACGCAACTTTTTAGGGTTGTAATAAGTTTGGTTCATATACAGTTTTGTCAAGAAAACATTTATTTTACAAAAACGTGGGCCCATAGTCCCAACGTTTCCTAGTGATAGCTGATAGCAGTGATGTTGGTAAAGATAAAAGTTATTAGCAAAGCGCCTTCCAAAACCGAGAGAAGCCGACAATGATCACTGACTGTTTTTAGGGGCTTGTTCAGATTAAATAGAACAAGATACAAAGTATTAAAACATGTTAAAAACACAACAGCCTTTATAAGCACAGAGTAGTTTGGACCTAGAAGCAGAGTTCATACGTCATCACTTAAAGACTGGACTGAGCAAAAGGAATATACTCACTTATAATTAATCTTTCTAAGCTTTAGATGATCCAATCACGGCGTATGACATGTAAGAAAGGATATTCAAAAGAAAAATGTAACTGGACAAAGCTGCACTATTTAGGTTATGTTAATCCAACAGAAACTCGTGCCAGATAACAATGCTAGAAAACAGTCCCTCTTAGAGTCTCAGCAGCACTGAGAATATGTTCATTTATTTTCTACAGCCTACGATGAGAGATGGAGACGAGTGGCGATGGAGCTGATTTTATGAACTATCCGTGTAGTCTAACATACATGTAAACTCGCTGCCTTAAAAATCACCACTATGAATCTGTGCTGATTGTGTGCGTCTATGTTAAAGAACACTACAAAGCTTAGATGTTGCAAGGAGAATGTTTGTTGTGGTTCTCATTACAGGCATCAACACATTAACTTAAAATTGGGGGAAAAATGCAACAGTACAGTTGTGGTGACTTGGATGTCTCTGAGTGTATTCCTCCTTCAGTCTTGCATTTCTTTGGTGGCTCTTGCTCCTGTCGGGCTTCATGTCTCTAACGTTTGTACTTGTCTTTTCTTTACTTCCTGTTTTACTTTTAAAATCAGTATTTTTTTAAATTAATTCAGTGTCAGTTTTACACAGGCAGGCAGCACGGTGGCACGGTGGTTAGCACTGTTGCCGCACAGCAAGAAGCTCCTGAGTTCAATTCCACCATCAGGCCGGGGTCTTTCTGTGTGGAGTTTGCATGTTCTCCCCATGTTTGCGTGGGTTCTCTCCGGGTACTCCGGCTTCCTCCCACCCTCCAAAGACATGCAGCTTGTGGGGATAGGTTAATTGGATAATCCAAATTGCCACTAGGTGTGAATGGTTGTCTGTCCCTGTGTGTTGGCCCTGCGACAGACTGGCGACCTGTCCAGGGTGTACCCCGCCTCTCGCCCTATGACAGCTGGCTCCAGCGCCCCCCGCTACCCTGAAAAAGGATAAGTGGAAGCGAATGGATGGATGATTCTGGGATTGTTCTTACTTGTGTTTATTACATCTACCTTAACTCTGTTTGTTTTGTGTGACACTGGGTTAAAAACAATAAGCATATGAATATAATAGAAAAATCCATCCATCCATGCCCACAGGTTGTGGGGGTAGTCTGAGCAGCGAGGCCTTTCTTTCCCCAGCCACCCCCCTGCCCAACATTTCCAGGGGGAAGCTAAGGTACCAAAGCTGGCCAAGAGATGTAATCACTCCAGTGTGTCCTGGGTCTGCCCCAGGGCGTCCTCTCGGGGTCTTTTCCCAGTGTGACATGTCCAAAACACCTCATCTAGGAGGTGCCCAGGAGGCATCCTGGTCCGATGCCCAAACTGCCTGACTCCTTTTGTTGTGGAGGACGAGCAGCTTTACTTTGAGTGACCATGACCTGTCTCTAAAGCTGGGCGTAGCTAACCTTTGGAGGAAGCGGCTGCTCCGATCCATCATCTCATTCTTTCAGTCACTACCAGGAGCTTGTGGCCATAAGTGAGGGCAGGAATTCAGATCAACCAGTCAACATTGTTTTCAGGCTGAGCTCTCTGTTCACATCCCTGCTGATGCTGCACCAATACATCTGTCAGTGCTCCGCTTCACTCGTACAAAATGTATCCATTTATTTATTTTTTCTGAAGGTGAAACAAGCAGTGAATTCTTTTATGTAGGTGCCAACTTTGGATTGAAAGACTTTCAGACAGATGGAAAGTGTAGTATTCCTCCCCAGCAGCGAGGAAAGAAGTAATGTTGGTCAATATCTAATGATGGCGTGTAGTCTCAGTAGGCCTGAAGACCCCTCTGGTGACATTACCACAGCATTTGCATTTCCCAGGCTCTCCTGAGAACAGCTCATCTTCTGAACAAACAGGAATACGATTATCACTACCAGGCAGCGATGGCAGCCCAGTCAAAGTGAGATAACGTGAGAGGTGGTGATCATTCAACGATATGAAACTTGAGTCGAAGCAACAGCAGGAAAAAAGTGTTTTCGTCTTTTTCCTATTTTTTCACACGTAGTTTGAGGTTTGATTTTAGTCTCTCTGATCAGAACAAGAAATGAAGTTAACAAAATGATATTAGAAGCCCTCGTGTGCATGCTACAGTTGGCAGTCTTCTTCGTTACACAAAGATTAATAAACTGTACTGCATCCATGGTGCATGCTCTCACTTAAACTATATTCATTCTTTGGAGCATCCACATTGCTGCTCACCGTGTCCTCCAGCATTGCTTTATTTCTATATTAATTGATTAAACATCCCCTCTGTTGCTTTCATAAAACATATAGATGTTTATGCCGTGTGTAAAAATTCAGCCTGAAATGATCAGCGTATGATTTATTTTGCCCATTTCTGTCTCCTTACCTTTCTAAATATACTGTATACTCAGATACTCGAAAAGCTTGAAACCCTATAAAAGATGCACGAATATGTGTTGTTTTTAGTTCTTATTATATTCAGTATGTGCCACACACAGTTGGGTGATTTATCTGATTAGAGGTGACTGGTGGGATGGTGGGATTTGCATGGTAATGGTGTTTTTATGTAATCACTCGTGGCCCTGGCATCAAATAAAATATTCCGTAAATAAAACAATAATAAACAGAGCCAGCAGTGGAGACTGGGAATGCGCGAGATAAAGAGGATGTGCATTTGAATATGGAAGCTGCTCTCTGAGTGATATTGATTACAGCTCCTGGTTAAAGTACGACTCTGTCAGCTTTACCCAGTGTGGCTTGTAATGAGCATAACGGTGATGACTGTAGAAATGAAATGACATTTAAATATAAATGACACTTTCCATGATGCTCGGCCTACCAGTGTGTCATGTGTATGCAAAATCCATTAACATGTCATCGGTATAAATGACAGTGATTGATGTTAATTGAAATTGAAATTTGTCTGCCTGTTTCCCGTGTCTCGTATACACACACACACACACACACACACACACACACACACACACACACACACACACACACACACACACACACACACACACACAAATGAGCAGCATTAGGGCTTCTTGTAAGCTGTAAACTTGTAGTAACTTCTTACTGTCATCACTTTTAAAAGCACTGTGACTACAGGAAAATGCACTTCTATATTTGGCTGCGACAGCATTATTGTCACAGCCTGTTTTGATCACAAAACTATAATACTATAATAAAATGTTGAATTTAAGACTGCAGTCTGGACCTGTGTAGAATAACTGCACTTCGCTGATTGCTGTCTAATTACTTGAAAACAAGCATTTTGCTCAGTTCTATCACTAGTTCTTTCAGTCTGTCGCTGAGCGATGGGTCTCCTTTCAGAGCTGCTCCGAGTTTAACAATAGCTTCCATTGAAAGTGGGCACACATACTTACCCATAAGTGAAAGCATCTGAATCAATAAAGCAGACATGCTTAACAACTTTATCACTTTTTTAACCTTTTTCTTTCATCTGCTAATACTACAACCACCTGACACTGATGACACATCTGTGCACAGCAGAGTAAAACATTCAGGCGTCAGATGATATTTGAATTATGCACCTAAAACTAACTTCTGTGAGAGTGTTTTCTCTTATGCTTTTCTATTGTTTTAGATATACAGTTATCACAGTTTTGTTGCATTTATTGTTTGCAGTCGTTTTTTTGCACAGTTGCATTTTCAGAGTCTTTATTATACGAGCAAAACTCATTAATCAACGTTGCTATAAAATGCGTATCGCAGTCATTTAAATAGTGGTGTTTTTTTGGCACGATTTAAAAGAAATGCTGCTTAAATAAAGGTGGTTGTCCTGCACTTGCTATTCAACAGCTAAGCTGAGCAGCATACGAGCCAGTCATGGTGTTGCACTCACCCACAGTTCCATGTTTTGGTGAGCATAGCTACTCGTTTTCATAGTGAAGAAGTAGCAACTATTAGCATTTAGCAGTTTCGTGCTGTGGCGCAGGAAGCCAGAGATGTTGACTGTGTTGGCACTACAGACTGATCCATTAATGCGACTGTGCAAAGGTGAAAAGGAGACTTTTTAAAGCCTGTTTTGGGAAAAAGTCGGCAGTTTTCAGTAGATTCAATTAGCACACGTGCAGTTTTTGTGTCCCAGTGACCTTTAAGGTTGAAGTTATGGCTTTCTTGCCTGTCATTTAGAAGGAAACTTCAAAAATAACTTCCTAAATAAATGCACAGAGCTGTTACTAAGATGGCTAAGGAGTGGTGACCCTTGTGTCTAGAAGGCCGTTATTCAATTAATGAATGGGAATTTGTGTTCAGTGACCTATTTCCTATTTTATGATTCCTTAAACTAATTAAACTAACAGTTTTTTTTATTACTTTGAGTTGTGTTTTATCTTATCAATTTAAGCCTCTTATAAATGATAGTGGATCGTGCCATAAATTCAATATTCTGTGCACTTGCTGCTATGATTTAATTTTTCCATCTGCACAGGAACATGGTGTTGGTATGGATGGTAAACATTCTGTATTAATATGTTTAAATCCAACCCAGACATCAACATCAGTTGGCCTCTGCATGTCAGTTACTATTGATTTTAATTCCATTTCAGATGCATCGATTCAAAGATCATCAGCAGCGAGTTGGTTGTGTCAGAGCAGCAGTGGCAGACACACAGATAAATAGATGGAGATGATGTGACAGAACTCTTAAGCTCAGCTTCTCTCTCCTGCTGGGAGACATGCTGTGATCACTCTGTAAAATCCTGTCTCATTTAAGGAGTGTTGCTTTAAAAATGTGAAACATTATTCTCTTACAAGTGGGACACGCTGGGATCAGATTACTTTCTTTACTCAAAAAGTCTTTAAAAAAAAGTAGCACGACATTACCGACATGGTGTAACTTGAAGCATCTGTGAATCTTTCTGTGAGCTTCAGAGAAGTGATTTTAAATCAGCTCAGTTTCATTTTTATAGTGTTAAAACACAACAACCGTTTTTGTTATTCATAAAGAATATTTATGATAAATTTCTTTGCTTGTACAGTTGCAAAACATATTTTGGACTAAACCAGTAGCACACAAACAAACTTTTCATATCTTTATTGATCAAACTGCATAATCATTCTGCGCTGAAGAGGAACAAAGGCTTATTCACTGATTTATGATGTGTTTTGGACCAAAATGAGACTTGCACAATAAAAATACTCTGTTTACCCAAATTGTTGCCATGATATATTATACCAACAACACAGTCATGCATGTACAGCCTGTTATCATTATCATTAACTTCTTCTTCTGAATCAAATCAAACTTTAAGTCTATCCCACCGTCATGAAACACAACGCTGGTTTGGACAAAGTTGATACAGGATTCAAAGCAGACTTCTTGCACTAATGAGACATCTCATTGGCTCAGGCCTTTCTGTGTGGAGTTTGCATGTTACCTCTGGGTACAGTTTCCTCTGGGTACTTCAGCTTCCTCCCACAGTCCAAAGACTTGCAACTTAGTGAGGCTGTTGATTATAAATTGGCCTTGGATGTGAGACAGATAACGTGCTTAAAGTGTAGAGAATCCACTGGTTAAAATGTGACTTGTAGTCTAAAGCACTTTGTGAAGTGCTTCCGTACATATAAAAGTGGGAATGTTACATTAAAAGTAATCTTTATTTATCTTATACTGAGCTACAGTGCAGCCCTAGCTTATCATCTGTCTGAAATAAGCCATCTGTCTGAAATAAGCCATCTGTCTGAAATAAGCCATTTTAGCTTCAATCCTGTTAAATATCCCAATTCTTTGATCTTTGGGCTGAAGGAAGAACAACACTCGGTGTATAAATGCTCAATCAACAATCTCTTTATTCCATACAACACTTTGAGCATTAGAAAACGTCCAGACGGAGATGTGGACAGGAGGGTGTCCGCAAGATCTCGAAGTGTCTGACCGTTTCTCACATTCTTGTAGCTTCAGCCCCCCTCCAAAGTCATAAAACCTAAACATCCACATTCTTTCTCTCTCAGTGAGCCGAAGTTATGACCTCGGCTTCCTGTGCAGTATGTTCCGTTCTTTCTAATCAGACAAATAAGGCCATGATTCTCTGAAAACAATATTTCTTGTAAATCAGCATAAAACAATGTAATTCATTTACAATAAATCAGCAGTCTAATGTAATACAAATCAGTCTAATAAATCTAATAGTTGTCACCTTCTTCTAAGTCAGGAGTTAAAACTACATAATGATTTCACAATCTTTAATTAGGGGTACAACGTGGCATAAGATAATATAACAATCTCACAACCCCCCTTTCTCCAAGCCATTTTTTTCTGATTGGCTGACCCTTCCAACATGAAGGGTGCATGAGTCCTGCACTGCATCGCAGCACAGCTGTGAACATATGGTATAAGATCCTGCAACCTAAGCAGAATGTAAGCAAGGTGTAATTTTATTCCTTTAATGTATTCAAGCCACCGCAGCATTTGATGCTTAAGTTATAGGAAGCAGCCTATGAGTGTGAGGTAGAGGCAGCAGTCGGGCTTACTGAATATTCACAGTCTGATGAATGTAAAATATCCCCTCATGCTTCAGTTGTCAGATGTCGCTCTACCTTGTGTGTTTTATTCTCTGTTTCTCGCAGCATTCGTCTTCATTCTGTTCCTGCAGTATACACATCGCTTTAGCACAGTGGCCTGACTTTGCTTCAGCCCTGAGTCTGCATGTTTGTGTGTGTGCACTTGCAGGCGTGTGTGTTCTCATGTTTCTGAAGCTGTAGCTAAACATCTCCACCAGCTGGTTGGAAAAAGGAACTTCTGCTCTTGTCCTCTCATCAAGCTCCCACCCACTCAATGGCTTTCCTCTATTTCTCTCTTCAGCCTATACATCCACACTATTCTCTGTGACTTCTCTGTGTGATTTCTGCTCACTCTTGTGATTCTTTAGGCACTTTTTTTATCATGAATGACAAAATGTATGTGACACACAGTCAAAGCTTTCCTTTGTTCATTGACAATATTAATGCAAAAAATACTCTAGAGACATCAACACCTTACGTTTAAACCTTACAATGTGAAGCACCTGTGGTGTTGTGATTTGGTGCTATATGAATAAAACTGAACTGAAAAAGAAATGAAAAGTATTTTAGGAAAGAAAAGTACTTGGTCAGCTTTAGGAACAGCTGATGGTTTGCATGCTGACAACCATGAACCGCATGCTTGAGCGCATCTTAGAGTGCCCCAAAGAGAAGCTTATCCCACTACCATATTTTACTATAATTAGTAGGATTTTTCACCACTTTACAAAGCTGTGACATTTGCAGAGGTGGTCTTGGAGCAAAAAGAATAATGGCATTTTAGGAATATTAGGTTGCTCTGACGTTCAAAATTTGGTTGGATGGACTGGCAAAAAGACATTTTTATAGATATTTGCACTTCCCTGAGATTTCATCCCACTGATTTTGTCGAGTTTTCCAGTGAAAATGCATTAATAAGTTGGTTCACACATTCATGGTCCTGAGTTCGACTCCACCTTCAGGTCTTTCTGTGAGGAGTTTGCATGTTCTCCCCGTGTTTGCGTGGGTTCTCTCCGGGTGCTCCGGCTTCTTCCCACAATCCAAAGACATGCAGTTAGTTGGGTTTGCTGGTACTTCTAAATTGCCAAGGTGTGAATGGTTGTCAGTGTTAGCCCTGCGACAGACTGGCGACCATGGTGTACCCTGCCTCTTGCCCTGTGATAGCTGCGATAGACTCCAGCCACTTGTACCTTCTTCAGGTTCAAACATTTTACTACAGTTTGAAACTTTTGGCTCATCATGATGATTTTCATCGTCATAATTGTTTTTTTAATTAGCAAGTATCCTGATTAGGAGCATGTTGGAATGAGAGTTATTATGCAGCTCAAAGCTGCAGCACTACAGGTTGTTTTGAAAATGGTGGACGTATTCGGCATCTCAAATTCGCTGAGATCATGCCTAGCAGGGGGTTTTCTTTTGTATCAGGTGGTAAATGTGTTGCTTAACGCTGTTAAGTTTGGTCATTTAACATGGGAGACGCATGAGGCAGCCTCATGTGGCCAAACCAAGAACTGCAGTTTTTTCTGACTAGGCTTCATTTTTCAGTCCCGGCGTTTGCAACTCGATAGCCTCACACTAACACGCTACAAACCAAGATGCCAAGATGTGATTGGTAAGAATTTCAAGACCATGTCTGAGATCTTATCCCAAGGTCCAAACAAAACAAATTAGAGGCAAGTAGAAGTACCGCTGCTCTCAATAGTACCTCCTGCTTCTTTGAAGGTCACTTTAACTCAGGTCTGGCCGGCAAACCATGAAGTTCAATCAACATACAAATGATCATTTTAATGTTAAATTGCATATTTCTTTATCATCTGAGGACATGTTGCTCAACACGTGCCTTTTATTTTGCAAGCAGCAGATCCCAAACATGTAACATACTATTTTTAAATATGAGGAAGAGAATGACGCAAAGGCGATGAATAGAAGGGGAGATGACAGGAGGATGACAGTGTGAAAAATTAGTGGTAAGGATAGATGGATGAAGAAGGAGTTGATCAAAGAGAGTTGAGAGAGATGCACAGAGGGGAAAGGGATGGACATGTAAGTCATGTGGAGAGATAGATGAGTAAATGCTCTTCCAGGGATGAAAATGGAGAGACAGAAGGATGGATAGAGGCAGTGATGCAGATGGAGGAAGAGAATGATGATAGGATGGGAGGAAAGACGAATGAAGGGATGTCTGCAGTCTCAGAAGTGAGAGGTGACAGGAAACAGCTGAAAAGGGTTTGAGAGAGGGATGATGGGATGATGCAGGCAGAAAGATAAGTAGAAGGATGGAAAAAAGAGGCAATGCAATTGAAATGAGAAGCACTTTCAGTCGAGAAGCAAGTGATGAAAAGAGGAGAGAGAGCGACGGAGATTGAGAAGTGCTTGTAGTCTGAAAAAGAACTGTTTTGCATTTTTCTCACGCTAAGCTGGCCTGACTAAACAAATTAAATCTGTTCTCAGAGCACCAGTGCTCTTCAGAGACCCAACATCTTACGGCACCTGAAAAACCTGCAAAAGTACGAAACAGTGTATATTAACGAGCTGTAAACAAATTGAAACAGTAGAGATAATTGGTCACCTCTGCCTCACACCAACAGTGTTCTGTGTTTAATGTGTCCAGCACATATACAGCGCTGCGCATGTCCCCCTTCCTGATTTATTTTTACATATTTACATATTTTAGATCACCCAAATAATTCTAAAGTTAGACAAAGATGACCCGAGTAATTGTAAAATGCAGTTAGCTTTTACTTGAATGATTCGTTTATTACAAAGAGCTCCTCAGACCTGTCTGCCACTGTGTGGAAAATGTGCGGTCAAGTTTTTCTGATAATCGGCGATGAGCCTTTTCACGTCGCAGTGGAGGAATTTTGATTGACTCTTAGTTGCAGACTTGCTTTAATTCATCCACATTGGAGGGTTTTCAGTCATGAACGGCCAGTTTAAAGCCTAAAGTTAAAAAAAAATCAATCGGATTTAAGTCCAAACTTTGACTAAGCCACACCAAAACCATTCAATTTGTATTTTTGACCCATTCAGAGGTGGACTCACTGGTCCTGACAATATTTGTCACGCTTACATGTTTTATTCAAAAATCAGGAAAAGAGGGCAAATGCTTTCTCACAGCTCATCCTCTCTCCCAGGCATCAATTACTGCTGTTCTCTAAAACGCCAACAACCAACCACAAGGTGCTACTTGGTATCTGCGCCGGGAGTTCAGAATCCAGTCTAAATGTTGATGTTGTTAATGTGTGTTTTAACAAAAACAAGCATATTTTGCTGAACCAAACAAGTGGACCATTCCTTCTCAGTGTCCAATATTCCCTCAGCCAGCATGTCAAGTGCTCATGCCCTAGGAATGAGAACAGGTTGCATATGTATGGGTGACCATTTGAATTCAATTCTTTTTTTGTCAAGTTCAAGCCTGTAGAGTTGGACTGTCCTCCATCAAAGATCAAAACCATTTTAAAACTGCAAATTAAAAAAGGGTCCAGACAAAAAAGGGAAGCGCATTTCTGTTCTGATAACACTTAAACTCATTTGATTCAGTCATGCATCTCTATGCTCTCTCTCACACCTTTACATTTATTATAATTTGGTAGTCGTCACTGACAACTTGCAGGAAACTCTGTGATAGTTAAAACTGAAACAAACTTCCAAGCCATGCTCCTCTTTGAGCTTCATTTTTCATGCATGCTGTTCATATGCACGTATTGTTAATGTACATCGTGGACGTGGAATACATTTCCATAAAGATCTGAATGTATGTGGTTCGAGGAGGCACATGCTCATACTGTCACGCTGTGTTTGCTGCTGCTTCGGCCAGGTCTCTCCTTTTAAAGACATTTTGATATCAGCAGGACTTCCTGGTCAATCAATGAAACCCTTCTGTTGGATGAGTCACAGATACGACATATGAAACTTTTTCGTTTACCCTGAGCCTAGCCAAACGTCTTTGAGATTCTCATTCACGTGACAAATTTGTGAGCGCCGTTCGGCGCTCATTATTGTTTGAACGCTTGAATTCCCATCGTGTGCACACTCCTGAATTACCCATTGACATTTGGGTGTAGTCTCAGTTGGGTTTTGAATTCTCCTCATCATTTCCATTGAATTTATCTCATTCCATTACATCTCTCTCATTAGTTGCTCACATTTAACTCCGTATCCTGCACTCTACCATGTTATGAGGACACAGACGCTTCCTCTTCTGTATTCTGTGCTGCAGGCTGAGGCACAGTTTGAATATTTCTGCACCATAAATAAAAGAGCGCGTCTCTTTCCGCTGTTATTTGCAATCGACCTTCCTCCAGTCGCTCGGCATCTAACTCAGAAGAACTTTTCAGAGTGTGTGCACATGCGGGAGTCCGCACGCATGCATGAATGAGTGTGTGCGTTCTCATGATTTTCCTTTGCGTGTGTCATTCCCGCTTTTGTGTGTTTCCCTTTTCTCTTCATATGAATTTATTCAGGGCTCCGCCGAGTTGAACTTACAAACATACAGCGAAATCAATATGAATGTAAATGTATTCCTTTATTGCCATGGCTGGGAAACTTGGTTTGGTCTCATTTTCATGCACAAAAACATCTCTGAAATTTATGAAGTGAGGCAGACAACTGCACACTGTGTAATTTGTGTTCTTTAATGTTCTACTTAGATTGCAATCATAAGAGTGCGCTGAGGTTAATTGGTCGTATGCATGCTGTTTACTTTCACTTTCCCAGGACAACTCACTCAGCAAAAAAAAGGGAAAGTGCTGCAATAACATGCTCTTAAATTCTTTCATTTACCTCAGCGTCTCTGATTCCCCTCCCGTTCCCATCTCCTTAACCATCTATCTCTTGTCTCCTCTATCCTTTAATATAAAACTTTTCTTTTCTTGAAACTTTTTGTGGAAAAAGATGCATAAAAGAAATATTGCTTTGTTGCTGTGTACAGCCAAAAAAAAGCAGAAAAGAAGAAAAACAGCGTGTTTTCTGCAGTGATGAATAATCATTTATAGAGTCATCCTGCAGTGTTTGACTGTCTTTGCTGAATAACCAACCCTTTAAATCAAACCAAGGAGCGCCGATTTGGATCAAGTGCAGTTTTTTTTCTTAATTTGATGCTCCGTGTGAGCTCTGGAAGTCATTTCTGTCCCCTGCTGGGTGTTTTTAAAGTCCAGTTTGATACTTGAGTGTGTGCTGCTGCATGAACTGATGTGTTCCTAATTTCTCTGTTGCAGCAGGAGAGCAGCCATGGATATCATCTCCTTGCTGGTCTGCCCTCTCCTCTTCATCCTCCTGTCCTCCCTCCCCTCCTGCTCCTCGTCCATGCTGTGTCCGAAGCGGTGCACGTGCCAGAATCTGCTGCCGTCCTACACGGTGCTTTGCGCCAAGACAGGCCTCCTCTTCGTTCCGCCCAACATTGACCGCCAGACGGCTGAACTCAGGCTGATGGACAACTTCATTACGACGCTGAGGCACCGTGACTTCGCCAACATGACCAGCCTGGTCAGAGCTCACTTTTTTAACACCTTCACATTCATGTTTGTACTGTAGCTTCCTTCTGCTAAGCAGGCTCCACCTGGGCCGCTCCTGCCAGGAAACTCTTTTTTAATGTTGTTTTAGCTTTGCATGAAAAAGATCACAGCAACCAAGTTATTCTAAACATTTATGTTACTGATGCCCCACATATTGATTATATTTACTCAACCGTGCTCTACTTATTAGCTTATTAAACAGCCTTTTGTTTACATGAATTACATTTTTTTGCACACTGAGCCAAAAGACTTGTTAAGCCATCAGAGATGAATCAGTGCCCATTATTACTTCAGTTATATTGCAGCAACAGTTCAGATTCATGCAAGATGTTATAGGTTATTAATGTTATGCTTGAATTTATTGGGAAAAGTAATCCTGTACTTCAGCATCTCCCAGCCTGCTTGACTGGATTGCTGCAGATGAACAGCAGCGGTCATTCTTAAGTTAAACGCAACATTTTGAAGCTGCAGAGTTAAAACAGCTTTGATCAACTGGAGGAAGGTTTCTCTACCCGATTCTGCTGTCAAGTCTCAGTCACGCAGTGACATTACAATAAAGTGTTAATCATGGAACATTTTCCACATTGAACAGGTTCCAGGGTTTTACAGAGAGCGTTTGATGCCGTGAAATAGCTCGTTACAGGAGTTTCTCTTTTTGCTAATGAACTTCTGAAACGGAGTAACAGAGTAACTAGTCCCACCTGACACTGCAGCCATCCTCCTTTTGAGGAGTTGATGATTGACCTGCATTGGCCTGTAATTATTTGTTGTCATGGCCCATTATGTCAATTCACCTTCATTTCGTGTGCTCCTCTCTGAGTATATGTGGTGAAACTGAGAGCATAAGAGACAAAGTAATGCATGAGTAGAGAACAAGTGGCAACCTGTTCCGGGGCTGAAAAGTGAAGCCAGTGCAGTAATGCCAAAAACTGTAGTTCCTCTAATGGCCTCTTGAGGCAGGCTCCAAAAGTGAGTCGGTCCATAAACTCCCATGTTAAGACGTGAAATGAACACGTTTACACTGAAACACATCATTACTGCAAAATGAAGTAAATACTTTAATTTAATCATCGTCCTTGTGTCTCTGTAATGTTGTAGTAGCAGAAATGAAACAGGGTGAATGATGTTTTACATAAAGATGCTGACCCAAAAAGCCTGCAAGTCTTTGCCAGAACCATCCAGACCCAACAAACAAAGAGCAACAGACCAGAGTGATACTTAAATACACGTTTTCTAACACTATCTAGAACAGGGTTTTGTCACACAGTTAGATCATATCTAATATTTTTATTTATGATATTTGCATCTTTGTAAAACCGTCGGTCAAAAACTAGACTCATCGTGCAGCATCCTATGGCAGAAATGCAGAAATTGAGGACACCTCTATTTGAAGTACATTTACCTGACAGAAAAGAGTAACCAGTACAGAAAGAGTAAAGTGCCTCACTGGAGTTCAAAATAAACTCGGAAATAAACCGTGCATCACAGATTAATGGTGTGATAGCATCTGAGGAGGGTTTGCAAGCATTCATCAGTCAGAGTAAAGAAAACTCTGAATGTGAAAGTAAGAAATGAGGCAACATGTCATGTTTATTCCACAGAGAGCTCAGAAAACATTAGGAACATCTGCCCCTTACAGCATAACATGTTGACTGAGGTGACATTTCTGATATCTTAATGGATTTCACTAATTAATCCCACCGTAATCACAGTAATGGGGGCAACGAGGCTTCACTGCACGCAGCTCAAGAAGAAAACCACCAATATCACCATATTTACGCACCAAATAGACACACTCGTCACAGCTGGAGACTTCCTTAGTGTGTGAAAAATAACTTTTCTCTCTAGTGTGAGCACAACAGCATGGAAGATGTTTGCTCACACACAAGGAAACGTGGGAAATGAGGCTCTAATCGTTTGGTGATGAGCGTGACGGAGCGCCACAGATGTCCCCTGTGATCGAGGCTCATTTCCACAGCAGATTCGAAATGTGTGGGGGCTGATTGACCCTTTCTTGGGTGTTAATCGAATATATTTTTGCATCTTTGCACTCATATTTTGTGTACAGTGGAGGTATTAAGCAGACTGCAATTCCTGACCTCAGCAGCGAGCTTTTTAATGATAGCTTTAAGTATAAATGGATACCGGACTCATTCATTGACCCATTGTACTCTCACGTTAATTACTAGTATCATTCATGAAAAAATGTGGAAGGTTAAATACAAGTTTAATCTCCACAGACCCGCGAGTTCAACATGCTCAAACTAAACATTATATCTTAAGTGGTGACTCATAAGCTATCACTTACCTCCCTACACAGAAATATGCCAAAGTGAACCTTATTAGATTGCTTTTATCCATTTTGCACCATTTTTGTTTGGCAACAAACAACGTGTTGGTGTTTTACATGAAAATGGGTCATTTAATGTGGATCTTGTGTTTTCCTGCATGTCCAGATCCACCTGACACTAAGTCGAAACACCATCAGCCAGATCAGGCCGTACACCTTTGCCGATCTCCAGGACCTCCACGCCCTCCACCTGGATGCCAACCGCCTCACCGTGCTGGATGACTCTCACTTCCAGGGCCTGGTCAACCTGAGGCACCTCATCCTGGCCAACAACCAGCTGCACAGTATATCAGAGGGAGCCTTTCAGGTACTAAAGCATAGCTGAACATCCAGCTCATGCAGAGAAAATGTATATCTTTTAAATATGTAAAAATATTTTAACTCTTATTATACCAGTAAAGAAACTCTGGAGAACGGAAATCCCCATCTTGATCGTGTCCTCAAAGACACGTGAAGAAGAACTTTTTAATTTAATTTCGTATCAGAAATTGGGCCAAAATCTAGACACATAAATAAAACTACAGGGACAAAAATGTCCATTTAACCTCGGACATTAAGTAGCTTTAAAATTATGATTTCAATTTAAAAAATAATCCTAGCGGTCCTACAAATTAAGCTCTGCTTCTCAATACGCAAAACCATTTCACAGTGTAATTAAGAACTTGCTCTGAAAATGAACTAAAATCACTCACATAAAGGATGCAAAACTCTTAGAAGTGTTTAAATTGCTCTTTCTGCTGCCACCAGCTCCTCTGGGTAAGCCCAAATTACACTAACAAAGTGTTTTAAATCCAACTAATTTTAATCGGTGCTTTTAACATTCGTTGTCAACCAAGCGTTCACACAAGAGCCAAGATCGTGAGTGGAAAAGTTATTGCAAAGTCATTAATGAAAAGTTTCAGTGCTGAGGGTCAAGTGTTGTGTAAGACAACATTTTTGGCTCTAACTCGAAAGTCCAGCAGAAGCAGCCAGCCCTGCCTGCCCGCCTCACTCTGCCACCCAGCTGGACACCTTTTTAATAACCCGGTCCTAGAATAAACCGTGTCCCCCGTCTTGATGATGCTGTCCTTTCTCTGCTCATTAAAGGACTAAAAGTGTCCCCTCAGGACTGGCTCACAGACCTCTGCGGACATTTCATGAAGATAAACTAGAGTGGCGTGAACTCTGACCTCACTAATGGATTGAACTGTCTGAACTTTAGTCCGACCCTCACTGCTCCGCTCTCACTCGCTGTATCAGAAAGTGTCTCATTTTACACATGGCTTTGACCCTCTCCTCCTTCCTCCTTCGTGTCGCTCTCACTTTCAAGACTTTATTATCTAAGAACAAGTGCTGTTTCTCCAACTAAATCATAATAATAGCTAAAAGTTGATTTTACTAAAAGTCCCTTGAGATCCAGCACTCAGAGTCAATTTCCACTAAATGTAGTTTAAATACAAGTGTTTTCAAACATCCTGCAGACAGCACACAAAAAAGATATTTTTTTTGTCCATATGCATAAAAATATCAACATACTGCACTTGACGAGACTTCAGTGTATATTTTGTTTGCAGCTGTCCAATCACAGTCAGTCACTGCCAGGTAATATACATGAAGAACGTCTTCTTCTTTAAGTCTAATATACATTCTCTAAGGAAGAGGCTCCAACATAGATAAATATAATGTATTAACACAATACACTAACCTTGATCTACTCTCACTTATTTTCTGACATATAACCAAGTATAGAATGTCACAATGGCAGATAGCCAAACTTTATAACAATGTGTTCAGTTTGTGTACAAATACTGGTAATACTGTGAGCCTAACACTGAAGGAAGCAAACAAAAATCAGTGAAATGGGAACACAAGACAAATATCATCTTCATTTGTAAGCTATTCGTTAGCATGCTGCACGTGGCTGAGATCGTCGTCTACTGGCTTTGGGGCATGATGGTAGGAAACTCCAGTCCCCACTGTGAAAACCAGTTATTTCAAGCACCGATTCCCCACCATTAAACTGCACATAAACAGTTATTTTCAGCAGTTTGAACAAAATCAGTCATTTTCTTGAGAGGACAGTCGTGGAACGGTTGGGACTCTGTTCTGCTGTCTTTGAACTTCTCTTCACGCCTCTTAAAGTTTCTTTTGTCAGTGAGAAATGAGATTCCCTTTGTTGAAAAAGCAATAAAGCATTGATTATTGTAATGAGAATCAAGGCATTGTGACATTCAAACACTGTCCTGATTGTGTGAATTATGAGAGCAATTACAGCAGCAACAACACTTTAGCTGATCGCCAGGCTTTTATTGCGCTCCTTCAATCCAGCTTCATCTTCTTCTCCATCTTTGTGTTTCTGCTCGTTGGAATGTGTGCTGACTCGTGACATTTCATCTATGTCCACATTATGAGAATTGTTTAGAGGCAATTAGAGAGAAGAGCCTGGTTTGGAGTGTACACCACTGACCGCAGTAACTGATTTCATTTTTTCTTTGTTTGGATTCAGTTCCCAGAAAGATGATTCTGTTCATCTGGATGTTTCATTCTTTCTATTTCTAAATTTGTATCTTTTCTTATCATACCAAAGATTTTCTTTGTACTTATTTCCCCCACTTTTGTTGGAAATGGAATTTTTTGTATTTTTTTCTGTTGGGCCTTCCTTCTTTTCTTCCCTTTTTTATTTGCAAGTTTCATTTTCATCTCTTTTCCATTTTATATCCTTCTTATTTATTATCTGTCTCTTTACCCTTTAATGCTATACTTCAGCACTTGAAGATAAAGCAAAGTCATGCTTGTTTTTTTTTTAATTATACCACTTTGAGCCTTTAAAGTCACTGATAGCATCCTGCCTCTGTCGCCCTCACAGGACTTCCTGGAGACTCTGGAGGATTTGGATCTGAGCTACAACAACCTGGTGGAAATCCCCTGGGACACCATTGCTTTGCTCGTCAGTGTCAACACCCTCAGCCTGGACCACAACCTCATAGAGAGCGTCCCAGAGGGAATCTTCTCCAACCTGCACAAACTGGCCAGGTCAGGATCACATAACACTGCAGTGCTGCAGCCTGCCTGGGTTTGACTGGAAGTGGGAAAATGAAAGCTCCAGCTGTATTTAATTTAAACTGCCAATTACCATTCACCTGCACTTACACAAATCAGTATCACAACGAAACGTGTAATGGACATGCAGAAGTTGCGTTCGCAGGGAGGTTTGGAGTCTTCTCCCACCCCCATTCTCTGCGGCCTGCTGGAGCGGGAGGGCTAGTAGGAGGAGTTGGCCGTCCGACTGCGGTCTGGGGTGTGGGGCCTCCCTGCTGCTGCGGAGTCGGGGTGGTCTGCCTCTCCCCACCGCAGGGAAAAGGGTAACACCACCTGGGTCTGGGTGCAACTCCCCCCTCCAGGGGCAAGGGTACCTAGACCCGGTTTGTAGAGTACGCTTGGGGAGTGTGATCGTGTGTACAGCGTCTCTTTATGTCTGTCTCCACGTTGGTTGAGTGTGGAGTGAGTGCATATGAGAGCATGAGGGTGGGAATGGATGTTTGTGTCTGTGTGTGCCTGTATGTCTGTGTCTATATGTCAGGTTGGGTATCAGACGCCACCTCTCTGGGGACACCTCAGGCCCTCCAAGGTTTGGAGGCCTATCTCCACCCACCACCACTTCCCCTGCCGGTGGCGGACTCCCTCAGGTGTCGGTGTGTTGGTGGTTCTTTGTGTCTGGGGGTGGGCGTCCGGGTACACACCGGCTCACTCCTTGGCGGCCGCTTGTCGGGGCCTGGGGCCTGGGGCTCGCTCGGGCCCCTTTGGAGGTGGGGTGCCCCCGGCCTCTCGGCCTGGGGCTCGGTCACTCAGGCACAGCTGGGGGCCGGCGGAGCTCACGGGCGCGTCACTGCAACTCCCCCTGACTTCTGCTCCGCGGCTGCTGGGCGAGCCCTCATCTGGGACTCTCCTCAGCTCTTACTGGAACAGTGGCGCAGCTGCCCCTCTGTTGGTCTTCCATGGTCTCTTGTGTTCTGGGGGCCTCTGGATGTCTGGAGTTTTGATCTCCTCCATACCCGCTTCACACCCTGGAGGACGGGGCTGTGGCCCCCCCACACTCCCTAGCAGATCATTACATGGAGAAACCTTTGGAATGCAAGCATGCTGATCCACACAGGTATGCACACATGGGTATTCACAGACGCGGACTAAAGCTTTCTTGGCTGCTGCCTCAAAGCACATTGTGCGCTGTCTATCTTGCGTGCTGCATAATATCGTTTATTATTTAGTAAATATTGATATCTATGACTAGCTAGTTTATTGTGATGGTGCTTTGTTTTCTCTATTATTATGTTGCTCTTTGTTGTTTGCTGTCTCCTCTGTTTGTTTTTTTTGTTTGTTTTTTTTTGTTTGTTTTTTTTTCTCCATACAGGTGACCCAGGAGTTTTTTTTTTTTCTCTCTCTCTTCCCCCCCCTTCTCACCGTCTCTTCTCCCCTTTGGTTTTCTTTCTTTCTCTCCCCCTCTTTCTCTCATTCATTCCCCCTGTCCTATTTATTAAAAAAAAAAAAAAAAGACAAAGGATGAACTGAAGCTCTGCCATCACGTAATGTCGCATACTGCTGTTTCTGATGTCATTTAGAAAAAAAAAAAAAAAAAAAAAAAAAAAAAGAAGTTGCGTTCGCAGCAGGGGGAGATAATATATTTAAAGCCACGAAGTCTCTAGTGAGCAAGAAATGTATGCACATTTCAGGGTCCTTGGATTAATATGTCTATCCATGTAAATGACTTAATAATGGCTGTTTAAACATCTTCCAGTGATTATTTACATGTTGGCTTCTGTTTCTGCAACTTAATGCAACGTTTTCATGTGTGTGCATTTCGAATTTTGGAGAGGCAAAGCGTGAAATGGACACATTGACCAGCGTGTCTATTACACACATGGTCCACCTAATGCGTGTACTTACTTAATGACCAGTAGAAAGGGGATGAAAGGGGAGGAGCTTCAGGTTGCTTGTCAAGTTTGGAGAGTGTAGAAGATGATCCAAATGAAAAAGAATCTTGGGACTCTAAACCTTAAAAGCCTCACCAGTCCATCCATCCATCCATCCATCCACCCTCGTGACAGAACAGTCTATATATAGGTGCTCAGACAGCCCTCATCCCGCAGTCTCTCTTTAGCTCTTCTGGGGTATTCCAAGGCTTTCCCAAGCCAGCTTGATGCCCTATGTCTGCCCCGATGACACCGTCAGAAACCAGCTGGCAAAGACAGTGAAACATGCAGCAGCTGAAGAACCCAATATGCTCTTAGGACATGAACATTTCTGGTTAAATATGCTTGAGATAGAAAGGCAGAATTATAACAACTGTGGAAAAAATTCATAGTATTAAAAAATTCATTTCTAGGAAGATTATTTAAAGCTGCCATCATTCCAGTGACAGAAATATCTGAATGGATAAAGAATAAAAGGCTTATTAAAAGAGTTCTTTCTGTCCTGCCAGAATACACATTATGTGCAGGAGTTTTTATTTGCACTGAGGCTTTAAAATTAAAATAAACCTTGTAAAATTATGTTTTATTAATACATGCACACACACACAACTCAAAGAGCTTTACATATTTATATATATGGCTTAATTCTTCTGAGTTTCTTTTACGATATGGTGGAACTAAAATCACACAGCAAATCCTTCAGTTTTGAAGCTCATTTTAATGGAAATTAAGCCTTTGAGTATCAGCTCGCTTTGGAGGAAAGCTGTTCAACAGCTCTATGCTCTGAACCTGAGAAATGCCCCCTATGACCAGGACTGTATTACGCCTTCACCTGAGCAGCTGCAGGTTCAGCATTTTGCCTGCAGGCACGTCAATATTGGACGATCGTAATTGTTGCAGCCCTCATTCAACGGGGATTTGAAATAGTGACCTGGACTGCTTCTCTGCAGGCAGACTTCTTCTCCATGTCTCTGTTCTTAGAGCTGGTTACACACTGTTTAAATGTTTGCAGTGCTCTGTGCTCTCCAGTCCCAATCCAAACTGCAGAAAATCTTATAATTGACTGATAAATGCCAACATTGCATTAATGCTCTTATTATATGGGGAGTAAATTCAGTCAAGAGGCACAAAATGCCATTTAAAGCTCATTAACAATGATCACTCATTTATGTGTAAAAGGGAAAAAACTAACAGAAGATAAATAGTCTTTAAAACAAGGCTGAAATTAATGTTTTTTGGGAAGAAGGATACAATTCTTTAAAAAAAATTAATGAAACGTCTAAATGCTCTTGCATCATAGTCAAGCATGTGATTCACAACAGCAGACCTGTCTAAAAGCCAATGAATCACCAGTGACAGCTCCCCAATCAAAATGCTGTTTTTATGCTGAAGCTAGTTTACGTGTGACGTAATTTCCCCCCAACTGGCAAAAAATAGCATTTAAAGCTCATTAGCTGAAATCAATTTTCATTCAAGTCCCTGATTGATGTTTTAAAGGCAACTATGGATAAATATTCAAGCATTTTTTAAAGGTTCAATTAGATATTTTTGCCCTGCAGACAAATTTTTTACTCAGTGTTTGTTGGTGCACAGGAGAACATTTGCCTCCACATATATTTTACACACACACACTCACAAATAATACACCACAAGCTTGCTGCACATGAAATAACATAATTGAAATTTGTCAAGTGCAGATTGTGCGCTGCTGTCACAGCCATTAACTTCTTGTTAAGTCATCGTTGTTGGTGAATATTTCTGCGGGGACCTTCTAGAGGGAAATACACTTTCCTGTATTTGTTGCTGACAGCAGTGAAAGCTTGACTCTCCTGCGTTATTACCGGGCCCAATGTTTTGCTGAGGAAAATTACTATTCAATCCTCGGAGACGACGAATGGTTGATGGAAAAGCCACCATGGAATATCTGTATGTTGTTAGGTCTCTTCCTTCTGATGTCACTTTGTGATGCGGTCACAAGCTTTAATTTCAGATTTTCTACATGCTGTTTGGAACGTGTGAGAAGACTTCAACTGCCTTTGATGTCACTCGTGAGTCTGTGTGTTGGATCGGACAAAAATTGTGCACCATTTTTCTTACCATCTATTTTCTAGTGCTGGCTGGACTTGCATTTTTATAGTACTTTTCATACAAATTAGACCTTAAAGCACATTTAAGCATACACTGATTCTCTATGAGTAAGCATTTGGCAACAGTGGGGAGGAAAAACTCCCTTTTAACAGGAAGAAACCTCCAGAATGCAGGCAAAGAGAGAAAATGCAAACTATCTCTATCGCACCTCACATTTGTCAGTGTCCTGCTCCACTCTCCCTTCATTCATGACCACTCATGAACAAACCCTGCGATACTTGAACTTCTCCACTTGGGGCAGCCACTTTTCACCACCCAGACTACTCCACCATTTACTGTCTGAGAGCTGCAGCCTCTGATCCCTTCAGGGATCAACATCTTAACAGGATGGAGGGAATTATATCCTAAAGTGATTCTGAGAACTATGTTATTGGGGCAAGTTGCTCCTGTTAAGCTTTTCCAAAGCAAAGTGGTTCTGGGTGAATGGTCAGACTAAATGTGATTCAGAAGTGAATACAAAAACAAGGAACCACGTCGCTCTGCATGTCACAGGAGTCACAGGAATGGGGCACCAGTATTCCTGTCTCCCACGACAGCCACATAGGCCCATTTTCCTCCAGCACAGGCGAGGGCAGTCTCATCCAGGGGGGTAAAGGAGCCCACTGGTGTATGACAGATACTGGCTCACCTCATCACATGACACTGGGTTTGGAGGCAGTCGTCTACATACAAGGGTTATTCTCTGTGTGTGTTTGAAGACTTACTTGCTTTTTGAAATGATTGTGGCTTTTATTTTTTTATTTAACTGTAAGTGATTGAATCGGCCCGTTTTTTAAAGACTGAATTTCTCCTCAGTGGCAGCCAGAGAGGGGAAAAATTTTTCTCAACTTTACAGACTTTTCTTTTATTTCTAAAATAAAATGTGTGGAAACACTGTTGAGATTAATAACCTTCTGCAGAAATGTGTGATTCTTTTAACTACAATCCAACAAGACAGAAGAGCAGAACTGCTGGCTGACTGAGTGCAGCCGTGTTCAGCTCCCCTCCCCACACTTTCTCCCTTATCGTTGACCTTTCTCTCTCCTCTTCCTTCCATCCCTCTATCTCACCTTTGGACATGTCCACCCACCTGATCGATGAACTACCCATCTCCTCTCCTCCCACTTCATCCACATAGATTTTCACCACATTTATAATAATTATTATTTTGTTTCTGAAGAGGTCCGCTGATCAGGATCATGGCATGGATCTTCTTCTAATCTCCAGAATGTTCAAAGCTTTCATTAAAACTGCCAGAAAAATAGCTGTGATGGAAAAATATGAACTCTCTGTGTTGTGTCACCAGGCTTGACATGACCTCTAACAAGCTGAAGAAAATACCTCCAGACCCACTGTTCCTGCGGATCCCGGTGTACGCCAAGATGAAGGGCTCTCCTCTTACAGCGCTGGTGCTGAGTTTTGGCGGGAACCCTCTGCACTGTAACTGTGAGCTGGTTTGGCTTCGCAGGCTGACCAGAGAGGACGATCTGGAGACCTGCGCTTCACCTAAAGACCTGGCTGGCAAATACTTCTGGACCATAAGAGAGGTTTGCTGAAGCTATTGTGTATTTTAAAACCTCATTTTGTAACCTTGCAAATTAACACACTATGATGTTGTTTGTTAACTAAAGCAAAAGCAACATAAAGCACTCTATTTTATTTACGTTTTTTTTTAACAGATTCTTAAGCCAAAGTAATTAAAATGATAGGTCAGAAATGTAACATTTGCAATTTGCTAAACCTCTACGAGTGTTGATACATTTTTACCTTGATGTCAATCTTTTTGTTGCAGACTCCAGCTTTTTGGCTGTCACCATGCAGCTTATTATAGCCACAGGTCTTATGAAGTGGCCATAGCACAATAATAGTTGTTTTTTTTTTAAATCCAAATCTACTTATAGAGCTGTTATAAACGGTTAAGTTAATTATAGAGACCAAAACCATTTTTATATTAGGCTCTAAACATTTCATGGCAGTGAGAGGAACTGCAGTGTTGGCATTACTTTTATGCTCTGAGCTGAGGAGGTTTCTACTGTGTAAGAACAAACTCACTACTGTTGGTAATAGATTCTAGAGTCTAAATTATAAGAATGCATTTTTTTGATAACAGTCTGAAGTGTATACTCATGGAGGGCATACTTAATGAGCTCCAAGTCACCATTACCCTTAATTCAAACCAAAAATATATACTTTTAAATATTCATTGTGTAATTCAGTGTTTTTGGTGCCTTGAACCATTAAACCACAGAGCAAAATTTGATTTTCTGCTGCTTTAACTGAAGCCCTCAGTGGAGACATAATCACGTTCTTTCTCAAGGACATATCAGCAGGCCAGACGGTTGGTGTCACAGCGGAGTGAACCTTCTGCTGAAAGTGTGAGTCATGGAGTTAGGTCTGCAAAAATGCATTAGAAAGACTGAGTTTCATTATATTATATGATAGAGGAAAAGTTTAGGCTTATGTTCTAGCAAAAACCCAGGATATGGTTTATTGAGCCACAGTGATGAAGCACAGAGTAAAATGAGGCCACGAGAGGCAAAACTAAAACAGATGGATCCCTATATTTGTTTTTTATCCATATACATGTATTATTATTGGTTTATTTAACAGAGACACTACACATTAGATAAACATTACAGCGACTGTGGCGACAAAGCTATTTTTCATCCCTGGAGAGTCCCTGGAGACTTGTTACAAAGGCAAACCAATGCAATAGAACAAAAGCTTTTTTTTAAAATAAAATATAAACAGGCAGAAAAATAAAAGATGTTAACTCTAACAGTGCCTACGTAACATCAGAAATCTTTCTACTTTTACAATGAACACATCTCTGTCATTTAGTATGTTTGCAGTCCCGATCATTTTCCCAACAAAGTCAGCTTTCTCTTGTTAGCCTTGTTATATTTAACACTGTGATATGTTAGAAAACTGCAATAGCTCACTGCAGCACGCTCAGTTTCTCCTGAAAGTAAAACTGTAAAAATAATCACTATTTAAGCAAGCATATGAACTGTGCCATTATCATCACCGACGTATGTATTATTGCACATTTATATACTTCTACTACTTTTCACAGTAAATCATAAAAGAGAAATGCTGAGCTGAATCATCCTTCTAAAATCAAGCATGCTTTATATATTAATATATAGATATTAGGGGTGCAACGATATTCGTATCGATATTGAACCGTTCGATACAGTGCTTTCGGTTCGGTACGCATATGTACAATACAACATTTGTAATTTATTTTATCAATTTTCCTTCTGACGATGCTGTCTGTGTTGAGCGCTCAGTGACTCTGCGTTCGACTACTCCGCCTAGGCTGCACTGTCGAGCGCAGATCCACTGAGCGCTCAACACAGACAGCATAGTCAGAAGGAAGAGCGCAGGGCAAGCTAGCAAGACAGAAGTTAAGCTCTTCTTGCAACAGGCAAATTGAACGTCATTCAGATCTGGCGTTTGGAATTATTTTGGTTTTCATGTGACGTATGACCCTGAAGGTAAGCGAGTCATGGACTAAAGTAAAACAGTATGTTGGATGTGCCATGCAATGCTCAATTACATTGGTGTGAACTAGTGTGTTAGCGCAGTTAGCTCGTTAACGTGTTGGCCGTCTAGCCCCATGCACGGAGCGATCGGCGGTAGCTCGTTAACGGAGATTTGCCGTGTTGTGGCGTTAAGGTCATTTCAATGAGATTAACCTGAAAGCACTAGTGGGAACACAACGAATATGACTGCACATTTACACCGACATCATCCTAGTGCAAAGACAAAAACAACAAGCATGCTACTAACTTTAGCCGAGTCATTTAGACAGCTGTTAGCACAGGATTCTCCTTATGCTGCTGATAATATAGCCCAGAAGAAGCGGATAGTATAGCTTTTATTTTGGAAAGAGACATTTCTCTGTAATAAACTCTCTTTTCCAAAGATGAGTGATTCCTCAATCAGATACAGGCTTGCAATATCGCTAGCCCGACGTCCCGGAGCTAGCGATTTTTTCAGTCGGGCTACCAAAATCTATCTCTTCCCTGCCCGTCGGGCTATTGTAGGAAAAATATATGTCAATGCTTTTGCATTCTTTCGGAAATGTAGCTGGGTAATTATGTTATTGGCATTGGTGAGCCACTGTCAATATGTGACATATTGAAGTCGCGTTTGAATTTGCGCTTGTTTTTTTGCTTTCACTTTGCAATCGTGCGAACTGTGTATAGAGAGCGACAGCACTGATCTGTGAGTGATGATAATTTGTGCACCAATTCCTCTGACATAGTCTTATTAATCGTTAGCTTACTATGCAAACATGACAAGTGAAATCTCCTGCAGCTTACACATGTGAGAGGTTGGTCGCGCAGAGAATCGCTGAGCATTATGTGAGTGCATGTGTAAAAGCAGCAGGATATATATTTCAGTTCTGCTGAGCCAAATAAGACAGGTCAGGGTGAAGAAGTGACAGCCAAAGAAAAGCTTACCACGAAACGGAGAAGTTATGACAAATCAGACTATAAGGCAAAAAGAAAGTGCAGCTTTATGGTTTCATGGACAAAAGAATTTCTGTGGCTGCAATATGACGAACTATATAACCAGGGCTGCACATAAGTGGTCCGCAGGTGCGCATTCGCTGTCAAAATAAAAAACACGCACAAGGGTTAGGGTTAAATTTAAAAACTGTACTTTTGAGTTAAAATATATATTTATAATTTTAATAAATGACAAATTAAAAATGCATGAACATTTTTTGTATCGAAAAAATATCGAACCGTGACACCAAAGTATCGAACCGAACCGAACCGTGAATTTTGTGTATCGTTGCACCCCTAATAGATATATATATATACAACAGGTTCTCATCCCAAAACGTAACACACAACACAGCCAATGTCGTATTCAGAAACATGAGAACCATTTGGAATGAATCTACACATGTACATTTATTTTACTTTCTCATTGTGAATCGCTTTGGAAAACACTATTTAATGATTAATGTTAGGGATAAGGTTATGGTTGTGGTTAGGATTAAGATTAGGGTTAAAAACACGGCTGGAACATGTGTTACTGCCGGGGAGTCATTCTATTGGATTCCATCCACACTGGCGCGTATCATAGGATGCAGAAGGTTACCTTTGGCGTTTTTATGGGACGCCTCAGGGCGTGACAAATCGTCAGTATGTTACGCGTTGGGAGTAAGAACGGTTTCATATATAAATATGATTTCAAATACAAAAACATACTTTTACCAAAAGCTTGAGATTGTTTGTATCCTCGTTCGAGGTGGATTGGTTCATTTTGAGCATCAAATTTTACTGTCGTCTTGTCAGTTTGGCAGATTTGTTGTTGTTGATGTGACATATCTTACAGTCTAAACTTCAGCAGAGGAACGAAAAGAAATGTGGAAGTAAAAAGTGGGTTAGGATTAAGGTTAGGGTGTTTTGTAAAAAGTACATAACACAATGTGCCATGCACATCTCTGGCTGAAAACACTGCAGATTGCATTAAAAGTTGACTTTACAGAGCCACAAACAGCAGCTGTTGAAACTCAAACTCGAGATTTTAGTGTAGTGTAATTTTTGGGCATGTACCCGGCAAAAGAACTGCTGTGATGTCATTGGTGTATGAGAACACAGGCATCCATGACCGTTTGTAGTCTTTCTACTCACTTCACGTATACATTTTGAGCTAAGAAGAAGACAGAAGACAAGAGTATTTCTACACTAACACCTGACTTTAATATCTACAACCTGAAAGGCCATAATACTACAATTTTTTTCTCTTTCATGTTTGTATATTAATGCATTAATATCATATTATAAAAGGCAGAAAAAAACCAATAAAAAGCAGATCTGCTGTTGCTGCTGGTGTTAAAACTAAGCACACCAGATTAAAAAAAACAATAAAAGTTTAAGTTGTTCCCTTAAAGTGGCTGATACCAAGCACTTTTTTTACCTGGATAATAGTGGAGGTGCACTTTGAGGTGAAGATAGGATTAACTGGTATCATTTTAAAGAGGATGATGTAGAGACCTTTGATTCAGGTGCTGTATGATAACTCTAAGAGGATTAGCCTCGTGAAGAGGTTTGTCCAGAGACCACTGTGTCACCAAAGTGAGTGGGCATATTAATACTCAGAGAGTTAATAGCCTCTTTGCCATTGCAAGAACAAAAAACCCTCCACAGTTTCCAACAAAGGTCAGACATCAGCAGTCGGTCAGCAAGGGAATTCCTGCTTTGGCATCAGCTCGGCTGCTCTTTCCATCTGCTCTGTTTCTTGACTGATGCTTAAATATTCTCGGACAACAAGGGGGAGTTGGTACTAGTTGAATTTAGTGGGACAAACAGGATATTTTGTTTATCCACTTCTGTAAGGCAAGTGAACGAGTATTCATACTAGTTTTCATTCAAGGCCCTGACTTCACATTCTCCTACTTTCACACTTTCACATGCTCACGCTGGGAAACAACCCAATTCAATCAGTCTTTTACTCTGAGATTCACAGAAGCAATTGAGGGTCAAAATGTAATACAGGACTGAAAGGCCCTAGTGGTTTATTTGACGCTCCAGCCCAGCGGTCATCAGGTCAGCAATCATCTCTGCTGGTAAAAAAAGACCCTGAAAAAGGTTCGGAGACTTGCTGAGTAGTAGGAATGATGAGTAAGCCCCGATAAGCCTCGGCTGCCCCTCCTTGGCCTCGCAGTAATACTCCACCAGGGTTTTGGTTGGCTTTACACACGCTTAGGTGCCAGTGGGTGGGTTTTAAATAATGCAAGGGCTGAGAAACTCTGAGATCTCTTAATCTTAATGTGCAAACAACCAAACTCCTTCTGTATTCTGCTGTTGGAAGAATGCACTGCTGGTGTTAGCAGAAGCAGAAAAAAATTATTGTTTTTCATGAAAAGATGCACTTTAATCCCACTGGATACATTTCACCTGTTCCATCTGTTGTTTACCGATTTAGCTGTATCTATCTAACAATTACATTTCTGGATAAATGAGAGTTCATGTCTCCCCTCATAGGAGGAGTTTGTTTGTGAGCCACCAATGATAACACGCCACACCTCCAAGATGTTTGTAATGGAGGGTCAGGAAGTCAGCCTGCGATGCAAGTCCATCGGTGACCCTGAGCCGTCAACACACTGGGTCAGTCCAGATGGGAAGTTGATTGGAAACACATCGAGAACAATCTGCTACGAGAATGGTTCCCTTGACATTCTCAAGGCCTCCGTCAAGGTAGAGAAGCACTTTCATTTTCAAGGAATATAGATATGCAAGGGTTTATTATAAATGTGCTAGATTAATGCTGCATCAGTAAGTATAACTGGCTCTGGTGCCTTCATTTTGCAGAATAGTAACTCATTTAAAATTGGTTTGATACAAGATTGTCACTAAACAAGCTATTTTTGTTCAAGCCTGTTAAAAAACAAACAAATCGTGGTTTGTAAATTTAAATTTGTACGATGTGCATTTTGGTAGATATATATATCAAACAGCTTTTACTAAAACAACCTATTTATTCATTTATTGAAGAAAACGTACATTACTATATGAAAACAAAATAACTATAAAAATAATGTTCATTATAATTTGGATTTATGAGGTTGATAATTTGGATAAATGTTGGCTTTTTTCTTATCTTTTTAAATGATTTCTAGGATTCTGGAAAGTTCACCTGTATAGCGTCCAATGCTGCCGGGGAGGCCACTGCTCCTGTCGAGTTAGTCGTGAACCCTTCTCCACACTTTGACCCCAAGCTGGACCCTGACCCGGGGCCTTCAGACATCCCTACGTCCATCAAATCCAATATCAGCGGAGGCCAGGCCCGCTCTGACCAGCACAGGGTCAGCGTGTCGGATCTGACGTCCAGCTCTGCCACCATTAGATGGCCTCCACAGAACCACATACCAGGAGTGCGCATGTACCAGATCCAGTACAACAGTTCCACAGATGATATACTCATATACAGGTAAGAAAAATATAGCGGATGGGTGGATGGGTGGGTGGATGGGTGGATGGGTGGGTGGATGGCTGGATGGCTGGATGGATGGGTGGATGGGTGGATGGATGGATGGATGGGTGGGTGGGTGGATGGATGGGTGGATGGATGGATGGATGGGTGGGTGGATGGATGGCTGGATGGATGGGTGGATGGGTGGATGGATGGATGGATGGGTGGGTGGGTGGATGGATGGATGGATGGATGGATGGATGGATGGGTGGATGGGTGGGTGGGTGGGTGGGTGGGTGGATGGGTGAGTAGGTGTTACTGTGTTTATTACTGCCTTGCACTGAAATACCTTGAACTGGGAAATAAAGCAGTCCAGTGTAGAAACCCCAGTGGAGTCTTTGTGTCTGCTGCCCCTACATCATCAGCTCCTTTTGGACTACAGGTTGGTCACAGGACGTCATGGAAACCTTGTGACCTCAGTTCAGTTGTTTTGTTAATCTTTTACACATAGCAAATTGGCACCATTCCTACAATCAAACAACAACATTTGCACAGATTTACCAGCATATGTTCCTTGAATATAGTTTGTTATATTAGGGATTATGTCTGTCTGTCAGGCTGATGTGCTCATTCAGGGTTCTAGTTCTTAGTTCTAGTTTTTTTGATGTTATCCTTCCAGAGGCCTGGTTCCAAAGACATGCATGGGTCTCATGGCACTGTGCAAACTTGTTCTGTTGCTCTTGATGAAGGAACAACTTAAACTTAAACCTTTTCACCTTGTTAGTGGTGTGTACTAAGCTAACCAGGGTCTCTTCTGCAGGGTCTTGCAACTTTAGTTAGGAGACTTTCATGGTGTCTGTTTGGAGAGTACAACGTCAAGAGATCTTAGCGTGGCCAGGTCACACAAGGCCACACGCTTTAAGATCAGAGCAGTGGAAGACCTGCTTTCTCACCTCAGAGGTGAAAGTAGAAAGCAAAAGAAAAATGAAGCAACTGGGATTTTGTCAACCTGGAGTTGGAGGGTGGGCAATCGGCTGTGAGGTCAGTTTCTTGATCACAAATATGCAAATTGTCATAACCATTGATTTTCATTTGCCTTTCTGTGAGTCCATCTGCTTTTTTTGACGGCACCAATATCCACTTTATAAATTTTACTCCAGGGTGATACCTCCTGTCACCATACTGCTTGCATACCGTGTATCCAGCAATTTTTCTCATTGCAGAAAGGTGGTTGCTTCTGGACTCCCAGGGTGCCAAGGTAACACTGTAGGCATGAGGCATGAGATTGCAAGTATGATGCGGTTCAGCTGTTGTATAGCTAGAAGTCATGTGTGAAGTACTGCATATGGCGGTCTCTGTGTGGTAGTAGCTAAAATTTCTTCTAAGAGAGTGTATGACATGTTGTTTTGTTCATGTTTTGATGTGTAAGTTGACAGAGTGGTGAGTTTGCTAAGTAATTGTGTTTATGTGCACTCTCACCACTTCATTCTGCTGTTTGTGTTTGTGCTACAAGCCACAAGTAAGGGCAGAAAGTGAGAGCGATTTCTCTTCTGTCTGACTGCTCAAAACACACATCATCCCTGAGTGGGCAGTTATAAGCATGTTCTCCGCCATGTTGGAGGCTGTTCAGGGTGTGGGGAAGTGAGCGGCTCACTGAGAAATAAAGAGGGAGTAAACTGAGAAACTGATTTGGATTCAGGCAGCAGATATCAGATCAGCACTTTAGCTAACATTTCAGTTGGAGGGTGTAATGACATTGTCACAATAAGTGGTATTAATTTGGTCCTTAATCCATTTCCTGGAGGATTCAAATGTAGACAGAAAAAAAAACCCAGCTTAGGGCAAACAACTGCTAATAAAGACATTCACGCAAAGGTCTTTATGGAGAAGTGTGGCTCCTCAGCGTGATTCAGTCATCAGACAGGTGTAGACAAAGGGGGGGAAGTGATAATGGAAGATAAGATGAAGTCAGACTCATCCTGCTGGGAAATCAGGAAGCCGCAGCAGCCAGCAGAGCTGCAAACCCCAACGTGGAAAAAATGTAGGCTATCAAACATTTTTTACTATTTTTGTATAACGAAAAATGTCTTTGTGAAAGAGTCAGTGTAACTGCAGATGGAAAACAAGTCCTGCTACAATAGTTATATTTTAGCAATGTAAACTAGACATGAATAGTGAAATGGTAATGAATGAATCTATGTAATGCATTTTTTGTAACACTGTGGAAAAAGGCAAATAAGCAGCCCATCCTCGATGATGGAATCTTTATCACCAGATGTGGTTTTCTTAGGGAGTTTTCGGCTTTTGAGTGTTGGCCGGCTTAAAGCCCACAATTCTGAGTGACCACCGGCTGATCCCATTAGCCACTTAGCCAGTGTGGTCACCTAGCAACATCATCCAGAATACATAATTGAGGGTCATTATAAAACATTTCCAGGGGTGACAGATGACAGTTTGAAATGTGGCCGCAGCCTTAATTCTCATTTTAACCAGACACCAATGACATGAATGTGACAATTTTCAAGCCTACAAATGGAGGGAGCACTTTTAGCATCCAAACGCATAATTTCAGATTGAACTGTGGGGGTGATGTGATCATTTTCCCCATGACCAGGACAGCATTGTGCTCACAGCTGAGCGCTAAAGCCAGGCAGGTTGATGTCAGCAGGCTAAACGAGATGCCACAGCCCACTCAAACAGATTGATTTCTTTTTATCTCCACCCACAAGAGAACTGCAGTATATAATAATGACTCAAAACATTGTAATCTGTTATTTCTTTGACTCTAATTAATTAATTTAATATCTTTGTGAGTAACTTCTAAAACTGTTGCTATTGTGATTGTAAATGTATCGAGTTACAAAAACAATATAGTCAGAGAACCATCATGGATTGTGTTATGCATTAAACTTTATTTATTAAACTTTTATTTAGTCTTAAATTCACAATAACCATTGTTATTAATATATCCATGAGTGGAATTTATCAGTTGAACATAACAGTGTATGTCATAAATATAGACTGCAGAAATGCACACCATCTGTGCAACATCATCCACTAGGTCGTGAAATTCTGCTTTGAGGATTCAAATTTTGTTTCTATTTTTTTTTCTTTTAAAGAAATATTTGCAAATTGTGTCATATGAAAGCAAAAATATCTACACAGACTTTAGGCACAATTAACTACATATCGAATGAATGATGAATTTTTATAGTTGGGCTGCTGCTTTCCTTCTTAGTTTAAAATCATGCAAAAAACAAATATATATAAGAAAGGAGAAAATGACTTCTAACAATTGTCTAGACAGACAGATCAAGCTGGAAAGAAGCTGATGGATGAAGAAAACAGAAGAGCAGAGGATGGCTGCAGGAAAGAGCAGAGAACTAAGAAGGAGGAAGAGTGGACAGGTGGTTGGTACAGATGACATACCTGTGAAGGTATATGTAGGAAGGAGGGCAGTAAACTTTCACCAGATTGCTTAACACGATGTTGGAGAGGTCACAATTGTGTGAATTATGTGTACATGTATGAGGACAGCGAGACAATGGTGAGGTAGGAGTGACAGATGGGCTTAAGGTGGCAGTGGGGTTACATCCGGGAGCAGCTACAAGCTCTAGAGGTTGTGATAAGTTTTAATACTTGCGGTCAACCAGGATGTATTAGACAAGGAAGGCTAAATATGGAGCTAACAGGTAGGAGTAAAATAGGAAGACCACAAAGAAGATGTATGCAAGAACTGGAAAAGGGCATGCAGGGGGCTGATTTAATAGAGGAGGATGCTAGAGATGGGGTGAGATGGAGGCAAATGATTTGCAGTGGTAACCCTTAAGGGAGCAGCTGGAAGTAGAAGAGTCTGATGAACGAAAAAGGGAAGAAAGAAGGGACTGTTCAGCATGACATCGTGCCTGACTTCACTGTTAGCTACACAAAAGCAAAGAATCATAAGAGTCAATTAGTTCATTAGCACCATTTTTGATGGAGTTGTCTGTAGCAGTGCGCTGTGGACAGGTGGTATTTGTTTCCTGTGTATTTTCTGAGTTTCTAGTATTTATAGCAGGTACAGCTGGGCCCTCTCCGCTCTTAACGTTCCCTCTGCTGTGGCAGCCTGAAGGCACAGAGATGCAGCCTTCTTGTGTTTTAAAGGTCAACAATTTGATTCTCTGGCTCGTTGGGGAAAATCTTATCAGGGAAGTAAAAGAAAATTGCTCTCCTGCTTTTAGGCCAACTGTTGTTTTTCTCTTGAGCTCGGCATTCAGAGCCTACAGTTGTTGAGTGGAGCCGGCAGCAGATTTACATGCAAGAGGGTGTTGTTTTGAAGCAGAAATAAGCAGGCAGACTGTAAATGTGTTTCCTGTTTCACTTAAGTGTTTTTTTACTTCATCGAGTTGTTTCATTGGGTTTAGGTGCACAAATCTCCATACAGGTGCATCATGGGATGGATACCAAGTAGGTTTTCTTTCTGTTTCATTTACACCCTAATATGACAGATATATGCACAGCCACAATGAAATACTCTGATTATTGTTACAATGAAATATGAAGTCAATGTTCCCTTTCTGATCTGTTTTAGAGTCCATGACAGAAGTATAAGCACCAATTCCAGCTACAGTGGCAGTACTTATACTTTTGACTTTATGTGCAAAACATTTTATAACTCAACTGGAGCTCTCCAGCAGAGTTATTGGCCTCTCCACTCTGTGCACTGTAATAGGAGAGACTTATGACGCCCACTCTGCCCTTTCTGGCCTGCCTCTGCAGTCTGGCTTCAGTCTTTACAGACACCGCCAGTCAGAGCAGCTTCAGCTGCTGTTCATCATCTCCCACAGCAGCACTTACTCTGCTCTGCAGCACTTCAGATCTGTTGTTGTAATCGCTGTCACTCACGACCTCTTATTGGCTGAACACCAATGAGTCAGTTATAGATTCAATGTAAAAATAAGAGCAAACTATGAATGCACAACTAAAGCAGCAATAAAAATGCTGAATCTATTACCAAAGTGCAAGTTGTGCAAGCTACTGTGTATGCATGCCATGTGTGTTAATTTAGATACATAATTTTCTTTGTTCATCAATGATTAGTGGCTTTAAACACAATACTTTTAAGTTAGAAAACCACCACATCATCCTCCAAAGTGGCTTCTTGACCAAACCTGCCAACAAGCATGGAACCCTCCCTTATCCCTCACCCCGACAGTATCTCTCTGATTCAACAGAAAACAAATCTGCTGTTGCTGTGATGCAGAAAACTGTGGTTAGGTAGTTCAACAGGTTAGAAATAAATAAATGAGTCTTTCCTTTTGGATTCCAACATAGAAAGCTATGTTAAATAGATCTGTTCAGTAGTCTGAAGGGAATGAATGATGTGACGAGCAGGATGCACGAGCAGACAGGACGCAAAACCGAAATCTTTTATGATAGCACGTGCTAAAGAGTTGAGCCTCACACAGGACAAGTAAAGAAAATAGTACAGAGTTTTGCAGAATTAGCAGTTAGCTCCATTTATCTGCTTAAAATTCATATTGCTGTGAACTGTTTTGAATTAAAGGAAGTAATGTGAGTGAACTTCCCCTTAACTTGGGCCCATCTCACCCTTAACCTTAACCAGTTCTATCTTATAACTAGTTGTGTCTTACAATGTGTAACATGACCCAGACCTCCTCCTGAAACCTTTTATTTTCTTTTATAATCTGTCCTATAGATATGTAAGCCTCAGTAACCACACACTAACAATTCATATCACGCTTTCGTTGTTGATCCTTTTATCTTGAAAAGTGAGATTCTTCATCACCTCATAGCTTCACAGTGTATTTGAAAAAGTATGGCTCAAGATTGGCTGCCTGAATAACATGTCTCATTTCTACCACTGTGAGTTTCATAAAAAAGCCTTAAAGTGTCTCAGAACGACTACAGTGAACTTTGCTCCTCCTCTGCAGACTGAACTGACAGAGGCAGAGCAGCCAGGCAGGAATGCACGGGCATCATGGCCACAATTATGACAGGTCCTCAGCTAACACAAGAGATTTTCTTCAGTTTATGGACCGCAAATAAGAACTGCAGCATCAGCAAAAGTATTGATTTCCGCACACCTTCAGTAAGACTACCTGCACTGCCGAGTTTCATCTCTCTGCCTCCAGTTAGATTCTACTTTTTCCCCTATTTTCTGTCAAATTTGATTCAAGGACACCTCTACCTACCTTTTCTGAGCACTCGTTAAAAGCTGCCCTCACACTCGCAAAGTCTCTATGCAGTCAGCCTTCCCACAAAGGGCTTATCCTAATTGTGCGTAGCCCTTTTCTAACCTTTATCTTTCTAAGGAAAGTCAGTGGGAGCATGCCTGCTGTCGTTCACTGGCCTGCTTCATATTCACATTTGGGAACTGCCCAAAATTGCTGAACAGCATTAACTCCAGTCAGCCAGTTGTGGAGCAGCAGCTCTGGAGTTCATCGTGGAAGTTGTCGAGCGATGGTGGAAGAAAGGAGGGGTTAGTCATTGATTTTCCCAGCCACTGATCTACACTTCCAAAGCCGCCAGCTGTTCCCTTTAGGCTTCTGCTGCCCTATCATAATGGCATGACAAATGGGCCAATGAAAAATGTAGAAGTTCAGTAAAATTCAGTGACCATCATTGCAGTTATCATTGCTGCCCATGCCACAGGGAGCACAGTTCACCCGAACAAATTATGCATTACAAAAATGGTGCTGCACCCCTCAGCTTTTCCAATTTTTTTTTCTATGCTTTTAAAAGGATGTTAAAAAGTTCACCAGATTTGTTTTTTCTTACATCGAGCAGCTCTCTGTGGAACACAGGCCCTCGTCTTCTTTGGTAAACCAGTTTAACTCTGAGCTACAGCAGCATAGTAGTAACATGAGGGACTGACTTCAGCCCACACTGCAATAAAAGAAGAAGGAAAAGATGCACAAAAAAGAGCGATCAAGACTAAATATTACAAAGTTTATCCACAGTAATATAATTCTGCATAAAACTATATAACTATATGACTATAACAGTACGACCGTGGTTCAAGGGGTTGGGAATCTCATCTGGTAACCGAAAGGTTGCCGGTTCGATCCACAGCTCTGTTTGTCTTGGTCGTTGTGTCCTTGGGCAAGACACTTCACCTACCGCCTACTGGTGATGGCCAGAGGGCCCGATGGCACGATATGGCAGCCTCGTTTCTGTCAGCTGTGGCTACAACTGTAGCTGCCTCCACCAGTGTGTGAATGTGAGAGTGAATGAATAGTGGAATTGTAAAGTGCTTTGAGGGTCTTAAAAAGTACCATATAAATGCAATCCATTATTATTATTACAAAGAGGGCAAAACTGAAAAGAGATGTTTCCCTGATCATCATCATGGAGCAGAGGAATCCTCTTGCAACAAATTTAGTGCAATACTGAGGGAATATACTGGGAATATCCAGTGAGGCCTAGACTAGAGACCTGTTTACTCAAGGCTAGTAACAAACTGGGGACCTCTGTGTATTTTAGTGTAGCCTGGCTAAATTAACCAGCCCAGAACACAGATTATCTTTGGGGTTCTTTTAATCTGAATGATAAAGTAAGTGCTCAGAAGAAAATAACAAGGTTGTAAAAATAAAGAAATAAAATTGTTACAGACAGCTCCTATCCAGTAACAGCTTTGTGCTCTGGTAACCCACTGCTACTGCAGGTTATTTCCCCAACTTTATCAGCATCTGGAACTCAAGGACATCTAGCGTCATTTCGTGTCTGATATAAACCCAAACATAAATAAAACAAAACTTAGCAGTGCAAAGATAACTGTAGTGGCTTCTCAGTGCATTAATCCAGCAGAAAACGGAATATGGATCCCTCTGAGACGAACGGCGAAGTTGGTGGCAGCCACTCCTGGTGCCTTAACTGTTGCACACTTTGCGTTCAAAACAGATCACGCAGCGAAAAAAAAAGGCATTGCACACCCACATAAAACCAATGCAAGCTAGCACTCGGGCATGTCTCCGTAGATCCCCATGATCCCTTCCGCTCTCAGAGGTACCCCAAAAGAAAAACAGCGCCATCCAGTGGCATGTCCCATAATATTGAACTTCCACCCGGCTACATTAGTAACCTTCTCGTGGGTCTGTGTTTTGTTCGCAGGATAATCTCTTTTGCTCAGAATTACTGACATCTATGGTTGGAAGCTAAAAGTTCAAACATTCGTTCAGGCTTCTGTGTATTTACAGGCAGTGTGAGGATATGATGATCTGCGCCTTGCTGATCCCACAGGTCGGGACAAGTACAGTATATAAAGAGACGAGACAACGAGACTCCAGTTCCATTCAGTGCAAAAGAACAACAATAAATATAGGAAGAGTAAGAATGAATTTATATACACTTTGAGGTATGTATAATCTCAATTTACAATTGAGATTTAAAGTGACTTTGAAGTGGTTTAAAATCCAACATAGCAGCTTTACAATCTCGTCCTTCTTCCAGATCTCTCTTTCCTTCAGGTTGTGTCCTTGCTCATGAGTCTCCACGAGCGACCGCAAAGGGGAATCCTTGGGTGTGAAAATATTATCTATCGATAATCACTCCATCCTCCTGTCAAAATGTGGTCACTTCTGATTGGCTGCCATGTAAGCAGTTAAGTGCCAGCCAAAATGTGACCTTGATAGCTTTAAAGGCAGAGCTGAGATGCAATGGATGAGACCACTGTGGACGCTTCCCCCTGTTATATACAGTCTGGTGTTTATAATCAAAAGAAGCCTTTGATTTGGATCGGAGATTTGAGATTGATGTCTGTGATCTGGACAAACTATGTTAATCAGTGGTGGAAGTGTTGCTTTTATGAATTATGGGCATGACAGATTTGCACAAGATTCTGATCAGTGATGACCACAGCATGTTTGACTAATAGCAAGAGGTCCCAAATGCTAGTCCTGTTCAAATAGCACTTACGTGGAGGTGTCCCATTCTGGCTCCTTAGGCAGTCCGCTCAAATGACCTCTTTTTGTTCGTCTGAAAACAAAATTGTCGAAAATTTGCTTTGATTGTGAATTTTAAGAAAACTAAGAAGATTTAAGAAGCAATGCAGCCAAAGTGGGAGAGTGAAGGATGGAAGGGAAGAGGAAAGCTGGATTACAGAATGGACGAATATATCAACTATTGATGATAGACTAGACTAGATAGACTCGCACTATACGTCTGCACCAGCGGCACACCACTTTGGTGACATCCTTAGGTTTACCTCTTTTGCCTGGTTTAAAGCCAAAGAAATCCCAAATTGGTGACTTTATGTTTCTTTAGTGCTGTCAGCGTTAACTCGCCGTCATGATTGACTAACACGATTAACAATTAACCCATCTGGAGACAACAATCCCTGAGATGTCTCTGTCAACGCATTTCAGCAGTTTGTCCAAATTCTGTGCATTCTGCGCTCCAGATGGGTTGAGACCATGTTTGGACTTCTTCTGTGTTGTATGATTACATTGCCCCACCCATCAAAAAGTCTGCGCATGCGCAAATATGTTGCCCAATCGGTGATTGTTGGACTGACGATTGCTGGTTGGAAAATCTTTACATATCACCCAACCCTAGACAGAGTGGAAAGCTGCTTTCAGGGCACGATCAAATCCGTGTGTTAACTATGCTGGCTTCCTGCTCTGTGTCTCCTCCTATTCTGACCTGTTTTATCTCATTTATTTTTCATCTCCACGTAGTTTTTCAGTACGTCCCACAGATCTAAATTTGACAGTGGGCAAGTGGGCAATATAGACGGGAGAGGAAGTTGTATTTTTACAGTACTCCCCCCTCCTTTTCAGCTCTGCCCCGGGGCAGGAATAACCTGACCAGCTTTCTCCTTCACCTCATTCACTTACTGTCCCTCTCTCTTTCTCACACATGCACACACAAACTCAAACACTCGTGCACTCGAAGGATTATGGGTCCAGGGAGAGATCAACCTCAGTCAGCACCAGGAAATGAATCTATTGATTCTTCCTCCTTTAATATTCTCTTCCGCTCCTTTTTTTCGCTTTCTGGGCTATTCCACCAGTGTGTGTTTGTGTGTCTGCATGAAAAACTATATGTGGGTGCGCGAATTTGAATTTGTGTGTGTGCTAGCTTTCTAATTACCATCCTGCCTGGCTCTCAAAGGAGAGATTAAAGAAGAGAGAGAGAGGTAGAACAGAAAATTAGAAAGCTGGATGGAGGGGGCGATAGGAGAGGCACAGATTGCTGCAGTGCCGTGAATGAGAAGATGTTTCTTTGACTCAGCTGATACAGAGATATGTAGATAGAAGTGAGGAAGGAAGAGAGCAAGGTTTGAGGAAACGACAGCTGATCATATTCTGCTGAGATGATGAGGCATTAGCTTTCCTCTTTTACAACTCACTCCCTTTTCTCGTTTTTCTGCCTTCTCCCATTTTCAGTGCACAGACCTTTACAAAGTCACTGTAATGTCATCTTCTTTCTCTCTCTCTCCTCCCTCTTTCCGTCATATCACCTCTGCATACTTCCCTCCTGCCCTTCCACATCTATTCTTTTTCCTCCCTCTGTCCTCCCTCCATCAGCCAAATGTCACTCTGTCCCACCGGGTCTCCAGTTAGAAATCATCTGGTATAGAAGATGACAGCGGGGGCTTTTAGGCTGAGATCACATCAGAAAGGTTTTCTCTCATGCTCACACTCAGAGCTGAGCTTGCAGTGTCACTGCCACAGACAGCAGAGCGACAAATGTATCATCCTCAATGCTAGAAATTTAGAAAGCATAATTTCAGTCATTTATGTATCTGAGATGGGCTGGAGGGAGCTGAAATATCTTATGACAGAGTATGAATAGAAAGTAATAATCTTTGAGAAAGATGTTTGTATTAAACAGATTTTTAGTGCAGTTTGCTTTTCATCTAGCCTCGCCAACATGCCAGAGCTTGTTTCGAGCTAAGAGATAACCACGAAATGAACACTGACTTCCTGTCAGCCTGATCTGCACTTCAAAATGAACTTCAAATTTTACATTTTTTGTTTAATTCACTCTAAAACATCTAAAACGTTTAGCTCCTGTGATATGAATCAACATTTTCCAGTTCTTTAATCCCTTGAAGCACATAAAGAAAACATATGCTATGTATATAACTGGCACACATGTAACCATATAAACCAACTGATTCAACTTCATATGAAATTATATATCTGGTTTATTGATGACACATGGCTCTGTGGCACAGTGGATGGTGTGTTGGACTTCAGAGGAAGTTGTGCAAAGTTCCCACGTTACTAGCAAACACTAAAAGCAGGGTCTTTATCAGCATCTATCAAGCATGGAGTCTGGCACCTTGCAGCAAGAAGGTCCCGGGTTCCAGTCCACCATCTGGCCAGTTCCTTTCTGTGTGGAGTTCTCATGTTCTTCCCCTGTGTGTGTGGGTTCTCTCCAGGAACTCCGGCTTCCTCCCACAATCCAAAGACATGCAGTTTGTGTGCTGGCTTAACTGGTCGTTCTAAAATGCCCACAGGTGTGACTGGTTGTCTGCTCCGCCCCCTGTGACCCTGAATTGGATAAGCATCTGGCAGTTAATCATTGCACATCTGATAAAATGAAGCTGTTGGCTTGCATGAATTTCCATACCTCGAGCACTACCGCTAACAGAGACCTGCTGCTGCTGTATACAGTTTTACATCCCCATCTCTTTCAGCCTGATGACCGATGACCAGCTTGGACCTCCATCTATATATCATATCTTCAGCTTGTCTTGCATCCATATCAGTTTCCCCACCAGATTTCTGTGACACTCGTTTTCAGCCAGTTACAGCCCCTTATACAAATAATGCTGTGAAGCCATGACCATGTTCCACACACTTTCTGCTTCCCAGACAAACATTTCATTATGTTTTAAGTATTTTTCATGTTTTCTGACCACTGCTTTTGCCTGCTGCTTGTAAGGCTCATAAATTACATGGGTTTTGTATTCTGTACTGTTTCTTGGCCTTTGCCTGCTCCTTTGCTGCCTGGTTTGTTTTGTGGACATTTATTTTGCGGTCTGTCAGATCTTCAACCTTTGAGTCTGCTTCTTGTTCGAGCTGGGTATACTTTCCTTCTGTACTTTCATCTGTCGTCCCCTACACACATTTAACGCACATCTTGTATCTTTACCCATTATCTCCTGACCTCGTTCACCTGCCTTCACCAAATGCAGCCGTCTCCATGTTCTTACACAAACCCATCCTGAGCCCACTTTGACCTTTTTCCACTAATGATGCCCACTGTCGTTCCTGCCGCTCGTCTCTGTGGTTCTCCGTCAGTCTCTTGACTCGTTTTGCATCCATCCAGATCAAGCAACTTGTATTCAGCCTTTTTTTTAAGTAGCATGAATACATTTTTCAAGATCAGATCACAAACTTTTTTGTGTACTGGTCAGTTTTTTTACACTTAGCTTGTTAGGTCTGATCATCATCCATTCGTCTGTGTGATGTCAAACACACATTTTTGTGTACTGGCTTGTGAATAAGTCATGGTCTAAAAGGTTTCCTTCCCTTCATCTCTACAAAGAAGCTCCTCACGCTCATTCTTCTTGTCTCCCTCATTTCTTCTCCTACACTTTGTTGGCTCTCATCTGTCTTTTTTGTCTCCTGTGCTCGTTTTTGTCCCTTATTGATATTCAGAGAATGAAAGGAAATGAAAGTGAGGACATACAGCGAGATCTTGACCTTGTTTGAGCTTTGAAGGGAATTAGCTGTATGTATTTTATAGCTATAGTGGAATCAAGTTTTCAAAAACTAAAATCATTTGAAAATAGAGATTTAACTTATGTCAGGTGTAAACTTTGATTTTGGGACTTGTATAACAGACACATGAAATTGTACAGTATTTGATCATCGATTGATTCCCATAAAGCCCGGTGTTAATGGATTATGGGATCGTTGCAGAGCCCTTGTCTTCTTCCATCGGCTCAGATCGCTGACAGCCTGTCAGGTGGTTCCCTCAGGTGCAGTGCTAATTGTGTAGCTCTGACTCACTGCTATCAATTACACACTTGGCTTGTTGGCCAGCTCGCACACCCTGTAGGCTTTTGTATTTTTACACCTGTGCCCAGGAAGCCGTTTTTGGCATGTTCCCCTCACGCTTCTGCGGTTTATGTGGCGATAAAGTGCCGGACATTTCACGAGATGTGTGGATGTTTGTTTGGATTCTAGACTCTGAGGAATTTCAGCAAAACAGAGTAATACTATTTTCCGCAGCCTCTCCTTTTGGGCCACCGCACGTTTATTTTCGGATGCCTGCCTGTTTTGGTGCATCGTATCTATGAACTCAGGCCTACTTTGAAAATTAGATTTTTCAAAATTAGTTTTTCAAAGTAGGCCTTTGAAAAGGACCTTAATTAAAATACTTTAAAAAGCATTTATACTTTCATCCTTTTGCAAGGACATGCTCATTATACATCTGTTAGCAAACTTCACTTTCTTCCAAAAGAACACATGCAGTATGAACCTTGTCTAATCTGTCAGTCTTTAGTTAAAGCCAGTTTATCTGTGGTTATACTGCATGACATGATATTTTAAAGTAAGATATTAAATGTACAACATAATCACTTGTCCTTTGTAAGGAGTGGATAATATTGTTATGTTGTTCTTCTACAGATGTAAATTAAATCAAGGATATTGCATAAGTATGTACAAAAGAAATTGTTTCCAAATGTTTCCAAACTAACTTTGGGCATGTTTGCCAAAATCGTTTGAATATGGTATATTTTTAGATTCCTTTTCCAGTATGAAGTGCAGAATTATATACTGCTGTATATTTTTAAACTATTGTGTATATGAGTGTATATTGTTAAACATCTTAGGAAATAAATCATTCATCATGCCTGTTGTGCATAGATGGATGGATGCAAAGTCTTGACCTCGATTCAGGAAACAAACCTTCCTGCAAAAGTAAAAAAAACAAAGGTTCATATTCTCACCATTTAAGATTGGAGCATAAAGTGAGCAGAGGCTTTTAGCTATTTCATACATATAGAAAGGGAACACGGAGCGGTTGATATGAAATGTAACCCTCGAGATGGGCTGGATTTAGTGTCACATCTCATAAAAAATCCAGAGGAGCTCCATTTCATTTGGTTTGCGGCCACTGCATTATTCACAAAGCTACCACGAACAGAAACAGAGGCAGCACTTCTCTAAATCGTGTATTCAACATTATTCATATCATTATTACCATTGCATTATTCAAAACCCTAAATGATACATGTATCCACGAGAACATATTTAATCTGCTATTATCTGGGATCTTTTCTCGGTTTCATTTTGTGGGATCCTAACTTGTTCTCTGCCTGAGGGAAGGGTAAAATAAAATGTAAAGCTCGAGTATAAAGAATAACCTTGAGTGGCTGTAAGCTCCAAATGCAGCGATTCATTTTATTTGAGTTCTTAATACCTCCGCAGACATTTAAATGCAGTGGGAAGTTTTATTTATACAAGGACACAAAGTTTCTGTGTGTATCCTAAACAAGTCGAGTTCTTTATTGTTTGCTTTCATTGTTCAAAAAAAGAAACCGCTATAAACTGAATTTATATTTCTTAAAATTAAGCCTTTTCTGCAGCTTTATGTCTGAATGATCAAGTCACGAGCACGCTGTGTGCATGTTGTCACAGGACTGGAACTGTGGGCTTTCAAAATATGGTGTTGTTCAGCTCACTCAAACTCATGATTGTTTCCGAGAATCACAAGAACAGAATTTAAATGAGAAAACAAGCTCATGATGTCCACACTAGTAACACAGAAGTAAACACAAACTATTACAAAAGCATCAACGATGCTGCTTCATTGAAGGAAAGGGGTTTGTTGTGAAAAGCTGCAGTTCCTTTTGTGTCCACTTGAGGGTGTCTCAGAAAGTGAGTCAACTGAAACCCTCAACACTCATTTATAGTTTAGTACAAAGTACAGTTTCATCCTCTTTGGATAGTTTCCCTCTTTATAACAACTGTAAAGACGGTGATTTTATTATGCTCCCAGCTGAGTACTGTTCAGTCTTAAAATTACAGCTGTGGTGAGCATTTCAATGAAATAATCTGACAAATAATATGACCTGCTGTGAGTCACAGCACATATTTATCTTTAAATATCCACAGAGAGCACAAACGATGCCGTTTATGTTTCATTAATTTACAGCGGTGCACACCTCTCCGCACACTAAATCAGTATTTTACTCATAACACCAGAGGATGTTTAAGAGTCTTATAAAAGGAGATTAAAAAATAATGAGAGCTTTAGAAGCAAGTAGAAATATTTCAAATTTACTGTGTATGAGTCAGACTCCAAAAAGGCTCCATTTCCTCTAATGCAACTTGACTACATCTATCTCTGTGCCTGATGAAGATCATGTTCTCATCTTTCAAATGTCCTCACCCACTTCAATACGTTTATGTTTGGTCATTAAACCCTGACATGACATCACCACGACATCATCATGGATATTTTCTCAAGCTATACAAAGCTCCTCGAGACCCAGAGACATTATACAGCAAAGAATCTGAGTAAGGGAGGGAGTGTTTCAAAAATGAATCGCACAGAGAAGGTAAAGAAATGTAAAACCTGCTGTTTTATTGGCTGCAGTGAGCCTGAAACTCAAAGAGAGAAAAATTCTTTGTATATGACAAAAGGGAAGTTAATACAGTCTTTTAAATTAGAAGCTTTTTATTCATACCGAGCCAGTTCACACCAACAGTTAACGACAGTCAAGCTGCTTGTTGTAAGGTAAAGAGTTGCAAACACGAGTGGGAAAACTACAACCATCACACAGTCTCCTGAAGAATGCAAACAAGGGACAGAACAAAACCAGAAATACAGGAAAGATGAGGAAAAAGTTAAAGGCATGCAGAGTACACATTTTTTATTGTGCAGACTCAGTACAATCGACGGTACTCCATTAATAATTTAACATCCATTGCTGGTGTGCTTATGGGAGCAAACCATCGACATCAGCCTCACTGAATAGTTTGCAGTTGAGGTCTTTGGGTTGTGTTTTCTTTTATCTTCTTGCTGGCAAACAGTGATACTATGAATGCTGTCAGTGGCTGGTTATTGAACATCGCAGCCGTAGCACAGGGGGGAGCGTCCACAGAGATGCTCTGCTCACTGTCTATAAGGAAGTTCTTGAGTTGCAAAATGTTCGATAATGTTCATCAATGCTCATCAAGAGAAGGTTTCCAGTGCTGCAAAAATTCTGCTGGTCATTGGTCTTATCTGTCCTGTGGGAATTCATGAAATATTGCTTAACACATTTTATAAAACAGAAAGTTTTTATTTGGTTGTTTTTTGGGTTTTTTAAATTAGCTGATGTGTGGAGACTGAAGGGTTATTGGAACCTGCTTATAGTAGAGAGGTTCAGAAAAATAAACTATGAATTATTCATTCATTAACATGAAATACAAATTACGAAAAAGAAAGTTTTCCCAGAATGACATGTGCATTATCTCATGGATGGAGGTTATTAAGAAAGCTTCATTTCTTTCTCATTTGTTCAATTTTTTTCAGCTGCAGGCTTGGCCTCCTCATTCCTCTGAGCCACACTGAGAATGGAACTGCCAACCTTGACACCATTGCTGTCTAAATTTCATTCTGGCTCTATTGAAGCTCCGGGTCAAACCTTGACTTCACCTCACAAAAACCCGGCCACAGGCGCTAATAGTAGCTGCACATTTATCCTTTCTGAGAGAGCACCTCAGGCGCTCATTTAACCACGAGTCTGACCCAGAACGCCGCAGCACTTATAGACCAGACGTCTATAATAGACCAGCTGCCTCTCTTGAACACACACACAAATGGCCACATACTGTATCATTTCCTTTGTATCTTTTCTCTGAAACACACACGCAGGCACATTCGGACACAAAAGTATACTCACAATGCCCACAGGGTCGGGACAGACTTTATAATTCCACTCCTTGTCTCGTCACCTCTGCTCCAGTGTTGATAAATAGGAACTGCCCTGCGCCACCTGACACCTGAATAATATATACGCCACACAGGCAGACCCGCAGGAACACACAGGCAAAGGCATTTACAGGCGAGCACACGCACTTGCGGGGGCGACAGAGGACTGAGCACAGCTACTGGCACAAATGAAAACACAAGCTTTGGCTCTTTCATTCTGTTTTCTTGGCCATAATCATAATTATTACTGCTACAGCTGGCTGTGCAAGTCCAAAACGTCAAAGCTGCATGAACCCTTTGAAAGTTTTACTTTCACTTTAGCTCTGCTCTCTAAAACGATAAAGCTGGATATTGTTTTTATAGTGAGGAATTCTACAGCTCATGATCCCTATAGAGGACAGGAAGCTGGTTGATTTTGGACAAAGTGGTGGAATTTAATAACATTTGTTGTTTTTGTACAGTTGGTTACTGCATATAATCATCATTATGTGCAGTCATAGACATACTAATCTTAAAATACTAATCTTACAGGGATTAATCAGCTGTAGTTGATAGCATTGAGTCAGGGATTAATCATTTATCTTATTTCTAATCACACATAAGAATAATGTCTAAATAAACAGATTTGATAAATGCATCCTTTAGGTAACACAATATTCCAGTGATAACTTCAGGCCATAGTGGATTAGCCAAAGCACCAATGATGACGTCCCCTCTGCGGTAAATAGGGCCTCAAACCTGTCCCTAATTGATGAGGTGATGCAAAGAAAGGACAGGGGCCACAGTTTTCTCTGCAACTGGGAATTGTCACCATTAATTCTACAAAGTGGTTTTATCTGAGGTTGTTTGATGAAAATGGGTGAATGCTGCTGGATTATTTACTGATGCTTATCAAGAGAGGGTCAGGTTTTATGGAACAAAGAATAATGAAAGCCTTAAAAGCTGTGACACTGCACCGAGTGTTTTTGGTTCATTTCACCAGCTATAATTATAACACACCTCTTTCTGTATCCTTGTCCTTAAGTCTGTCTGCATTCTTGTGTGTGTGTGTGTGTGTGTGTGTGTGTGTGTGTGTGTGTGTGTGTGTGTGTGTGTGTGTGTGTGTGTGTGTGTGTGTGTGCGCAAATCTTTTTGTCTACTGTTTGCAGTAATCTGAGTGTTTCAGAGGGTGGCCTATTTACAGCTCGTATGTTTCTCTATTCAGTCTCCGTTCCACCAATAATATCTCACAGTCTCTCTGCAGCAGGAATACTTTATTTTTTTCCTTCATCACTAAATGTACTCATATTGATATCAGAACAGGCCATCACCTTAGGGTGGCAAACATTTTGAAATTCTTTACTGCTTCTTCTTTACAGACTTTTGTATCACTCTATGAAAACACTGCTGCAATTTCTTGTCCGTAGTTGGTTTTTGGAAAGTATTTTTTCTCTTCATGTTACGCTGTGGACATCGAAGCTGCAGCTGTCACTGCTGTTAAAAGTGTTTTTAAAAGTTGTTCTCATCTCAGCGCGTCTGATTCTGCAATTCTGACAGATGCTGCTGGTGTTGCAGAGATACTCACAAGGTCTCCCACGGATGCAGTGTGCGCTGAAAGATAATGGTTCTCCTGTGACGAGCAAATAAATTCATAATTCAAAAAAGGGAAATGCTTTGTTTCACTTTTTTGTTTCCTTTTAACTTGTTGTTTGGTTAGATTTAGAAGCCCAAACTATTTGGTTACAGTCAGGAACTGACTGTGATTTGTCTTAAAGTACTCACACAACAGCTTTTCCTGTGCATTGAAAGTGTTGCCAAGAGGTCCTAAGTGTTCATATGTGACAAGATGGGAATGACAGACCATAGCTTCTGGTGTGTCACAGCGCTAATGCAAAAGGACACACTGAGCGTGTCGGTGAGAGGCATAGCATTATTTGACCCTGGGAATCACAACAGACTGGTTTTTCTCACTGGTTTGGATGCTATGGAAAAAACAGTCATGTAACACTACAAACTAGTGTGTGAGCACAATCTCCAAATAGCACAGATAGGTGTGTTTAGATTTACAAAAGTTGTGCTGTTTTCTAAACACAGGTGCAAACAGTTCATTTTAATATAACATATCTGATTTGCCAAGAGCCCCGCAATTTATAGGAGGGTCATAGACTAAAAGATGATATTCATCTTTTAGTTTTCTCTAAGTCACAGTCGTATGCGTGTATGTTAAATGTAGGTCCAAGGTGGCAGTCTGGCAGACAGAGTTATTATAATGGAAACAGGCTTCAGTAATTGACAGGCTCCGATGCACGACTCTAAACCCTGCAACAGTATTTTAAGATTGTATTCTTTAGCATTCCTGTATTAAGAGGAATTTAATTCCTTTGAGGGATAAAACAAAGCGGAAATTATTGACTGACAAAAGTTTACTTCTATACTCTGCAGCTACTGGTGATAACAGTACCACCACAGATTTCATGGAGTCACGTGTGTGTGTGTGTGTGTGTGTGTGTGTGTGTGTGTGTGTGTGTGTGTGTGTGTGTGGTCAAGGTGCATGCAGTTGAATCTGTGTAAGTTCACCACTAAAAACATTTGCGTTAGCTGAGGTCACTGTGAAAACTCTGTGCGCTGTCCATGGTGCTGAAATGAAACGTTGAGTGACTGTTAAAAAACAAAGAAAAAAACTTTATTAAGAAAAAAAAAGCAGGTTTGTTAACCTTAAAGCGCTGATTGGAATAGAAGCAAACAGCACAATTAAGAATTCCTGAACCTGATGTCCATCAGGTTCTGATCGTTTTCAGGGCAGGATCCAAAGTCAGTGTCAGGAGTTGCCACCAAATCAATGCACTGTTTTTATTGTTAAATTTAAACTCAATGAGCAGTAAACTGTGTGTTGCAAACATTAGTACAATTAGACGAGTGAAACGAGTTTGCACACTTGATTTAAATAGTCTCCGCCCTATTTTTTGTACCTTGAGAAAAAAGCCTATGATTCATGGTCCACAATCATAGGCTAGTAATGTTAAGATATAAAACATACACTGCTGCATCTCCTTATTTGACTGCAATGACACCCTCGTTTTCCTGGTTATTTTTCTGTATTGTTTCACTTTCACTTTTTTAACCAATGCTATCGCCCCCTGCTGGTCATTAAAAAGAATGTTGTTTTAGGCAGTTTTGCATTGGCTGCCATTTTCAGAGTTACCTCCTTGTAAAAGTCTAATCTCTGAATATTTGAACCAAACCTGTGTCCAAAAAACTTTAGTGTTTGAGTCATTTCAGCTGGGATTAGTATTTCCACAGCTAGCTCTGCTGTTTGTAGTTCAGCAGCTGCTTCACTCACAAAACAGTCGTCCAGTATTACTAAAAAAGTGTCTTTTCTTTAGAAAAGATTTTGTTGGAGAGACATCACTAATCCTGGAAATTATTGATCTTCTTTTGATAGTCTTTTGATACTCCTGTGTGCTTTTCAGCTGTTTCTTGTCTAATTTTAAGTAAGTTATAAATGAACAATTAACCCTTAAATTTGACTGAAGACTGTAAAGTTGTTTATTATCATTTCTAGACCTTCTTCTGTTCATATTTCTACATGAAAATATTTTTTTTCTATATTTTTTTCTTTGTGTTGGGTCTCTGCATCCTCCATTGTGACATTTCTTTAATTTCACTCCCTCAGCCCTTTCTCCTTCTCTCTGTTGTCTCCTCTCTCATGACTTCTGTTCAGTGTCTTCCTCTCTGTTCGTTTCCTATCGTCTTCTTTCCTCTCTTCCCTACCGTCTTCCTCACCTCTCCTTTGTCTTTAATCTCGTTCTCCTTTATACCCTTTGATTTTCAGGTTGACAATTGAAAAAGCAACATCCCTCTCCTCTTGTGCGCTGTCTGTCTTTCTTCTGTGTGTATATTCACTCTACTTCAATTTTCTACCTCAGTTTTTGCTTTTCGTATTATTGGAAACCATGAACATTGTGTTAGACTTCTACTTCTCATTCTCTTCAGCAAATCGGGAACAGAAATCATTACACACAGAAAAGCTGCGATCCGTATCAATGATGTGTTTCTGAGAACCAACAAGTGTTGATTAGACAGCAAAGATCTGCAATGTCATCGCTGTGCTTATTTCAGTGTTGAGCTTTCCAAAAGCAGGAAACATATAGAGCTGACACACCTGACCAGGGGGTATCGTTAAGAGTATATGGAACAACCAGTGTGTTCATGAGGAACAGAGCAAAGGAGAGCATGGGGAGGAAGGACAGACTATGGGAGAGAGAAGACGAAATTTAATGACATACATCAGTGATATATGAGTGAAAAGAGGTGAGAGGAGATGAAACGCTCAGTGCATCATAGGATCCTCCAGCAGCCTGAGCCTACAGCAGCATTGCTGACCTACTTTAGGGTCACCTGATCCAGTGCTAACTATAAGCTTTATCAGGAAATGGTCATGTTAAATCTCCTTTGAAAACTAAAGAGGGCGTGTGTGTGTCCTGAATCCAAACTCAGAGCTGGAGAGGGAGGGGGCTCAGATAGCTGAAATCTCTGCCTCACATCCTACTTTCAGAAACTCCAGAAACACAAGTAAGCCAGCAATCTCAGAGTGAAGTGCTCGATTGGGATAATATGGTACTATGAGGTCTTTAAGATATAATGGGGCCTTATTATTCAAGACTTTGTGTGCAAGGAGAAGGATTTTAAATTAAATTCTGGATTTAACAAAGAGCCACCAAAGAGAAGCTGATATAGGGGGAATGTGATCGCTTTCTTTTTTTGGAACAACAAGATAATAATAAATTACAACAGTCCACCACATATAGCAGAGTAGCATCAGCACTTAAAATGTCACAAAATTAATAAACAGTGTGCTCATATATTGTTAGTTCAGGGTGTTGTTGTACTAAGAATGGACTGCTACTGCCTGACGGCCTTTAGTAATCCACAGTAGCAGTTTAGTGCTTAATTTATAGGTTTGTGTCTACAGATGAGATGTTTTTTGTTTTTTATCATAGATAAATGATTATCTGTGGTCTAGCTCTTTCCTTTGAAACATCAATCTGTCCATCTATCTTCTGACTCTGGCTCTGAGTCACAAGGACTTCAGTCTAAGCAGAGATGCCCAGACTTCCCACTCAGCTCGTCACACTCAGATACTGAGATACGTCTAAACCAAAAGACATCCAGTCTGTCCCGAGTCTGCCCCAAAATTTCTTTCAGGTTTAACATGCCTGAAACAACTCACCAATAAAGTATCCAGGAGGCAAAATGTCCAGATATCTGAACCACCTCAGCTGTATTTTTTGATGTGAAAGACTCACACCTCTGAATGATGTCTACTCGCTGATGCCGAGTGTAGACGCCTTTCTGAGGAAGCAAAAGTTTCTCGTGTGGCCCAGATCATCTGGATTTCTGGATTCTTCAGAGTAGAACTGCAATAAAGAACCAGCTCTACCTTAACTCTCAGCTCTCTCCACCATTACAGCCAAATACAGCATTCATTGGAGATGCTGAACCAATCGCCGGCTTTAAAATGCATTTCAAAAAGGTTATCCAGCCTTGTATCATCTAAATAAGATTCATCTCTAGAATTAAACTCATAGAATCAAACCTGGAAAAGGTCATTCATGCATTCATTTTCTCAAGGCATGACTACTGAGGTTCATTTTTACCTCAAATTAGTTCATAAGGCAGCAGCTCAGCTCCTTATTTGATTTCGCGTCACATCAACTCTGATCATTGGCTCCGTGGATGTTTTTAGAGTTCATTTTAAAGTTCTGCTTCTCACCTCTCGTGGCTTTGTGGCTGTTATTTTACTTTGTGTGCATTCCTCTCTTTGCTTTTCTGTTAAACTACTTTGTACACTCTGTTTTTGAAGGTCCTACATTAATTAAGTTTATTATAATAAATAATCAGTTTGGCATCGATTACATTGGAAAAAAAGATATTAACAAAGTTTTGACAGGAAAATGTTCCAATCTCTTTTCTTTTTGGTTTTTACCCTGAGGGTTTTTAAAACGCTCTGGACTGTGCAGGCTTTTCTTTCAGGAGAGCTGCACTAAAGATAATAAAAGTTCATGACTTTATGCTTACCAAAGTTCAGGCTCAACTTCCACCGGAGCGCAAATGTAACATGAGGGTGGTGAGGCTGCCAGTGTGAGGAAGGTTGAGTCGTTTTCCACTCATTTACAGTGAACATATTTTTGTAATATACAATAAGTTTTATTGGGAAACTTCTGCATGTGGAAGAAAAACCTTGAATATTTTGTGGTAATGAACGGATTTGCATCAGAGCTCAGTTCATAGTTTCAGCCTGGTTATCCGTCGTAGTGAAAAGTGAAAGGAATGTTTTGATGCCTTTGGTGTTTAAACTGACCTCAGCGGTGTTTACTGTGCTGTCTTTTCTGTGTATATTCAAATTAGCGTGATAATCCTGAGTTTCTTGCTTCATCTTTCGAGCTATTAACTGACACCAGGCCCTTGACTTTTGAAGGTAACTCACAACGGGTAAACATTTCAAAGGAAAAGTCTAAAATTGCTACAAGAAATATTGTGATCTTTTCTCTCTTTACACCAAAGGCAGGGCAAAACCAATCAAATTGTCTTTCTGTCTTTCAGGATGATCCCAGCTAACCACAAGTACTTCCAGCTGAGTGATCTGGCATCATCGCGGGATTACGAGCTGTGCGTTTTGGCTGTGTACGATGATGGCATCACCACGCTGACAGGCACTAAGCTGGTGGGCTGTGTGTCCTTCACAACGGAGTCAGAATACGGACGCTGCCACTCTATACGAGACCAGGTTAGTGTGCTGAGGTGTAGCAGGTGTCTGATCCGCTGTTACTCCAGTTGATAACTGATCAGACTTCTGCTGAATCATATATAGTTGATGAGCTGTCTGCTTCAGAGCACTGTCTCACTAGTCAGTGATAAATGACGAACATGCATGTTGTAAATGATTGAGAAATTCAGTGAGGACCACTGTAGTTTGTTGTTTTTATCTGGAGCTCATTTCAAGTTTGCCTGCAACATGTGATCCAAAACTTGTCATCTCAAGGAATTCTGTATTGGAGAACATTAGTATTTGTTTTATGGATCTGTTTTTGGAAAGCAGCAGATTGCCAATACAGAGAAATGAAGACACCAATAACAACAGAACATGGAACTGGATACATCAGACCATGTGAAAGGAGCAACAGGGGTCAGGATGGGTTACAGTGTAGCTTGTAGATGTGTCACAATCATGGGCAACTAAAGGAACATGTTGTAGATGATATCAGATCTTTTTCTTCATAAAGGATCGCTGTTTCCAGCTGATAAATTAGGAATTTGACGATGTAAAAAGACAACAAAAGACCTGTGACATGGTTCAAAATCAGCAGCAAGCTTACTTTTAATTAAAAAAAATAAAAATAAAAATGGCCACCGATGTTTCCGAGGAAGATGTCATTTTTTCGTCACCCTCTAGAATTAGTGAAAATAAGAGTCGAGGATTTTTCCTTCTGTTAGTCCTACATGTGATCGTTGTAAACTTGGAGAAGGCTCTCTTACTCATTTATTTTGGACATGTCCCAAACTCTACAATTACTGGCTCGCAGTGTGTGAATGGATATCTTTAAATGTTTAAATGTTTCTCCGATATGTACAATTGCATATTAGAGCCGGACCCAATAACTGCATTGTTTGGATCTTCCTCTTCCCTCCTGCGCCTCAGTCTTGCTGCACAAACTACAGTTTTATTCGTAATGGTCGTTGCTAAGAAAATGATTATGACCCTCTGGAAATCTGACACTGTGCCTCAGATCAAAATGTGGTTAGCAGAACTGACTGCTTTGTCGCAGAGAGATACATTAGAGGACCAACTTAGTGAGTTCTTTGATGTGTGGCAACCTGTTTTAGATCATTTATCAAAGCATAAAGTTCTCTCTGATTGGTCGCAAAAAACTTAGTCTGCCACCCAAGCGTTCTACTTGTGTTTATTGTTGGTGTTGAAGTAATATTTTTGTTGTTGCAGTGTAATCTTTTGCCTTGTTTGTGTGTTCTTGCCCTTGTTGTTGCTTTGTCTGTTCTTTTTTCCCCGTTATATATCAGAAAATCTTAATAAACATATTTCTTTACAAAGAAAACAAGAGTAATCAGTTCAGTTTCTTCCCATTCTGTCCTTTTTAGTTGGCTTTAAAAGGACGGGGACTATTGATAGTTCTCAGAAAAATCCAACATACGCCTTTGAAAAATGTTTTTGTTATGTCCTTGGTTTGGTTTGAATGTTAGGTAATAAATCTTAATACCGAATAAATGAATAGATGATGAGATCATTGCAGAGGACAGAAAAATACAATAAAAGACATACAGATCTCTTTAATTACTGAACTGTATTTGATTTTTGTTTAATTTATTACATTTAATTGAGTTATTTTTTTATTTTGCTGTTTTCTTTTTCTAATAAATTTTTTGTTTTTTCATATCGTCCTTCACCTTATTTTTCTTCATGTTAATGTTAACAGAGTTTTGCTTTGATTGCAGTACATCAGAAAAGAACCGATAAATGTGTCATTTTAACTGGAGGAAGTTGCTTAGCTTGTTGCTTCTCCTGCTTTTTGACACCTCAGCTTTTTGTTCTTTATTTCTTTTTGCTTCTTTTGTGATTTCACCTTTAATGTGGTTCATCTCAGTAAAACTACTCAGAAATCATGGATCACCCTCTTGCACTTAGATATTTTAAGAGTGCTCATGATTGTTGTACTCTTCCTCTAGTTCCTGGGTGGTACCATGATCATCATCATTGGGGGGATCATCGTGGCCTCTGTCCTCGTCTTCATCTTCATTCTCCTGATGAAGTACAAGCTGCACAGTAACCACTACAAGCAGAAAGCCGTCGCACGCCACGCCAACGTCTGTTCCCAGACCAACGGAGGAGGAGGTGGAGCCAACATCCTTGCTCTGCCTCCATCGTCCTCCTCTGCAGGGCAAGGTAAGATGCTGAGAAAAGCGAGGTGACGCCGCATTTAGTCATTCAATAATTTGACTCCATCTTTTTTCCAGGTGGAGGCATTAATAGAAACTCCCAACCGTCATCGTCGACAGATGGGATGGGAGGAGCTTCTCTTCGAGGGACGACTGTAGTGGACTTAAATCCCGCCCATGACGATGACATTTCCCAATAACACACAAGAAACAGTCCAACCCACAGCCCACCAATCTCTAAGCCCAAACCAATACTCCACCTCCCTCCCCCTCTTTTTTAATTTGTTGCTGGTGCCTGGAGCCAAGCTCCACTTTAAGCCGAGGAGCAGCTCCTGTCATTGGTGAGTATTTGAATTAGTCACATACAAAAGAGCATTAGACAAGTCAACCTGTGAAAGTTCATTTCTGCTCATTTAACATCTGACATTCAGTCTAAACATAGATTTGGTTTCTTACACACTGCTCATATTCAGATAATAAGTTAGCATGACTTGGTTCTGTTTAACTGAATCAGGCAAATAGAACCAAATCACTTGTTGTTACTCCAGCCAATAATAACTCCCATTTAGGCAGTTTCTGTACTTTGTGGGGAATTGTATTTGTGAGTTTAATAAGCAGTCTTACATCGCACTTACCTCAGATTGTTTTCCTTTTAACTGTAATTAAATTGTAACTTATTAGGCTTCGGTCTCCTCTGTTCTTCCTCTGTCCTCTGTCAGAGACTCAGCTCATTTCACCATCTGATGTCACAAACAGTCTGAACCAGTTAGACTGAAACTCATCTTTAGACTGTTGCTTAACCTTAATCATGCTAGTGTTATCTGAGGATCCTGAGAATCATCAGTGCTAACATTAACTTCACTGGCACTCGGCCTTTCAGCATCTATTTCAGCATGTTTTTTCCCTTCCAGCTCTTTTCCTTCTTGATTAGCCAATTTAAGGTCATAGGCGGGTGGAGCCAATCATAGCTTCCATATAGGGTAAGAGGTGAGGTGCACCCCAGACAGGTCAGAGTGCAGACAACCATTCACAGTCACACCCTACAGCCAGTCTAGACTAACCAATCACCCAACAACCCAATACTGAACAAACAGGAAGCGCAGCAGGAACACACAGACTCTGCCAGCTGGTGATTCAAACCCAGGACCTTCTTTCAGTGAGGTCACAGTGCTAACCACTGTACCTTTTTACATCTTTGGCTGTGTGGTCACCTGTGGTCACAACTGGTCCAGTTCACCTGCCTTTGTTAGCCGCTCTGCTGCAAAGTATTTCTCTGGTGCAAACTCTATATCTGACAGCAGGACAGCTGGTGGGACAGGTGCATGCATCTAGCAAGGAGCTCAACGCATGGTTTTTGCTGCCCCTGTAAGAAAAGAATTCAGTTAAATATGGTGCTGCCAGGGAGATTAGGGAAGAGAGAGTTTCATTTGAAGTTTGTTTGAAATTGAAATGTACGGCAGGCGGGCGCTGGGAGAGAAAGTGATGGAGAGGACAGGCTGTAAGTTGCTTTAATAAACCTTGCGGACAAGGTTCATTTAGCTTGCATGACTGAACACCGAGCTCTTCCTATAAAAAATGCACTTTAATGAGCAGTCACTCATATGGATGAAATACGCACAAGAGCGCCGGCTCAGTGGGGTGCTGCAGTCGGATGATGGTGCTGCAGACCTGCACAAAGTTTCAGCACTTCAACTGATTTCATATGATATCAGTGTTGTCACTTTTTTTTATATTTTCTTGAGTGTTATAACAATAACACTGTGAACTGATAACATGCACCTACTGCTATCAGTCTGCTTATTAGAGCGTGAGCATCTCACTGATGCATTGCTACACTGGCTCATTCATAAGGCTTAATAAAGTAAAAAGACGTGACCGGGTGATGCACATCACTAGATTAGTCCATTTAAAATGTCTTTTATTTCTTTTTAAATTCTTTTTTGTGATTCTTTTCTGTCTTTGGGAGAAACATTTGCAAAATCTTGTCAGAGCCATAGCTGAACTGTTTTTAGTTTTGAATGTGCAAAAAACTGAAGATGAGCAGAAATTTTGCTCAGACACATACAAGCTAAAGTCCAGGGTTGATGAATTCATCAAAATGACATTAAATAATTTGAGTTTTTAATACGCAAAATTTTTACGTACTTTAAGCCCCGAGTAAATAATTGGGGATTATTTTTCTCCAGAATGAGCTAATCTCTTCAATTCAGAGTTAATTAGTAATGACTCCTTAGGAAGGAGAATGTGATCTCATACTACAGGAGAGGAGGTAGCTGAGGTAGCGGAGGAGAGCGCAGCTGCTGGTGCCTGAAGTATTTTTACGTTTTTATGTCATTATTTTTAATGACCTTCTGCGTGTTCTTAGATGAGCGACAGGTTGTGACATGACTCATGCAATCACTTCAGCTTCACTTCTCAGAACATCTGTGTGACCCATACAATCACAGTGTACCTTATTTTACCTGTACAGGTACAGCCACTTGTAACTAAGTCAATAATTTCCAAGGTTGACTGTCGACAGTGGGCGGGTATTTGTACCCTGAAACTCATAGAGGCCAGCTGTGTACCTCTGGTGGCAATTATGTACGTTAATGCAACAGTAACCTTTAGCACTTCTGATCTGACCACCTAGAGCTTCACCTACAGCCGGCTCAGCAAGCAGTTCACTAAACATTCATGCCTCTGGACTGTGGGAGGGAACTGAAGCAGTCAGGGGGAGAAAGCCACCAAGCACAGGGACAACAAATCCTCCACAAAGGCTTCTTTGTGTGAGGCAGCAGTGCTAAACTCTGCACCATCATGCTGCCTATGTATTCAGCAGACTTAGAAATGTGTATTAAGCTAACACAGAAAAATGTGTGTATTTTTTAACATAAGTTCTTAGCAGTTATTTCTTTTATTAGTTCATTTAGGAAGACTTTAAACAAAAGGTACCTTTAAATACATTCTCACTCACTACTAACATCCTTCATTATTTTGCACAGAGGTGATCCTGTAACCTCAGCTGATTTCTTCTTTTTGAGAAGCATTCTGACTGAAGCTATTTTTGTCTTTTATTTGACAGTGAAAAGAAACTATTTGAAGCTTTATTACTCGCTGTCTCTGCACCTCGGACTAACACATGGTCTCTTTCAGTTCCTGTTGCCTGTCCCTCCCAATGCAAACAGTTTTGTCTCCTCCTCCGTGTCCCTCCTCTCTCTGCTCCATCGTTATTTGTCTGATTTTAATGAGTTGTTTTGTTTTGATGCTTCCTATCTCTTTTCTGCTCCTTTCATTTCTGAGATCAAGGTCGTTCTGTTTGCGCGCTATCCTTCACTATAGCTTTTCTCTTTATCTTGTGATATTTCTGCTACCAATTTCACTCCCAAATTGAGATGTATGCCCTATCTCGACGTATCCTTCAAAGCGCTCAGGGATTCTCTCCTCTTCACACAATTTATTAGCTATTTCTTTTCTTTTCATCTCTGTATGAATTGAAAGATTGGTCGTGTGTAGTTCAAGGGATGGAGCGTGACACTAACACTCAGGTGTGGGCATCTTCATTCGCTGTTAAACCAAAAAGGCAGAAGAAGGCATCGGTGCCTGTGGTTCACGTGCCCACTGTGGTCTGAGACCTTTATATTTCTGTCTCTCTCTGATAATATTTCATAATGAAAATTACAGGGGAAAAAATGAGATTAGCTCTTTAACGTGTTGTCTCGTTTCCAATCTTGGGTTTCTTTGCTGCCATTGCCTTTAATATTAAATGTAACGTAGCATGCAGTGATTTCATGTGGGTTGGTTTTACTTCCTGTAGACCATTAAAGAGGTTCATACATGATTTCCTTTAGTGTTGGTTGCAATGGTCTGCTTGTTAAGTGATTACACATCGACCGTGTTTCTGGTCCCAAGTCCATTCTTGGAGGTTGGGGTTCTGCAGTATTTTCAAAGCACTGGCTGTATTGTAATGCTTCAGACATGGGTCACCTCACCGTCTTGCCAAGTCTAGGCTTCCTTGTGATTTCCTGAGTGAGTGTGGGAAAGTAGAATGGGTGACAGAGCCTTCAGCCGTTATGTCCCTCTCTCTATTTGTGCTCAGGAGACACACACTTCTGCTTTTAAGATTTGGCTGCAAACTTTCTCCCTTTTTTTTGGCTTGTTAGAAGTCTTCTTGTTCAGTAGAAAGAGCAGCAGTTCTGTTGTAACTGTGGAACGTGCAGTGTTTTAAATTTCAGGTAGTCTAAATTTCAGGTCATTGATACTAGTTTCCTCATCAGTAGTTCTCTTTCCTTTACGCTGCTTACATGGCTACACTTCAGTAGTGGTTAAATTTAGCAGATTCAGTATTACATCAGGATGAAACCATACAGAATGAGCATATATGAATAAAAGGAAACGCAGTGTAATATCCCAAATTATAAGCCAACTCCTCATCTTCCTCTGTGTTTAAACCTGAGCAGTCAGAAGCTTTAATGGTTTAAATTTGCCTTCTGAAATTCATTTACAGCTGACTCACTCCAACAGACATACTATAATCAGACTTAAAGAAACTCTAGATTGGCAGCGTTAGTGCTACAGACCCATAATGCAACACTGCAAGGCTGAAGGGGCTTTCACACAGGATGTAACAATGGTGCTCCTGCCCTCTGAAACTCATTTGTTCCCATGCATTATGTGGTTCAAACATGGTTTGTCACTGTGGAGCGTAAGCACACGGCACACAGCTCAGGAACTCTGTCACAGCCAATAGAAATGAGGCATGCAGCCTGCAGGGAAGCACAAAGGAAGAAAAGCTGATGGTAAGTGTGGATAGACTCAGTCATAGGATACAAGTTTGCATTTGTAATGACAGCACAGTTTTGCATCCAGGTAGACATGTCAGGTCGCTGTGTGTAAACACACTTTAGATTTGTTGTGTGTTCTTTCCAGCAGCTGCAGATCAATGCAAAGCTTCTTAGGTATGATAATTATGAGAAGAGTTGGACTTTTTCTGAATATTTCAGCTCTGCGCCCGCTGAAGATTTTAAAATCGGTGAACATGGTGGCGAGCTCAGAACTCGCTGCATCCTTTGTGAAAACCCCATCACCCTTTACACCTGTGCACCTCTGATCAAAGACAAACAGATGCTTTTGGCTGAGATTTTATATGATCATTGTCCAGGAATCCTTGTGCTTATTTTTCCGCCTCCCCTCGTTTCTCTCTCACTTCTTCTAACCTCTATTTTTACACTTATGAGTTGTTCTTTCCTCCCTCTTTTATCTGGCAATCGTGACCTTTATTTGGGAACGCTTTGTCATCTCTTCCCCCTCTTCCTCTGAATATCCTCTCCTTTTGCTCTGTCCTCCCTTCCTGTTCTCCCTGTTATCTTTTCTCTCTTCATTCATCATATCCTCCCTGTAATAATATACCTCTCATCTAAAAACTCACATTCTGCACACACACTTGTCCGTACACACAATGAAACACTCGTTTTTTTCCTAATGGAAGCAATCTCAGCGTTCACCACTGACCCTTTGGCCATTTGTTGTAGGTCCAATATGCACCACATACATTCACACAACAGAAACCACACAGAGGTAATCTCAACACACCTGCTTCCTCTCCAAACCAAATGAACTGCTGGTCAGCCTGAGTCACTGCTCCCTGAAGGGCCATCAGTATCTTACCTGTTAAACATGCACATGGCCAAACAAAGCTTTACAAACACACAGCGAATCTTTACATGAAAAGGTTTAGTTCAGATTTTGCATCACTCCCCAGCATAGTGTTTCCAGATGTTGCAGGTGATTCCCTTTCGCTCGTACAAACATCATCTGGATGGATTGGCTTAAATTTTGGGACTAACATCTGTCTGCCTCCTAAACAATCTTTAGAATAATAGTTAACCTGCTCTCACTGTGCCTGCTCATATTAGTATGCTAACTAATAATTAGGTTGCAAACGATCACTGAAATATATTTCTGACAGATAAAATCGGACCACCATTTTTTCCCCTAGCTCAAGTATAGAAAGCTTAATCAAACCTTCCTACTTCTTTCTCATCCAGAAAAGAAAAGTCTGTTTCTGTTATACAGAGCAAAACTTAAAGTGGTGAAGGAGATCCTGATACAAGACACATGCAAAGGTGGACCTGCAGGCAGCCAGGTTACTTTTTACAGCGAGCCGTGGGTTTGCACCGTTTCAGGCTTTTATTAACGTATCTGCACAGAGATCATTACACAATAAAAATGCCTTTTCAAGATGGTTGTGGTTTTCTGTGTTTATACTGTGGTGTGTGAGGCATTAGCGATGTATTGTTTGGGTCTTCTGGGTTCTTAAGGGCTGTTCAGGCTTTTCTGTGCATACTAGTCTATGATAGAGGATCTATCAGACTGATATCTAGGGAGTTTGGAGGCTGGGAGGATGCCTTGTTTTCTACGAGCTTTTCCTGAGCAGGATTTGTAGTGTAATGTTGGGCGCTGGTTGCTTTGAGGAGGCTAGTGCTTAGTCAAGGTTTGGGTAAGTGATATCTGTCAAAATAAATCCACCTGAATCCCAGAACTGAAGATTACGTGGGATATCATACTGAGATCATAAATACTACGGACTTCTCTGGTGGGTTTTAATGTTGTGGCTGCTCAGGTGTACTTTGAGGTAAGATGCTATGTAAAACTTTGTAGATTAGCGTATAGCAGGGATAGAGAACCCTATTATACAAGCACCAGGATGGCTACATGCAGTGCCATCATTGGAGCATCGCTGCATGTAGCCAACAAGTAGCGACAAGGGGAGTAGATAAGTGCTAAGACAAAAATGTCCTTTCAGCAAAGTTGACCTTTCAGAGAAATGAAGCTTGCACTACACAAAAGTGGACATACACCAAGCTATAGAACTGCCCACGCTGAACAGAAATGCACACAGTAATTCAGGCCTGCTGGCTCTCCAATGCAATCCCACCATACCATCTCATGATTACCTCAAATAGAGAGAGAGAGTGCAGAGAGGCAGGCAGACACCGGCAGATATCATCACAGGGTGTTCTGTAAAGCCACGAGGCACCAGGGCATCATTCAGTGTGCTTTTATTATCCGAGCCTGGCACTTAAGCAGCACGATGGCACAGTGACTAAACTTCAGCCGCAATGGAGCCTTCACTGAGGCCAGCAGACCCTGCAAAGAGTCTTAGTGACACCTAGTGGTCACGCCACAGTGATTTCGATCGTCTGCTTTTATTTTTACCCTCATGTATCTAGGGAAAACAGAAGGATGCTGTCATTCACATTCATGCATTCACACTCGCACTCGCACACACTCACACTGGGAGCTTCCCAGCTCAAACAGCTCCTGCTGCTGAGGGCTGCTGCAGGGGAAGACAAAGATTTCAGAGTGAATCCACTAAGACAGTCATGATTCTGTGTCATTTATAAGTAAGTGCTCACCATGGGGAGTTCACAGGAACTGGATAAGCACCTCCATCCACCAAAAGCAGTAAGCAAATACCAGTTTACAGCATAAATAAAGCTCCTTAGACTAGTATACAATAGAAGTGGTAAATGGCCTGCATTCGTATAGCGCTTTACTTCCCTAAGGACCCCAAAGTGCTTTACACTACATTCAGTCATTCACCCATTCACACACACATTCACACAATAGAAATTACTCCAATTCTGCACACCTTATTGTGTTTTTCATTCATGATTCTGTAATTGCTATAAGCACCAAGACTACAAGGTAAACAGCTGCCTTAGCAGACAGAGCTGCCATGTTCAGGTCTCTCCGCTGACGCTCTGTGAGATATAAGCCTGGGGCCAGCCGAGGATGAGCAGAGACTTTCCCCAAAGCTGGGCCAGTGTTTTCTTTTCTGCTGTGTGCTAAACTCAGATAGGTGTTGATATCCTTTATTGACCTAGGCGAGATGTAAACCCATGCCTTCTTCAAGGACCCAATGAGAGGAGAATTAACTTTGAGTAAACCCTGCCTGCTCCACATGCAAGGGCCCTACTTTAAACCCAGGACCATTTTGCTAACCAGTTAGCTACTGTGCTGTACAGAGATTAAGTATCACACTCTGTTTTCTTCACTCTGTATTTTGCAAAATGATTCTTCCCTCCGACTCAAAAAACTGAAGGCTCTGCCTCCCATTCTACTTTTAAATACTCTAGTGGCCTGTTATGCTTGGTGATGGCATGCCAACTCTTGGTGAAGTCCTGGTGGTTCCAGACATCTTCTGTTTCATATGGCAATGGCTCTATTATATTCGAGCTTGCTTTTGTCTTGACATAATATGTACATTGCAGGACATTAGGAAGCTGTGAATGACAGGGAGGTGGCAAATGTAAGTGACAAAGAAGTTATGAAGAGTATTGCTGGCGTGGTCGGGTTCTATTTGGAAATGGTTTGTGAGTATGAAATTTATGTGAATTTATCACCAGAGCACGATACTAATGACATGTATGGACATCAGACGTTGGTATTTAAAATAATTATCAATACAATTCAATTCAGGTAGATTTATATATTACCAAATTACAACAACATTTACCTCGATGTGTGCAATACTTCAAGACAAAGACCCTTAAAGTATAAAGTATGAAACATCAAGTGAAGAAACACGTCAGTGGCATCAGTCACAGATCAGCTAGATGTGCTATACCTGTGCTATACCTGTGCTATACCTGTGCTATACCTGTGCTATACCTGTGCTATACACCAAGGTACTATTTGAAGCTTCAGGAATGTCAGCAGCATGTAATCTGTCATTCTACAGCAAAGCCGCACATGAAATGAGGTAGTTTAGAAAGCGGTCATTCTTTAAATGTGATGTTCTTTAAAATGATAGATATATTAGCTTCCTTAAAACCATAGAATAATAATAATAATAATAATGACAATTATGTATTTACCATAACTGTTAAAAGATAAGTTATTTCCCTTTTTGTTCCATTCCTTATATACAGAGCTGCTTAAACTGAATAAATTGTGTGAGAGCCCATTAAGAGAAAGCAGTGAAGTCCCAACTGAGGCTCTGCTGTTTCCTGATATCTATTTTTACAGGGAGGCCTTTGAAATATAATTTGCAGCATTGCCAATGGCTGCATAAACCCTTTGACAAAAAAATAAAACAAACATTATTTGTTAATCTCCATCTGAAAAGACCTGCGTAAATGTGGCATGGAAGTAGAAAGCGACGCTGTCAACAGTGGGCTTATATATCGTGAAGGAGAGAGCAGTCCAAAGATAGAGAGAGAGAGAGAGACAGAAGGGAGGATTATGGTCTTAGTATATTTAGTCCGTGAGACAGATGAGGAGGCAAAAAAGAGAAATAAAGCAAAACGACCAACCAAACAGAGAGAGAAGTGGAGATGAGTCACTGAGCCCCGAGACAGTTATTGACAAGAGAAGATGGAGGGATAAAGAGAGATGGAGAGAAAATAAGAGCTCGGTGATGTGGGAGAGGTGGTGGTGGTGGGGGGGGCAAACTTGTGTGAGCAAGAATGACTTTATTGATTATTCGATCTGGGAAACTAGTGTGATCACAGTCATCATTTTTCTGTTGGTTGTGAGTTATGGATGCAGGGATTGATGAATTTGTGGAAGCGATGATGATGCTTTCAATTGAGAGTCGATCTACTTTCCACTCTCCCATGAATGTTTTGTCAGGATGTCAAAATGCAAGTAGGATGGATGGGTCATTTAATCACCAAATATTTTTGGTCAGTAAACACCTCATTTGAATGTTATAAATCCAAGAAGTTTAAGAAAACTTTTTGTGTTAAATTTAATTCATAATAATCAAAAAACAAGCAACCCTCAAGTTAATTTCACAACTGTGGGACAGACTGCAGTGGGCTTATAAGGAGCAAGTCTCACAGTCTGTGGGTTTATGATGCAACCACACCTGCCTCCTCATCCACCCTGCTGGTGGTTATACTGAGGTAGGAATCAGGCTGTACAATACAAACTGCCCCACTCATTGACCGATCGAAGGTGTTGCAGCTAATTAAGATTAGCTCCATCCTTCCAGCTTCTTCCACTTATCCGGGGCCGGGTCGCATTGGCAGCAGCCTAAGCAGAGAAGCCCAGACCTCCCTCTCCTCGGCCCCTCCCCCAAGGTGAGAGATATAATCTATCCAGTGTGTCTGGGGTCTGCCCGGGTGCCTCCTCCCGGTGGGACTTGCCCGAACCACCTCAGCTGGCTCCTTTCGATGTGGAGGAGCAGCGGTTCTACTGTGAGCCCCTCCCGGATGGCCGAACTTCTCACCCTATCTCTAAGGGAGAGGCCAGCCACCCTTTGGATGAAGCTCATTTCCGCCGCTTGTATCCGTGATCTCGTTCTTTCATTCACGACCCACGGGTCATGACCAAAGGTGAGGGTAGGGATGTAGATCGACCGGTAAATTGAGAGCTTCACTTTTACGCTCAGCTCTCTCTTCACCACAATGGACCGGTGAAGAGAGACGGATTGGTGCTGCGGCCGCCGCACCAATCCGTCTCTCTCCCGCTCCCTTCTCCCACCACTCGCGAACAAAGAGCAGGCCATTCCCACTGCTTCGCACTCTGCTGCAAAACCCCAAAAAACAATAAAACCCCAATATCTCTTATTTGTTTTTTTTCTGCTGATCAGCTAAACAGGCTTAAACTGGATAATATGGAAAATTGTGAGCTTCAGAGGTGCCTGTAGGTGGATTAGGTTTCTTTTAGACGTGACCTGACAGTTGCTTCCCCGTGTGTCTTTCTCGATGGGTTGATATCTGAACTCTGATCCCATCTTGTTGTTACTTTTTGTTGGTTGTGTGTTTTTCAGATTTACTTACATTCAGCTTCACAGCGCTGGAGGGAGAAGAGGTGAGAGAGGTGAGAGATCAAGCACACACACAAACACACTCGCGTATGCACACAGGTTGGAGGGTAACCACTCATCGTACCACCAGAGATGTCAGAACATCTTGAGGGGAGAGAGGGCTGGAAACATGTTAAGCATGCTTTAATAGAGAGAGAGGGGGGAAATGGAGTGAATGAGGAAGAGATGAAGGGAGAGTGTAGCAGTCAGCAGCCATTAGCAGGCCTGGAGTCTGTCTGCCTCTAAGTGCTCTGTAAATATCGCCTTGCCTTAGTAAACAACATTATTCTCCTTTATTGGGCCATTATGCAATGGCCTGATCCCCCACAGTATGCAGATTGGTGTCACTCCATTATGTAAGACTTCTATTTCATTATGTAAGCATTCTCCACCTCCCCTCCTCCTTGTCTTCTTCCTCTCTTTGCTTTCTGCTCATCCATCCCATTAACAGTTTCTGACAAGAGGCCACGTTTTTTTAATTTATGTCATCACATATGACTTCATTCTCAATCAGTGTGCACTGATCTTCATATTCAGTGTTTCATAATTCTTTATATTCTTCATATTTTTCATATTGTCCCATTAACTGAGTGATGCCACCAAGATATTTAACCCCAATGTCTCTTCACAAAAGACTGCAGTGTGCTTCAAGGTTTATAATTTATCAGATGGTGCGTTTCACTTACAACTATACAAAGATTTTTCACTTTTAATGTATCAATTTATGAATTTAAGCATTAAAGTTGCATTGTAGCGTGATGCTTTTTGGAGGCAGAATTTATCATATTTCTGAAACCATGCTGGAGTGCGACATTATCAGCCAAGACTGGCTAGATAAGCTAGTAAACTGTAAGTTATTGAAGAAAAAGAAAGCATAATTTTATTTTACAAACTTAAAGCAACAACAAGTTATATTACCTGAAAATTTAAAAAGCAAAAAGATTACCCTATTAGACACTTCACTCTCAGACTGCTGGCTCACTGGTGGTTCCTGAAGTATTCACGTACTCAAGTATGATTCGAGGCAGAGCCTTCAGCTGTCAGGCCCTAGTTTGGAGTCAGGAGGGAGACACTCTCTACAACCAGTAAGTTCAATTCAATTTTACAGTCACCTCAAGGCACTTTATATTGTAAGGTAGACACTACAGTAATACATACAGACAAAAACCCAACAATCATATGACCCCCTCTGAGCAAGCACTTTGGTGACAGTGGGAAGGAAAAACTCCCTTTTAACAGGAAGAAACCTCCGGCAGGTTTCTTCCGGCAGGCTCAGGGAGGGGCCACGACGGGTTGGAAAACAGGATAAAAGACATGCAAGTAATTAAGTAAGCAGATTGGTGCCCTGCTTCCTGTTAAAACTGAGTTTTTCTTCCCCACTGTCGCCAGACATTTGCTCACAGGGAGTCATTTGATTGTTGCGGTTCTCTGTATTATTGTAGGGTCTTTTCTTACGATATAAAGCACATCAAGGTGACTGCTGTTGTGATTTGGTGCTATATAATAACACTGAATTGAATTGAATACAGTTGTTTTGAAGACTGAAACTAGCGTTAAACACAATCACTTTTTTGCAGTCTGGTAGCCAGCCTCAAGTGGCCAGCAGAGGAACTGCAGTTCCTGACACAGAGCAGAACAACTTAATTTCCCTTGATTGGAAGTATTTCTCAGTGTAGCAAAATAAAGCTTTATTTATTTTACCAGACTAAAGAGGGGCTGGGATGCCCTGTATTTGCATTTCAAATATAAGCAGAAAAGAGTTTGTGGGTGAGAAGGGGATCGTTTCCAAAGCAAAGTATATGCAGGAAAGCTTTTCTAAAAACCTGAAATCTCAGAAGCTGGCCAAGCAGTCACTGAGTCATCAGTACTGAAAAACAAAAAAACCCTGCAGCACACACCGTGGGTGGATATGTGCATGTTTTTTCTTTTCCCCATAAGTTGGGAAGCCTCAAGTGTGTTGGATCAATAACAAAGAACAAGCATATATTCAAGAAAGCTGCAGTCTATAAATAAAATAAAGACTTCCACTCCAAGAGGCCAGCTCGTGAAAATCAAGTTCACTTAAACCACAGAAAGACAAACAAGAAGCAAAACACAGAGGGAAATTCAGTTAAGTGTTCATAAGAAGACGTAAATACAGAAATATAATACTGTGCAATTGTTAGTACAGTGTTTAATTATTCAGTCTGTTTCTACATTTTGCTGAGCTCTATGTTTGTAAGAGAGTAAATCGCATGTACACACAACTTGCTGTCATCCATGGGTTTCAATAGCACTCTTCTGTCAGATGCTGCTGTCTCTTAAAGGTACGCATGAGGTTTTCTTCTCGCATCTGTGAGCTGACATGTTGGCAGCAGCAATATTAGGAATGCATAGTGGTGAAGTTTGTCATATAGGAGGCTTTGGTTTGTGTCCTGTTCGGGAGCTTTGTGTTGTGTGCCTTCTTTTTACTCATTGGTTTGAAAACTACCAACAACAACCTCACAGTTTGCATTAAAATCACAGTGACCCTGCAGATAAGAGATGAGTCTTTTTTATTTAAAAACGACACAAGCGATCTTTTACAGGTGTCCATAAGATAAGATAAGATAAGATAAGATAGAACTTTATTAATCCCTCGGGTGGGTTCCTCTGGGAAATTCGATTTCCAAAAAAGCACAGCACCGACAGAAGTTACAGAGTTATACACACACACATATATATAAATACAGAGACAATATAAATAAAATATACGAAGGGGATAAATAGAATAAATAGGAATAAAAATAAAAATACAAGTGAATTGCACATTTCAAGTATTGAGTCTATTGCACCGTTGACTATTTACAAAAGTATTGCACAAGGTATTGTACAGTGAGGTGAAGAGGCACTACAGCTTAGTTGTTCCCTCCTTTGTCCTCCTGTTTCCCCTCCCTCTCCCCTCCAGAGAGGAGTTAAACAGTTTGATGGCGTGTGGGACAAAGGAGTTTTTAAGTCTGTTAGTTCTTGTCTTTGGGAGAAGCAACCTGTCACTGAACAGACTCTTCTGGTTGTTAATGGCCGTGTGCAGAGGATGCCTGGCATTGTCCATAATGTCCATCAGTTTCTTTAATGTCCTTTTCTCTGCCACTGTCACCAGAGTGTCCAGCTTCATGCCGACCACAGAGCTAGCCCTCCTGATCAGTTTCTCCAGCCTGGATGAGTCCTTCTTTGCTGTGCTGCTCCCCCAGCACACCACAGCATAGAAAAGTACTCCAGCAACCACTGACTGGTAAAACATCCTCAGGAGCTTCCTGCAGATGTTAAAAGACCTCAGCCTCCTGAGGAAGTACAGTCGGCTTTGGGCTTTTTTATACAGGTGCTCTGTGTTGCATGACCAGTCCAGTTTATTGTCCACCCACAGCCCGAGGTACTTGTACTTGTTGACCACCTCCACCTCCTCCCCCTCTATAAGTAACGGCTTAGTGAAGATAGTTGTGTTTCTAAACCCGACACGTATGGAGACCTTGTGCCGTAAATCTGGGAGATTCTTAAGATTAAAGACTCTGATGAGGGACCTGGTCAAGACAGCCAACAGCACAGCCAACAGTGGTTACACAGACTATTAACACACAGACACACATAAAAAGTATATAGATGTACAGATGTACTATTGATGTATTATTTAAAACAATAAATATTAAATGTAACAACATTTAAGTGGGAGAATGAGTCACTGACTCGGGGTAAAAACAAAGGCAGTAATATGTCTGTGAAGGTTCTCAGTCATCCAGGTCATCGTAGTCTAAGGAGCTTGGAAAGAAAAGCGTCTGGACTTCTTTAAGTTGCTTGAAGACGTTTCACCTCTCATCTGAGAAGCTTCTTCAGTTCTAGGGTCAAATGGTGGAGATTCCCGGATTTAAGCCCTGTGGGAGCCATTTATGTCCACTATGACTGACCATCTTTGAACAGAGGCGGTGGTTTTGAGATCCTTCCCAGACGCCTTAACGCCCACTCACATCCTGGGCCATCTGACCTCAGGAAATCATATGATAGGGTGGGGCCAGGTTTCACAATGAGCTCACCCGAAACCTGATTGTGACTAGGGCTGCCACAAACGATTATTTTGATAGTCGACTAGTCACCGATTATTTTTGCGATTAGTCGACTAATCAGATCATCATCCATTGGACGTACAGCGTACAGCTTATTGCACCAGCAGCATCTGGTCTTATATAACTATCATTAGCTTACAGCTTGAAGTGTTTGTGCTAACTAAAAATAAAGACAAGATGATAGTTTATTAAATTTTAATGAAATTTGCAGATTGTTTCGGTGAAGTTTAATAAACTCCTTGCTTTCTAAAATATAACAGGACACCGGAGTATATTCTCCAGCGTCTCACACTTCTGATAATCAGCTGTCTGCTTGACAGTTTTAGCTGTGTAAAAACTATAACTTTAATCTCAGCCAAACCGATTTACTCAGGAACAAATAAAATACTAAAGAAAGCCAAACTAACATTTTTAAGTTATCTAAGTGACTTATATATATATTTAACCTGACTAGCGAAAGACGGCGGTGGGTTTGAAAACGATTTGCCGGGAGTCCGGTGTTCTCACGGCTCTAGTTAGCCTTGCCCCCGCCTAGCTAACGAGCTAGTGGGTAACAGACGTCTCCGAAAACGTCGGAGCGCTTTTGAAAATATGTGGTGTCTTGATAAACTGAGCAGATATTTGAGGTTTACACAGCTACATTCTCGCCTGAAAATATGTTAAACGTTTATTTTGTGACCCAGAAAGAATAATAAGAGTAAAGTTAAAACTAACTAGCTGCCGCCATTGTTGACAACTGCGCTGGGCTGCGCTATGAATTCTGGGACACAGCTTCTTCTTCTTCGGGGTTTAACGGCAGCTGGCATCCTTGTACATGCTGTGCTGCCATCTTCTGTTTCAGTCCGTTATTACACTCTTAAATCCTACTACTCATTCCTGCGTCCTTTGTGATCTTACAAAGCTTCAAACGATGCGTCGACTATTAAATTAGTCGTCGACGATTTTAATAGTCGACATAATCGTGACTAGTCGACAAATCGTGGCAGCCCTAATTGTGACCTACACCCACTTTCACACTTTGGCTTATGTGATTAGGTAGAGGATCATTAAGGGGTCCTTTGTCCCTCTTGGGGGGGGGGACATTCCCACAGGGCTTAAATCTGGGACTCTCCACCATTTGACCTTAGAGCTGAAGAAGCTTCTCGGATGAGAGGTGAAACATCTTCGAGCAACTTAAAGAAGTCCAGACGCTTTTCTTTCCAAGCTCCTTAGACAGGCAGTAATAATTAAGCAGAAAACTTGTGACAGATTAGTTAAAACACCTTTTAGTTTGGTGATTTAAATGAAAATATAACTTAGTGAGTAATAAGATAAATAATCACCTGTTGCAGCTGTCTTACTTTGAGATAATTCCCTTTATTCACTTATTCAGAGATGATAATGTGGATTTATCACTTTTTTTTTTAATTTACTCAGAAAGTTTCAGTCAAAAAACTGAAATCAAACCTAAAGTTTCTTTATGTAGATCAAAAATCACTCACTGACTGTGAACCACTCTCCATCTTTTATCTGTTTCAGGTGCCTCGTGGGTTGTATGTTAACATCCTTCTTGTGAGCCCTGACGGTTTGATACACACTATCCTCTGATACCACATCATACCAGACCCACACAGGATGTGACCTTTGGAGCCAGAGAATTCAAAGCCCACCTGCTGATATGCAAAAGACCCCACGCTGCTGGGAGAGACATGTTGGATGCAGGTCTGGAACTGGTTCTCGAAACTTTGGATCAGAGGAACGAGATAAAACCCTCACAGAAGCTCTTTTTCTTCTTTCGAGGATGTAAACAATCATCTGATGGGTGTTTGTGTGATCGCTTCGTTTCTGAGAATGTGCAGAACAGATGTATGTGGACAACATTTCCCCTGGATGTTATTGTGGTCAGTGGTTGGTGGCACCGCTCTTCTCTTTCCCCAGCATATAGTCATATGCCAAAGGATTACAACAGTATTATGACAGCACTATTACAACACTGGGAGGACACCCAGACTTCCGGAAACACACCTCTTAGAAACTCCATGTTGGGCCTTGGATTGAAAATATGAGCACCTTGTCAGCGTCTTGTCTCAAAGCATCTATGATAATAACAAACAGTCAAGAAACTAAACCGTGAACTCTTCTGGCACTTTAATCATATGTTTTCATCTCATCCCTCTGCCCTGCCTTCTCTGGCTCTATTTCTCTTAATCACTTTGTCTCTCCCCTTTTCTCTCTGATGAACAGCTGACTTGTATATCCTCCAGTATTACCAATCTAACTCTTCTGGCTGTGGATGACTTAGAAAATGTTGACATAATCGGTATGTTTGCGTCCATTGTGGATCGGTTCTCTCTTTGTTGGAATATTACAAAAAAAATTAAAATCGGTGTCCCGAGGACGGAGCCTTTAGGAGCACCAGCGGGAAGTGATTCAGCATCTGCGGCAGCACGCGTGCGTCTCTACACGTGACGGTGAAAGCGGCGAAAACGCTCTAACGCTGGAGAGCAGCTGTGTGTGAACACATCGCTGGTGAACTTGACCGAAACTGTTCCTACCACTAAATGCTGGCACTTGGGATGGTTAAATATACCAAGTGGTTTTAAAAAATGGCCGGCAGAACTCGCGCCGTCCCTTCCTGCCCCCCCCCCTCCCCTCCTCCCTCCCCCTCGATGCCCCTCTTTGCCGTTGACAGTGTCTGTGTTTGTATGCGACATACACCTTACAGTCTTCGATGGTTTGATACCCATGATTTACTTTGAATATAACGAAACTAATGACCACAATAAGGAGAAAAAACACAACAACATGCGATTTTATGCTTTCATAGATACAATTATGTGGATTTATAATGAAATAAAAGGTATTTTTCTTGGAAGAAAAGGAATTTGTTGTTATTCACATTTCAAAAGAAGACTTCTCTCTAGACAGAAGCACTCTGTTTATGTTTGTTATTGAGAGGGATTTCTTCCTGCTTTTCTATAAGCAATAATATCGCACATCCGTGCAGAAGAAACAAAGTCATTTTCAATATTAAGAAAGATCAATTGTGATGTGTTCCTTTAATCACAGCTCTACAGCTCCAAACTCTAAGTCTGTGTTATCAATGATAATGTTTTTTCTCTTTTTGTGTACTTTAGCTTCAGAGGTGCAATATAACAACCTGAATTGAACATGTAATGTAAGAATAGGTTATTGTGTTGGGCCAAAACAGAGACGTAATGATCAGGCAGAACACTTACCGACTGAAATAACTGCTGCTTGGTTAGTCAGAACAACCTTAAATACATTTAGTGGAACGGCTGCTTAAGATTCTGGTGATTTTGCAGCTCGTTCCAAGTGAAGGCAGGTGCAAATTTAAGCAGCACATTCTAAATTCATCGTGACCTCTGGAGACAGAAAGAAGGAACGAGTCTCCTGCTTCATTTTAACCCTGTGAAGTCAAAGTGATCACAGGTAGTAACCCAAACCCAACGCTAAAAATGTAAACCTATTTTCATCTTTGTTAGAATGAGTATGCAGCTTCTTAATCAAGATTCAACAGAACAAATTAATCTCTGAAGGTTTGATGTGAACCAGAGGTTTACAAGCCACAGTCACTGTGATAGAAACGATCTGGAGTCAAGAATGACATCGTCTCGTCACCTTTACGTGCAGAAACACTGAAAACACAATAATGATTGTCCGGAATCAACAATCTACTGCTGTGTACAAGATTTAACAGCACTACAAGAACAAAGCAACATGCTGGCCTTTATAAATATCCAAACATAAAGAAGACGTGTGCCCTTTGTCAGCAGTGCTTTGATGCATTTGCAGCTGTATTAGTTGCACAGGACAACGTTCCCATTTTAGAGAACGAGTCTGGAAGGGTGGCGGTGGTATTCACTTGCAGGTTTGTTGGCCAGGAAACTGTAAAGCTGCCCCTATGAGACGTTTGTGTTTTGCTGTTTTTGCTTTTTTTTCTATTTTACTTTCACTCATTGGTTAAACACAGGGATTAAACTAGTTGTCTATGTTGAGGCGTCTAGAAATGACTTTGGTTTTTTAGGTTACAAATAATATCATGTGACCATTCAGATAAATAATCCGGCATGTTGAAAAGTGATGAATGGCCACTAACCCACCACCCTCACTAACCTCCAAGAGCTCCTCTATAAATGACCCACACCAGCAGCTGTGATGAAAAAGCAGATTAAACGATTATTTTTCACCCTAAATTCTCGCTTCGATTTTACAACCAGAGAAGTGTTAACGATGTCTGCCAGAGCTGCAGATCATCTTCATAACAAAACGTTTCCAAAGCATAAGGCTGACAAGAATAAGAAAGGTTCTCTTCTACTGTCAGACAAGCAGTTTTGATGTTTCACAAAGGATTTTTCATATTTCACTCGGTCCCTGCAGGGTAATAATAGACTTTTTGTTACCGGGAAACAATGTTAGCTATCAATAAGGCTTTAAATAGTTTAGATGGCACTTATACCTGCCAGCAGTAAGGTTCTAGTGAAGTGCTGACTACACTTCCATCAGATCAACAGAGCAGACAGTCCAATGACAGCACAACACATGCTATAAATGTCACTAAAAGTGAGAAAGACGGAGCCTGAAGCAGAGGGATTAGCTTAATGTCGTGACAGTAATTGGATGGATTGCTGAGACATTTGATGCTGACATTCATGTATCCCAGAGAATGATTTATAATAAGTGATTCTGTGACCTTTTATCTTGCAGGTTAACAGTTTGCTCTATATTTTGATTTATGACCAAATACCTTGAAAAGGAAGGACATGATCATCAGTTTAGTGCTAATTAGACAATTATAACACCAACAAATTAAAACTAAGAGGCAAAGATTATGCAAATTGAATTAAAAGTAGCATTGTGCTGAATTATAACAAAACTCAAAATGCCCTGCAAGATTCAGAAACATATCAGATTTGATTTGGCCTAACTCCCTTTAAGGCTGTCTTTTCATGGACATCTGGACAGCTTTCAGCCCCGCTTCTGTTATTTGGAGAGCGCTATGAGTGCCCCGTCCTTCGCAGCACTTGTGTCGCCGTGATGATCTCCTTCACTTTCATTTTGAGGAAGACAAAAGTCAAAAGGAGCTTGATCTAAGGAGCCGTAAAGGGGAAGATTGTGTTGGCATGGGAAAAACATGTGCCAGCACACACTGACATCCTGCATAGTTCCAGTCGTTTCGTAAAAATCTTTTTACCAAGAATTTTCCCTGAAATAGAAAAAACAAATACATGAAAAAACTCAAACAACTGCTGGTCCCTCCCTGCCTGTAAAAGTCACAGTGAGGTGTCTGTGGGTGGCAAAGAGACGTTAACAGTGGACTCCACAGATGAGCACAGCAGCAACAGGGATCAGACACAAGCAGGTGATGGTGACAGAGCTTTCAGTGTATTTCAGTCATTGTGGCTGAAACATTATGTTTGGATTGTTCATTCATTACAGTGTACAAAATGGCACTCTTGCCTTTGTAAATGTTTCTTTATTAAAGAAAACACAATTTAAGTGATTGTTTAAGTTAAAAACCAGTTAATAGCCCAGTTGTACCAGATGCTTTGTGCTCTTCAAATCATTACCAGTGACTTCTGTCCAGAAGATTGACCCAGTGTGATGAGGAAGTTAGGGGTTTGAAACCGCAGAGCCCACAGTGTAAAAGATCTGTGTGAGGAAGAGAAGCACATCCAGGGTCAAATTTAAAGGCAGCAGCCATGCTGGATGTCCAGAGGTGCACAGGAATATGCAACCCGATGTCACGGCAAAGTGTGAAATAGACATAAATATCAAAAAGGGTCCAGTTCAGTGAATTAAATTAGTGGATGTGAAACCTTGCAGCCTGCAGACGCCTGCATAGATGTCTGTTAAAGCAGTCACGCCTTTAACTTTAAGCCTTAAGTGCATCCAAATACAACGGATCTAACCATACATATGCAAACATATTTATTTCTGCTGTAAAGTTGGATGTTTTAACATGTGAGTCTATAATTACTGACTCACACTGGAAGCCAGCCTCAAGTGGACATTAGTGGGCCTGAAGAACTGCATTAGCTTCATGTTTCAGGCCCAGAGGTTACCATCTGTTTGGCCACATAGAGAAGTATCTCCAGGAATTTCTTTTAGCTCTACTGTTGTTTTTTTACCAGATGTACCCTTGTACTGACTTTACTGCCTTTCTGATGAACCTCCTGCGCACACTCCACCCCAAAACAGCAAAGAACTGGGAAAAGGGCTCCTGTTTTCTAACACTTGCATCATAAAAAATGTAGAAGTCCGGTGTCTACAACATGTTTTTCTTCCCTGAAGTGGCAAAGAAACAACATTGTGGAATTAAAGAGAACTGGGATCATCACTTCAGCTTAGGCCCTCAGACAAACACTTTTGACAAGTGTTTGTCTGGTTGAGTAAGTCTGAAGAGTTTGTTTTTCCAGCTGTTCCGGTCTTCATTGTCATGTCAACAACCAAGTGCACTTTTCTGCAAAGTTTTTCAACAGTAACTGAGCAGAGGCTGAAGGCAAAACAATAAATGTAGTGAATCCAGTTTCCACTTTTAACCAGTGTTCACAGCTCTGTGCTGCCATGGAAAACACAGCAATAAGAGGAACAAGTCAACACAAGCCCAATTTGTTGTTGAGGGTTAAGGGGGTGGACTTCAACACGAAAGACAGAAAGATAAATATTGAATACTGAATACTTCAGTGAGCATGTAGGCTGTGCTGGAGAAACAAGAGTAATCTACGAAGGCTCTCGCTCCAGACTTCCAAAATCTGCTTCTAACGTCTACGACAGCTAAACAGGAGCCCAAGTCTCCATCAGATGGGCTTTAGGGGACCCTCACAATAACTGAGCACTTTTTCCACAATATTGGTTTTCCAAAACACAATATTAGATTTTCACACAAATAAACAACAAAATTCTGAAAATTCACATAAAATATTTTTATTTCAAACAAAAATCTCTAAAAAGAAAAATGTTACATGAACATCACCCTGGACCCCAAATTCAAACATTTCAGTTGATTCATTTTGAATGTATTTCTTGTCAGGCTTTAAAGTGCCTGGATAGTATGATGGGAACACTACTTGTGGAGATCTAATTTTTAGGGGAGACTACTCCAAAGTCTGGGACCTGCCACAGAGAAGGCTCTATCGCCACAAGATTTGAGAGTAGTCCGTGGGATGGACAGCATTCATTTTGAGCTGGACCTCGTGGTTTTTCCTGGAGCATAAACAGAGAGGAGCTCAGACAGGTAAGGAGGGGCTCGGGCATTAAGCGACTTAAAAACAAAAAGTAAAAGTTTAAATTGGATCCTGTAGGAGACAGGAAGCCAGTGTAGAGAAGCGAAAACTTTTTGTATAGTATCAGTATCAGTATAGTACAGTAGCTTATGCTGCAACCTTAACCTGCTCTGGAACTAATTAGGTTCCAGGTTAGAGATCAAAAGCTATGAAATCAGTTGCTATTGATAAATCAGTCCATCCGAAAATAGCATCACAGCTCCTGAAGATCCCGCTGACCTCTGTGCAAAGATAATAAGAGATCTAAAGTGTTGTTTTGTTTTGTTTTTTAATGATCTCTTTGTGTTGTAGATATAAATTCTTATACATTTAGACACTGCTGTCTGTTTAACAGGACACCTTTATGTATTTGCAGACTTTTCCATAGCACACGTCCTCTCACACACACTCATCTCCACATCTCCACTCTCACACTGTACAGTTTTATCTTCTTCTGTAAAATCATAGTTAATCTTTGCAAACCTTCAGATGCCCAAAAGTGCAATGTGGCATTTGCTCATCCTGCCATGAAAAGCTAATTTCCCCACTGAGACAAAGTGCATGCTCTTTAAGATGTTTTCTCTTACAGGTGGTGTAAATGTTATAGCTACTGCTTTACGTTGGTAAAGGAACATTAAGCTCCCGAATGCTCCTGTGTTTTGCAGCTTCATGCTCTAATTGCAACTTCCCTTTCATGAACTGGACGGCACAGTGTTGGCGCTCCTCTCTGCAGCCCTCATTAAAATGACCTTTTGTTGTATTGAGTGTGATTACTGGCTAACTTTGACTTTAAGCTACAAAATCAGAATTCGGTAAAAACTCTTCAGACATGAATTTGCTACAGCATGACACAAATAAATGTATGTGACTGAGTGAGCCACTAAGCTCGTTGTACAAGTCATCTCACACAGAGCTTCCAACACGCACAGTAAAACCTCTACAAATTGTCCTAAACAAGGTATATTTGGTCTCCAGTCAGGCAAAAAACGGTAGATGATAGATTTTCTCTGATCTCCACTGGCTCCCTGTTGCTGCTTGCATAAAATCTCTCCACAACCAAAAGGCTAAGAGAAGTGTTTGGAAGAAAACAGCATCAGGACAAGAATAACACAATCTCCTAAACTGACTGGCAGGTTGTTGCCAGTGTAGCAGCAAAAAGTGGGCTGCAAGGACAAGATTATAACCAGGATTACCCTGAAGTGTAACTCTTAGCTGTGTGTGAACTGTAAACTCATCTTTCCTCCAGTCTCTTCCTTCAAACATCCTTCTGTACTGAAACCACCAGAAAATAACTTTTCCTTCTCTAATCCTGCTGCTTACAAGTTGCAAACATCAGTAAAATGTTGTTCAATTGTTTTCCCCTTAATTTTCTTGAAATATTGTGATATATTTTTGAGGCTATTTCACCCGACCCTACTCGCGATTGAGCCTCAGTGGTTTTATTGACTTAATACAAATAATGATAATAAAAAAAACCTTCATGTGTTATTGCACACTTGAGCCCCTCCTCTCATCTGATTGATACATTAGACAAATTGTTATGAGTGTCATGAGTTGTAGAGTAAAGACAGATCAAGGGAATAGTTTCATAGTGATAGATTTTTAAAGAAAACCAAAAGCCTGACGTCAGGTATTTGTTTAAATAAAGGTACAGTCACAGAAACAACGGTTAGAAACCATGACTGAAGGTATTGTGATCATGTGCAGTGAATTGTGTTGTCATTGCCTTTGAAGCAATAAAAGTGCAATAATATGGAGTCAGTCAACAATCTGCAACTGAACTGAGAAAGGTTGGCACCTGATGTGTCATCAGTCAAGTGTGACAGATCAAATTTCTTGTTGTTCTTGTAAAAATGTTTTGTTGTCTATACACAGAAATTCACACAAAACTACTTGTGAAAAGATGTTAAACACATTTAAACACATATTTCTCCACAAATCGTGATGTGGTTGCTGCAGGGAGGTGATTTCACTGTGAAACGACACAGGCATTAGTCTTCCTTTTATGAAGGAACATAGCTAAAAGGAAACGACTTAACTCGAGTGTGTAGCAACGAGACTCATTGCAGATGAGTTGTGCTCGTTGGCATCGACTCACACGATGCTGTACATGTTTTTATGTTAGACAGCAGTTATTTGCAAAGCTTCAGTAATCTGACTGAGAATGACTGCAGTCAGAATCAGACCGTGATTAGAGACAGGTTACCTCGCACCCAGTGATGCGTGCAGCTGCCAAAAGGCTGGCAGTTGAGGGTGTTGAACGCTCAGGTCGGAGCTGTAAAACAAAATGAGACGGCTAGAATTAATATCCAAATAATAAACGTGAGGCTATAAACAGGTGCTGAAGTTATTAGTGAATTTAAAAGTAATGTGTCACTATTTCTGAGGAAGAGAGGAAGGTAATGCCTCTTAACTGTGTTTATTTTTCTCCTAGTTATCCTCAGTCACCTCATGTTATTCCAAGCAGTGCTGTCAGGGATCCCCTCTGGCATGCCAGAAACTTGGCCCAATTAATATGGAGCTCCAACCATTATATATTTACTGTGTTTTAAAAAAGAAACTGAAAAAGATTCATTTTTGCTGGCTTTTATTGATCTGGAAGGGGAAATATGCCACAAGTAATGGACCCGAGTAGTGCACCTGCTCCACAGCAGGACAGCTGTGCAGAGAAGTACCTCGGGTTAAAAACTAACTGTTTGAATGATACCTGGAACTCAATGCAAAAGACAGCCAGGTAACCTGCTGATCTTATTTGATGACACAGACTGCAGGTGGTACAGCAGACATGAAACTATCTTCAGCGTCAGTCTGAGCTGGACTGAGCACAAAGAGTTTAATAAGAAAAAGTATGTTGTGTGCTGGAGGTGGCAGAAGTACAAAACGTTACTGGAGTAGACTTTTTCATGAATGCTTTGCTAACAAAGGCTAAAATTAATCCTCTCACATGGTAGTTTTACATATCAGAGGTTGCTTTTATGATGGTTTTTAAACTGGATCTTTTTGGTGTAATTTTTAGTGTAAACACTAAAACAAAAAAGTAAAACTTTAATTTAATTCCTTAAACCTGTCAAACATGAATTATGACAACCTCAATCAGGAAGTATTTTTATTCATCTTTAGGCATGAAAAGATAAATAAAAATACTTAAGAAAAAAAAATCCTTTTCGAAGTTGTCATAATTCATTCATGAAACACGTCATACATCTGTAGTAACATTAAACAACCAGTGGGTGGCAGGTATGGAGTGACACATCAGTGTCCAGTGTACTGGTTTATGTACAAGTATACCAACAACACTGACACAAATACAAGAAAACAGCCTTTGAATATCCACTGTACACAGCAAATTCAAAAGTGTTAAATGTTTTGGTGTTAGTAGTCTTCTTGCAAAAGTAGAGTTAATTTTACTCTAAGTAGAGTCACATTCTTTTAATATAACTCTGAGGTGTAAATTGATAGTAGTTAAAATCGAGTGTGCATATTGTATTGAAGAAATAAGTGATGAGAATGCTGTTATTTGCATTTACCAGCTCACCTATGTCAGACCTTTTTTTTTTTTTTTTTTTTTTTTTTGGCCTGTCCCGTTTGGCTCTTTTACATCAGAATTGTTGTCTAAAGGCAAAGAAAGATGCCCAACGGATTTACTTTACCAAACTGACCATCCCAGCCTTGCCGTAATGGTCCATTTGATTCACCTTTTATTGTTTATTTTATTTTCACTTACTGAATACAGGACAGACTTGACTGGGGGAAAGAAAGAGGGAAAGAGAAACAGCTGAGAAGAGGGACGGGGGAGAAGGGCAAAAGACAAAAACCAACAGAACGGGCAGAGAAAAAAAAAGCATATATCAATCACCTGGATCACCTGCTGAGAAAGAAAAAAGAAAGCAAGCAGAAGAGAACAAGAGTAATAGAATAAACAACATCACAATGATATATGGGAATATGACAGTAAATACTAAATATTAAACATTATTGTGCAGCACATAAGATCAACAGAACACAGTGTGCTTTGAGGTAGGAGCCAAAAAGGGTGTAGTTTGTGGGTGTGATCACCCGTGTGTACACCTGTGAGCATGGACGCGCTTGTTTTTTGTTTTTTAAAAGGTTCCTTCATGTAATAATCTGCTAGAGGGTGTGGGGGGGCCACAGCCCCGTCCTCCAGGACATGAAGCAGGTATGGAGGAGATCAAAACTCCAGACATCCAGAGGCCCCCAGAACACAAGAGACCAAGGAAGACCAACAGAGGGGCAGCTGCGCCACTGTCCCGGAAAGAGCTGAGGAGAGTCCCAGATGAGGGCTCACTCAGCAGCCGCGGAGCAGAAGCCAGGGGGGGTTGCAGTGACGCGCCCGTGAGCTCCGCCGGCAGCCAGCTGCGCCTGAGTGACCGAGCCCCAGGCCGAGAGGCCAGGGGCACCCCACCTCCGAAGTGGCCCGAGCGAGCCCCAGGCTCCAGGCCCCGATAAGCGGCCGCCAAGGAGTGAGCCGGTGTGTACCTGGACGCCCATCCCCGGACACAAAGAACCACCAACGCACCGATGTCTGAGGGGGTCCGCCACTGGCAGGGGAAGTGGTGGTGGGTGGAGATAGGCCTCCAAACCTTGGAGGGCCTAAGATGTCCCCAGAGAGGTGACGCCTGACACCCAACCTGACATATAGACACAGACATACAGGCACACACAGATACAAACATCCATTCCCACCCTCATGCTCTCATATGCACTTACTCCACACTCAACCAACGTGGAGACAGACATAAAGAGACGTTGTACACACGATCACACTCCCCAAGCGTACTCTACAAACCGGGTCTAGGTGCCCCCGCCCCTGGAGGGGGGAACTGCACCCAGACCCAGGTGGTGTTTCCCTTTTCCCTGCGGTGGGGGGAGGCAGACCGCCCCGACTCCGCAGCAGCAGGAAGGCTCCACACTCCAGACCGCAGTCGGACGGCCAACTCCTCCTCCTAGCCCCCCTGCTCCAGCAGGTCGCAGAGAATGGGGGTGAGAGAAGACTCCAAACCTCCCTCCACCCGCTCATTGTAGTGTTGATGCATGTGTGTTCTAAGGTGCAATTAAAACCCAGGAGGGCATGGAGCTACCTGCCAGAGAGCAGCAGGTAAGCGCATGGTCCCTCCTGCTAGCCCTCAATGTCTATGTGTATTTAAAATTGAGAGGTGGGCAACGATGCCAGGGGTGGGGTGTACACCCTGATGGTACTTTGGACTCCGTGTATCGTGCCCACCCCCAAGATCCTATATGTATGTGTAATGAGAGTGTGAGTAATGTGAATGTCTAAGTTGTGTGATAAAATTGAGGCAGAGGCAGCCAGAAGGGGACAGAGGGGGGGGGGGGTAGCCTCCTCTGCACCCTGGTGACATACCCCTACTCCAAGGCCCTGCATGTGTGGGTGGTTGTGGTGGAGCGGGAAGAGGGAGGCAGCTGGAGATGGGGAGGGAAGGAAGGGAGGGGCAAGTGACCCCTCCCTGGGGCCAGCTCCCCCGCTGACCCCAGTAGGCACCCCCATACGCCGCAACCCGCCAGGGAAAGGGGGCCCAGGCCCATCCAGACCGGGCCCAGTGCAGCAGCGCCGCCCGGCCCCACAGAGCCCGGGACAGTCCACCCAACCCCACCACAGAGAAAACTGCACCCACCCCACCATCCACTCATCTTCCAGACTACATAAGACAATAAACACCCAGGCTGAGATCTTCCTCCACCTCTCCTGTATCTCCCCCTCCTGCAGAGGGAGCTCCTGAGGAGAGGAAAGCTCCTGCAAGATGTGACAATCTCCCCCACCAGTTGAAGAGCCCCCCAGGTGGCTCGACGCACCGGCGGCACCCTGCTCCAGGGCTGGGCCCCCATGCACCCACCCGCCCACAACCCCGGCAACACACCAACCAGGACCCAAGCCCCCGAGGCCCAGTCCGGGTCCCAGCCCAGAGACGGAGCGCCCCCAGAACCTCACGCCCATCCCGGACCCACCCAGGGGCAGCCAGGCTACCAGGTCAGTAACCCAGACCTTTTGATAAACAAGATTCTAATGAAAGTGAGAACATGTACACTGTTACATCTTTCAGAAAATGTTTTGAAATTGTGGTGCACAGTTCAGAATAAATGTTTTTCAAAAACCATTGCATCTTTTTAGTAAATGTTTATTTCCAAAAGAAATTTCTAGAAGTTCAGAACAGTAAAATTCCCGCTTTTTAGAATGAATTAGAAGATAACTCTTACATAGTTAAACTAAAATACTCTTTGAGAGTTAATATATAAACTCTTAACACCAAGTGTAAAATTATCAACTCCAGACAGATTTGGTGTTTAACACTAAATCAGAGTTAACGTACCAACTCTCCAAAAAGAGTTAAATTAACACTCTCTGGTGTGGACCCATATAGACACTTTAATAGTGTTGAAATCAAATCCAACAGTGTTAATTAATGACCACTATGTGTGAACGGGTTAAAAGCTACCCCTTTTAAGTGTTGAGGGTTCTAACTATAATTAGTATTTTAATCTTTATTTATATTTATATTTCATGCTTTTTAAAGAACCTGGCAGTTTTACAGTTTATACCGTTGTTGTCATTGTTATTATACATAAATAAGTTATAAATGCATAAATGAGTCTTTATATAGGTCATCATTCTATTAGTAGAAGAATAAGTGTAAATAAAATGCTGAACATTTGAATTACATCATTGAAAAAATAAAGATGATAAAGCCACACAACAATAGAACAAGAATCTATTCATAGGCTCTGTTAAGCGCTGAAATCGTTTTTCAGAGCAGCTGTTTAAACAGCAGAGCACAGTTTAAAATGCAGGCTAAAATAAATGAGCCTTTTCTAACATGCTCTTTGTCTCACCTAGTTTCCTGTCACTGTGTGTGGGCGGGGCTACCTGAGCTGATCTGCAGTTCAGCATATCAAAAAACAAACAAAAATCATTCAATACATCAGACACTGCTCTCCTGTTCCTCTGTTCATCATTTGACTTCACTATTCTTGAATACACAGCACCTCCTGGCATGCCCTTCAGCAGTTTAATTTTTTAACTGTCAAGTTACTAATGTTAGAAATATTTATATCCCACAGATTGTTGGGTGCTATGTTGTTGGGTGCTGCCAGTCTTTTAGGGTCTGTCTCTACCAGCTTTGCACATCTACAGACTGAAATTCTTGCCCATTCTTCTTTGCAGAACAGCTCCAGCTCAGTCAGATTAGATGGACAGCGTTTGTGAACAGCAGTTTTCAGATCTTGCCACAGATTCTCGATTGGATTTAGATCTGGACTTTGACTGGGCCGTTCTAACACATGGATATGTTTTGTTTTAAACCGTTCCATTGTTGCCCTGGCTTTATGTTTAGGGTCGTTGTCCTGCTGGAAGGTGAACCTCCGCCCCAGTCTCAAGTCTTTTGCAGACTCCAAGAGGTTTTCTTCCAAGATTGCCCTGTATTTGGCTCCATCCATCTTCCCATCAACTCTGACCAGCTTCTCTGTCCCTGCTGAAGAGAAGACCCCCCAGAGCATGATGCTGCCACCCCCATATCTGACAGTGGGGTGTGTTCAGAGTGATGTGCAGAGTTAGTTTTCTGCCACACATAGCGTTTTGCATTTTGGCCAAAAAGTTCCATGTTGGTCTCATCTGACCAGAGCACCTTCTTCCACATGTTTGCTGTGTCCCCACATGGCTTGTGGCAAACTGCAAACGGGACTTCTTATGGTTTTCTGTTAACAACAGCTTTCTTCTTGCCACTCTTCCATAAAGGCCAACTTTGTGCAGTGCACGACTAATAGTTGTCCTATGGACAGATTCCCCCACCTGAGCTGTAGATCTCTGCAATCAAATTAAGATTCATTTTGGAACATTCATGTGTGGCAGAAGGGCAAAAGAGAATGGGAGAAAGATATAAAGTGAGAGGTCCATTAAGGGTGTAGACGAGTGGGGCAAGAGAGAAGTAAGAGGGAGAGGGGAAAACAAAAAAGAAAAAGAATATGAAATGATGGAAAAGCAGCAAGAGGCCGGGGATGAGGATGGGGTGGAGGAACAGAGGTAGGCTATGGTTAGACAAGTGGGAGTGAAAGATGTAAAGATGAAAGAGATACTCAGAGGTAGGGAGAGATGCAGGGGAGGAGGGGGGCGAACATAAAACATAAGAGATCATGAATGACACTGACGCTGTCAACCTCTGTAGGAAACAAATACAGAGCAACACTGACATCTAGTGGAAGGGAAAATAACTGCTTACCAGTTTCTGTCCTGCCCCCTCATCCTGTTTCCATTTGCCTGTCTGAGGCAGTCCAGCTGTTGTAGTTTTTGTAGTTTTTCATAAAATAAACTGCTTTTAAATCCTCATATCAAACCTGAGGACAGTGCAGAACTCACTGCTGACTGTAGGGAAAGGATCGGACTGACACATATGCTTGTATATCAGCTGTGTAGTCACTATGGTTTCATTATTGTTGTGTATCCTCCTCTACTCCAGAGTATTTTTGTATATTCTATTCATTTTAAACCTTCTCCAGCATTAACATCAGCACGCAAACTGTGCACAGGGAGCTGGTGTTCATTCTATGCCTCACACTGTAGGCATAATGTGTTAATGTGCTAGGTAGGTAGGTGTAGGTACTCAGTACCATATAGTGTAGACGAAGCTCACACATTTAAAACATGGTCTTATTTCCCATCTGTTTTACATTTCAAGAACAAAGTTTATTTAAATTGTATTTGAGTAGCTGAAGTTGCTGAGTTCTCAGTCTCTCAGCTGCTTTCATAAGCTTCTTGTTGCTAAAACAACGTCCAGTTGATTACAAAGAAGTCGGCCTTCAGTGAGTCATTGTTACACTGCGATAATACTGTTGTCACAGCAAAGAGAGGAAATTAATTCATGTTGAAATGACACTAATATGACATATTTAAGGTTGCCTGGCCTTCATGAGAAATCCCTTCACATCACAAAGGGATATTTGTCAGGCCAATATCTCCTGAGGATGTCCAGTGATTTTCAGATTTTAGATAGTGAGTTAAAGTTCCTCAAGAATCTTTTAGGTTTTAAAACATTTAATAATCTAGTAAGTCAAATGCCAGATGAGTTAGCATTTACCATATGAACATTTTATATAAAATCAGCGGCTCCCAGACATTTCTGCATGTTTGAAAGTTCTAAAACAACAAGTGTGACAGATTGTGAGAAAAATAAAACCTGATAATCAACTCACTGCTATTCTGAATTTACAGACTTTTTCTTATTGTCCAGACCTCCATGTCTGTATTTGGATCTGAGAGTTCCAAATTAAGAAGTCTTGACCCAAAAACTGGCACCGACATCACACAATGCAACTTGAATGGAAGCTGACTTTTAAAAATTTGAGGGGAGAAAAAAAGGATGTTAATGATATTTGTGCATTTTGATGTTCAGTGGTTGATCTCCTGTCTCAGTCAAACCACCAAGATTAGCTCATTTAAACCATGAAACAATCATCTTCTAACTTTAATCACGCAGATCAGGATCAGGCTTTCTTTTAATATCATCTTAAGAATTTCAGTATCTCTTTATATTTTCAGCAAAAAAGACCAATTTCAGATATCTTTATTGACATAAACAAACACCAAGCAAAACACAACAGGAACTGGTTAATAAGTCTGAGGCATTTATAGAAACTGAAATCATACAGTCAGGTTGCTTATATCAGATAATTAAAGACTGTGCGGCTGCTAATTAACATTCAACTATTGCTATTCACGAGAGCGGTCCTCTCTGCATTTCCAAATCGTGTCACCTACACTTGAATAGACCCCACCCTGTTTGTTCCTTTGGCTGAGTGCTCTGATTTCTGCATGTTTGGTCCTAGTTTATTATAATGTGCTATAGTTTTCTTTTTATTTAGTTTTACTTCCATTTCTCATTTTTAAAATAAATGAACATAATTGTAAAAGGAAAAAACGTCAACCTCTATCTCATTCAAAAGTACCAAGCTCAAAAATATATCATAGTCAAGTCAAAAATGTGTTTTTCTTCCAAAGTCATAAATGTCAAAAATATGCCGATATGTGTGCCTGTAACACTCAGTTAATGAGTCCTTCAACCAGACAGCTGGGTCTTTTTCAAATGACACATCTGTCTCATCAAGTAATAAATATTTGTGCTTATGTTTCCACCTCAGCAGCAGTTATTGGCCTCCTGCGTCTGTTTTTCCCCTCCCAGCCACAGGGGGGCGCTGTTGATCTTGGCGGTCCTGGCCTCTGCTGACTCGCCCTCCATGCCCCCTCCTTCACTGGCCAGACGTTTGTGGATCTCAGAGGCCATGGTAAGGAACGCCCTCTCCACATTATCAGAGCTCTTCGCACTAGTCTCCAAGCACGGGATCTTCAGGGACGAAGCCAGGTCCTGTGGATGGGGTCAAGTCTTATTAAAAGCAGCAAGTGTGTAAACACCACAGTTTAAAAGCATTTAATGCAACAACTGTAATTCTAAAATTCGATTCCAGAGTAAAGTATTACATGTAATTTGTACTCCTGGATTAAGAGTGAACTGAGTAGTCATTCTGAAAAAGAACCCTAATCAGACTTTTGAATTATTGATGAGTCAACATTTAAATATTGTAGTTAGTTCACAAGTTTACATCTGGTACTTTTCAAAGGAATTTAGACATGAAAGCTACAAAGTCGATGAACGCCTGGCCAGACTTGGCACTGAGAACACTGAGCCTGTTTTCATTCAAATACTGCCGGTTTGTCAAAGCTCCTGGTGCATGTACAAGATGCCCACTGGTCCGAAGAAGCCCCTGTCAATGACCTGACTACTAATTCAATCCAAATCACAACAGCATTAAAGTCTCCTCAAGGTGCTTTTTATTGTAAGGTAAGGACCGTAGGGATGAAGGACAAACTTCCTTTTAACAGCCCACACCCTCTGGCACACCTGAGGGTGTGGGGATGAAGACGGGACAAAAGACAAAGCCAGAGATGAATAATAACTAATGATTAAATGCAGAGTGATGTGTAAACACAGTGAAGAAGAAACACCGAGTGCATATGGGAAACCTCCGGCAGCATGACCTATTAAGTGTAACTAAGGGAGGATTCAGGGTCACCTGATCCAGCCCTAACTACTTGATGAAAAAGGAAAGTTTTAAACTTATTCCTGAAAGTAGAGAAGATTTCTGTTTCCCAAATCCAAACTGGGAGCTGGTTACCCAGAAGATGGGCCTGAACGCTGAAGGCTCTGCCTCCAATGCTACTTTTAAATATATGAGCTTGCAATCTCCTATCCTTTCAAATGGTTTGCTTCTTAGTCCAAGTCTAGATTTGGAACAGGTTACTAACACGCTGAAGTCTCCCTGAGAGACTCATAGTTAGTTGCTCCCCTCAAATTGACTCTTTGGAGTCCTTAGAGTCAGTAAGAGAGGGCCAGTCTGTATCAGTTTGTAATTGAACGGGGTTAAGGTGTCTGAACCTCATAGATCTGATAAATGGACTGGTTCATATAAAGAGCTTTCCTACTCTAACTGTGCACACTTTATACAACTTGCCTCATTCATACAAGCATTTTTTCCTATGCTTTTCCAAAGTTAACACTTTCTATCTAACAGTCACACACATTTATACTCCATTGGACGCATCGGAGAGACTCCATCAGAGGTAATACCTTGCCCGTAGATATTTGGCATGCAAAATGGAGCATGACAAATATCTTTGGGACCAATCTTCTGATTAGCAGATGACCTGCTCTACCACTACTGCGACACCAAGATTAAGAAAGGAGTCTCAAGAATTCCTCCCCAGATTGTATGACAGTTACTGCGGCACCGCAATCTAACTCCAAATGACTTAGGTAGGCAGTCCCACTTTTAGATAGAAGTATACCCAGAAAATACCCAGTTTGAAACCAGCTGAGTTGTCCCAGATGAATTGTGCTCATTGGTGCAGACTCAGTCAGAGGGACTTCAGCGTGTTAGTAACCTGTTTGCATTTATAAATGAGGTGGTAATTTTTTGCCAACCTTCAACAATCTGCCTGAGAGTGATTGCAGGTTGAGTGATTAGTGGTTGAGTGCCAAACATCTGATCGCAGCAACTGTTTGCAATCATTCGCTGAATGTGAAAAATCACCACACAGTCACAGGACAACCACCCATTCTTACTAGTCACAGTGAGGTTGTCATCCGGTTTTAGTGTTACTGAAACATTAGGCATGATTGTCGATCTTCCTAACTTGACTACTTGCTTCCTGCCTCCAGTGCTGCCACAGTACGTGTGTCTAAGCACAAAGCCAGACACTTTGTCCACGATGCTAAAACCTTCTGATAGAGATATGTGATGATGTCAAAATACCAGTGTGCTCATGTCTAGAATTATTTTGGAAAGAAAAAACAAATTATTTCCCATTTTAAGCTTCCACTTAGTTTTATGATGCTTAATAAAACCACAGGTGTGAAGTTATTTCTAAGTATTTGAAGTTAAGCCTCTTCGCTGCACGTAGCCTGTTACCTGAGCAGTGGCAGCATCCACCACTTTCTTACTAACGAGGTCAGACTTGTTTCCCACCAGCAGCCTGGAGACGTTTTCACAGGCGTAACGATCTATTTCATCCAGCCACTGCTTCACATTGTTAAAGGATTCCTGAGGAGAGAGAGAGAAAGCGAAGCAGCAGGAGGTCTGGAGTTCATGTTCAAATGCTTTTCTTTTTAGATGATGATGAAGACATACACACTGACCTGCTCAGTGACATCATACACAATGATGATGCCGTGAGCTCCTCTGTAGTAGCTGGAGGTGATGGTTCGAAACCTCTCTTGACCTGCTGTGTCCCACTGAAGGAGTATATGCACACACGTAAAATAGCACTGAGGCTAACATTACACAGTTTTTTTTAAGACTTTCATGCTTTGAAAAACAACTTTATGATGTTCCCTCACAAAACCGCTTCGCCGTTTCCTTACAATCTGTAGCTTGACAGTTTTCCCATCCATGTCAATGGTCCTGATCTTGAAGTCGACCCCTATGGTAGAGATGTAGCTTTCGGTGTAGGTGTCATCCTGCAGCAAGCAGTTAAGTGTTAAAAAGGGAAAGTGAGCGTGTCTTTGTGTGCATACGTGTGCACAGTCTTACCGCAAAGCGCAGCAGCAGGCATGACTTTCCAACTCCAGAGTCACCGATGAGAAGAAGCTTGAACAAGTAGTCACTGGGAAGCAAGGAAGACATGCATGAATGAACCACTACAGAGGTTCCATCTCAGATGTAAATGATGTCATGCCATAAAAAGCTGCATAATTTAAATGTTGAAAGCCAGCTAGCAAATAACACACATCAAATACAGCTCTGAATGCTGACATGAATTTAAGAAATGCAGAGGGTGGCACACTTGCAACCAGATTTTATTACATCTATAACAAAAGTCAAGGGTTGATCTGATATTTTGAATGCTTTATGCTCTAAATTTGGAAGATTTTTGTTTTTTGCTTTCATATGAACTAAATATCGAGTGCACAGTGTGAAGGTTGCAAAATCAGTCGTGCTGTTTGCTTGTAAGACTTGCAGTTTTTCACTCAGTGCAAGCACCATGAAGTGCTTGAACCACAAGTCAAATGAAAGTGTGAACCTTGGACAGATGTTAGCTCATCAGGAATGGTTTATCACAGTCACTAGTTCTAGATACTGAAACAATGTTTCACCAGTAATGTCATTTTGTGTAATCACAGGTAACAACGTGGTCGTCACCAAGAAACTCCTTTTTTTAAATGTCTAACTTTTACCCATTAAAGATACAAATTAATGAATAAGAAGCAAGCTTTTTGATAGACCGTGAATAAAACCATCCACACTACACAGTTTTCCATTCAGTTTTATTTTCATGTAAGAATTTGGAGCTACAGCTTAAACCGTGCCCTCCTGGAACCAGGTTGTTGATATTATTACAACAAAACCATCTGCTGTTTCTCAAAGCTGGCAGTAAAGCAGCTGCCTGGTAATACTAGATGGATGCAAATTATTGTGTTGTATTTCTGAATGAGTAGCATTAAACCAAAGTGGTTAGCTGCTGCATTACATAGTTTATGGACACATAAGTCACAGACGCAAAGTCGAACCTGGGATCAAATGTCTTTCTGTGTATGGTTTCTTCTGTAGCACTCTTGTCTGCGAGAAGTTACAATTTGTCTTTGTTCTGTTGAGCACCACTAAACAATACCCATCTGCCACAGAGGCCTAGTGAGCCATTGCAGATTACCTACAACTGAATGCCTCCAAGTATCTACTCTTTTTGCTTTTTTTCTACAAATTGATAGAAACATGCAGCAAATCTATGGACGGACATAAAACATTAATTCATCACAACTTACAATTTACTGATAAGCTCAAATTAGACACCTCAGCAATAAAACTGGCTTGTATGTCTTTTTAGACTGACATACGTCTGATACGACTGATCTCTAGTTACAAAACAAAGGTTAAAAACAAGGGTCGGGCATGTTACACATGCTTAAGTTTTCTCCTAACTTTCCATGTCAGCAGCCAGTGTTAAAGACCAGGTGTCATTTTATTACAAGCTGATCATTTCATCTCGGTAATGCACTGCGCAGAGAAAGAAACAACACTTACTATTCAGGATTCATGATCAACGAGGTCGGCCCAGTTGACGCAACAAAAACAGAAACACCTGAAACTGAATCCTGAGTCTGAAAACAGACAGATAATCTCTGATGCTGCGTCTGTTTCTGTCCCGCTGGAGGGCAAATGGCAGAATAAGCCAGAACTGCCTGCCTCAAAAGCTGACTGATGAGCTGACTGGTTCAGATGCATTATTTATTAATAAAGCCCAGTTCAGGTTACACTGAGGACAGCACCTAAAACCAAGGTACACACACACACACACACACACACACACACACACACACACACACACACACACACACACACACACACACACACACTTGTTTTCATATCTTAGTGAGGACATCTCATTGACATAATGCTTTCCCTAGCCGCTTTCTCTAACCATCAAAAATGAATGCCTAATCCTAACCCTGAGCCTAAACCTAACCTTAACCTAACTGTAACCCTGACACTAAAACCACATTTTGAGTGTGAAAAATGCCTTCAAACTTGTGGGGACAGGCATTTTGTCCCAACAAGTGACTGTTGGTCCCCACAAGTATAGCAGCATTCCAATTTTCTGTCCTCACAAAGATGTCTAAACATGTATACACACACACAGACATAAATACATCTACACAGTCCTGTAGAAAATTTATTTTTACCCACTTTTAAGTCTCAACGTTCAGCTGGTTTCTTTGCTGTTTCCACTGTGCTGTGTTGCTGTGGTGAGCGGCATGAAACTGTGCCTCTGCTCTGCACTCATTTTGAATCAAAGTGACAGTGACTCCTGTACCAACTGCAGCTCTGAGCTTCTCAAACAAACAAGAAGTTCTACTGAAACCAAACAAAAGCAGCCAAAAGCAACATGGCAGCTGTCCGCAGAGCGACAGAGATGCTTTACAGGGTTCATTTCTGTTAAGGAGCCTTTGCTAATGTAGTCCATCCATCTTCTTCCACTTATCCAATTCAGAGTTGTGGGGGTGCCTGTGCCTATCCCAGCTGTCAGAGGGCAAGAGGGAGGGTACACCCTGAACAGAATTACCAATTAACCTCATCCCATGCATGTCTTGGACTGTGGGAGGAAGCCAGAGTACCCGGAGAGAAACCACACAGACTTGGTGAGAACATGCAGACTCCATACAGAAAGGCCCCAGACCTTTTTCCTGTGAGGCAACAGTGCTAACCACAACATCTTTATACTGTCCATGACAACAGTTCAAACAAATTTGTTATCAGAGAACAGCCACGATGCTTCTTAGCTTAAATATTAAATTTATATGGGGTGACCATGTTCTCTAATTCTCCTCCAAACTCCTGACTGTCAGGAGTCATTTCAAGAGAGAGTCTAAACATGTCCTTTGTGACATGTATGTGATGGCAGAGGGTGGACTTTTGCCAAAAAGGAAAAAAGAGGCCTAAAATGTGTGAGGTGCAACCAGTTTTCTTTCCTCGTGTGGCACACAGGGGAATGGAGTCTGCTTCAGACACATCCTCAGTCCTGGAAACACATGATGTTATTACATGTGCCCGGCTGAACCTGGCTCCATCAGTCGTCTGTGCAGGGCAGCTCTCTCATATTTCTTCCAGTTGGGGGAATTTTTCCTGTCGTCCCTTTTCCTGTTCCAGCCCACTTTTCAACCAATCAACATCTAGCCTATGCACAGCATCATCCATGCTGCGCTGAGTTTTTTGGAGGACTACACACCACCGTGGGTTCATTACTCTCTGCACAGACAAATACTGACAGACACAAACTCAGTACCATAAAGGTGAATGCCTAATGTGTCACCATTTGTGTGCCATGCTCATGAATATGAATGAGAGATGTAAGCACTTTGTAGAACCAGTAGAGTTAAAAAAAGAGTCGAAAGTTTAGAGGATTAAACTGTTTTCTATAATGTTTTATAAATTGAACTTTCACATAATGCTCGATAGATCCATAAATGTTATGTCTTTAACCCAAGTAAACCTCTTAGTCTTTCAGCTCCTGCTTTCCTTTTTCTCATGTTCTCATTTCATCGCCCCTCTCCTGTTGGTTTCTTCTCTACTTTTATTTCTGCTCATCGTCAGTTTTTATCCTTTTCTTTCCCTAACTATCTCTAATCTCACTTTCCTTTCATCATGCCTATTCTTTTCTTACAGTCCTCTTTATAATAACAATAATATAACTTATTTTTGTCTACCGCCAAGAAACCCAAAGTCGATTTACACACGAGTAGCACTTCACTGTTTTTCATTTCCTTCCTGATCCTTGGATTTCTTGTTTCTCTTTCCTTTTCATTCCTCATATGTCCCCTCCTCTTTTCATTTCCTTCCGCTGTGCCTTATGTCTTCTCTTCACTCTGTCTTCTCTAATCTTTGTTTTTTGTTACAACCTTCAACAGAATGGATACATTTGGTTTCACCTTGTGCTTTTGTTCTTTGGTGAATGTCTTAATAGCAAACAGGGGCCTGCTGTTGCTTGCTATAGCAGGAGTATCTAAAGAGGTTAGAGTACTTTCGAAGATGTGTCTGTGTCTGCCTGTCTGTATGTGGACAGATATATCAACATGATAGCATCACAACGCTGCAAGACAGCAGTCATGAAACTTTACAGATTTGTAGCTGACATGAGTGGTGATAGAAGGTGATGAGAGAGGAGTGCGATGAGTCAGAGCATTAGCATCAGGGCTGGTGTGTGTTCCACCATAAGATGGTCTCTTATTCCTTTTGCTGTCCTCTCATCGTGTTGCCTCATCTCTTTTTTCCTTTGCTCCTCGTTTATCTCCACTTAACATATATTAAGGTTGTTATCTTTTGCTTTCTTCATTTAATTTCATATCTTTGATTCTTTTAGTTTTCCTTCTATGTCGACTCTTAATCTTCATTCTTCTCTGTGTTTTTTCTGGTCATCTTACCTCCTCTCTCCTTGTGTCCTTGCTTCATCTCCTCGTCTCTCCTTTCCTCTCCTCTCTTGTCTTGTCCTGTTTTTTTGGTGAAAGTGATATAGTGTGTGACCCCCTGGTCACGGGAGCGAGCAGAGAGCCAGGGATATGCAATGGGTAAGCAGCTGTGATGGGGTCAAGGGTCAGCAGCCCTGACGACGGCCTGTTGCCGGGGCAGAGGCGGTGGCGCGGTGGTTGCTACGGCAGCACCAGGCTTTGTGGTGCTCCCGATGGAGCACCGAGGTGGGAAAACTGGGGGAAGGGTCCAAGAGAAAAAGAAGAAATAAAGAGAGAAAGAAAATAACAAAGAAGGAGGGTTAGAAAGCAAGGGGAAGGGTGGGAACGTGAGACAAGTAAGAAGAAGAAAGGGAAATCTTTGAAAACAAAGTGATGGAGAGGAGAGGCGAAACTTTGGGTGGGGGTGCAAAACAAATTGTATTTACTCATGTTTTTAGTCTATGAAAGCTAGTCTGGGATCTCTATCCTGCATTCAAAACCAGCGCTAATGTAAAACGTTCATTTTACACAACAAAACTAAAATTCACCCTGAAATATTATGTCTGGCAGAGCTTAAGTTACAACTCCTACAGAAGATGTGACAACAAGAATGTCGGCCAAGTCACACAAAACTCTGTTAAAATTCTGATCGCTGGAGTCAAAGCCAAAACGTCACCAAACCAAGAAATGAAGAGACCGCCACAAAGGTTTACTTATTAAAATCCCAGACTGTGCTTTGACCTGTGGCACATGTTAAAAGCCAACATGGCTGGATTCTTATTCTCAGGGTGTTAAATGCTGCTGTTTGGTAAAACAAGAAGGTTCATGATAATTTAATGGCCTTGCAATTCTTCCATCAGTCAGGAAACTACTAAAGCGAGTCAAACTTACCTCAAGCTTGAGTCTAAATCTTTATGCTGAGTTTGCATTATAGTTTATGCAAGCAGTGACCGCAGTATCGAACACAACCAGGGCTTAATATCGACTCACGGCAGTGACGCCAAGGACACCTTTTTCAAAGTTTCTGTGACAGCAGCAGCTTCTAACAGGAGTGCACTATTTAAACTCTGTGATGAGAACATGTTGGCAGTTTACCTGCCACTGTTACTTTGTGCCATTTCTGAAATCTGCGTAAGAATTACAAATGACTTTTTATAAGAGGGAAAACCCACCAGGAGTGTTTTTTACGCTTTGCTTTGTATGTTCATTTTCTCAGCTGTTGAGTTACAAACATGAACAGAAAGAGTACCGATAGCTGTCTGGAACAACTGACGTGGTCAACATGCAGATTGACGTGCAAAAAACTCCCAAAATGAGTGCGTGTGGGTGTATGTGTCTTGAGCCAGAAGAGCCACACATGAAGAGTGTGTGAGGCTGTGTGTATGATGTGTGCAGGTCAGTGGATGGAGTTAAACCGATCATTGTTCCCATCAGCATGCGTCCCAGGAGACCCGAGGGAGCGGGGATAAATAGCTGCTTTTTACTATTCACCCTTATTTTACCACAATCCCTTACTCCTCCATGCGTGTGTGTGTGTGTGTGTGTGTGTGTGTGTGTGTGTGTGTGTGTGTGTGTGTGTGTGTGTGTGTTTTGTGTTTTAGCCCTGAGGCCAATTAAGCAATATAATTAACCTCACTCGAAAATGAAGAGTGAACCAAAGCCTCATTATGGCAACAGAGTGTGACGGGGGCTGTCTGCAGTGTTGTCCATATACAGTACATTTGCACTGATCTGATAAACTGCTAAAAGAAACAACTCGGAGCTGATCAAATTTTAAATGTTCAGTTATTACATAAAGTCTTTAAAACACTCCTTTTGTGCTACATAATATTCACTACTTTAAATTTAATTTTGCTTCTTCACTTTGCAACTGAAACTGTAAATAAAACTGATTTCAAGGCTCTGCATCCGCAAAAGACAAAAAGCAAAAAACATTTTAACAGCTGCAAACTAAAGAAGTCAAGACACAGGAGGTGAAGATGTTACAGCAGGGGTGTGAAACTGAAATGAGCCGTGGGCCACTGCTGGCACTGTCATCTCATGTGAGGGTTACTTCAGTGTTCAAATAGTACAAAAAACACAAACAAACAAGAAAACGCCCACAAACATTTCCAAAAATGTAGTGTTTTGTTTGTTTGTTTGTTTTATTTCAAATATTGTATAACAAAATAAAACTACAAACGTGAAAGTTTTTTTTCTCCCACTCTTAACTAACTGAAGCCTTTCACTGAACTACCAAATAAACACACTGGTCCTGTCTTTCTGGCCACACACGTGGCAGCGCCTCTGCTGTGACTGTGTTCGTATTTAACAAAATAAAAATGCAGACATAAGTATAAAGAGCCCCGTATTAGAGAGATCAAAGGAGATTAAGACTAATTATAATCAGGAACAAGGAAAGAAACTGAAAGGATCCGATGTCTTCATGAACGAACATCTGATAAAAAGAAATGCGGACATTGCCAGGAAAGCACGTTACTTGAAGAAACAGGGAAAAATTCAAAATACATGGACCACCAACTGTAAAGTATTCATTAAACTCAATGGAACACCGGAACAAGCCAAAGTGTTGGTCATCAGAAATATGGAGGAGCTGGACAAATACTGAGGTCAACTTACTCTGGAGGTATGAATACACATGTGACGTGACACACAACACAACACATGGCACAGTCCAGAAGAACTTCATCTGCATCCGGCAACAATATCAACATAACTCATTGGAATTCTCTTTATGATAATCTGGAACTGAGAACATTTCGATACACAGACCATAATGTTCTAGACTTAGAAAAGGATATAGACCCGGAAAATAATTTCTTCTACAACATCAGCTGTAACTGCTGCTACTTCACTGATGAACAGTTTAAGCACACCATCAACACGGAAAATAAATTATCAATAATCCATTTTAATAGCAGAAGTCTGTATGCCAACTTCAACAATATAAAGGAATATCTAAATGAGTTGACAAATCCATTTGGAATTATTGCCATTTCTGAAACATGGATCAATGCGGAGAAAGGACTGGACTTTGGACTGGAGGGATATGAAGTGAATTTTGTAAATAGAAGGAACAAGAGTGGAGGGGGAGTAGCTGTGTATGTGGATAAAAACCTAAACTACAAGGTGGTAGAAAGTATGACAACTGTAATTGATAATTTACTAGAATGTATAACAATTGAAATGTATAAGGAAAAAGAAAAAAATGTAATAATTAGCTGTATATATAGAACACCTGGCTCTAGTATTTAAGTATTTAATGACTTCATAGAGGAAATATTCTCTAAAACAAATCAAAAAGTTATGTTTATCTGTGGTGATTTTAATATTGACCTGTTGAATCCAAAAAAGCATAAAATGACCGACGAATTCCTAAACACTATGTACAGTTTGAGTTTACATCCTAAAATAACCAGGCCTAGCAGAATTACACCACATTGTGCCACCTTACTTGACAATATTTTCACTAACAATATGGAAAACAACATTGTGAGCGGAATATTAATTAATGACATCAGTGATCACCTACCAGTTTTTGCAGTTTATGACACTAATTATAAGAAAAATCAGCATGAAGAACAACTGAGATACAGACGTGTAAGGACAGAAGAAACTATGACTGCATTTAAGAACGATCTATTAAATCAGGACTGGGACAATGTGTACAAAGAAGCTGATATTGATATTGCATATGGCATATTTTTAAGAATATTCATGGAGTTGTACGATAAAAACTGTCCAACAATAAAATACAACAGAAAGCACAAATATTCAGATAGACCATGGCTCACTAAGGGTTTACAAAATGCATGTAAAAAGAAAAATACACTCTATAGGGAATACCTAAAACAAAGAACAAAAGAAGCTGAAAATAAATATAAAAAATACAAAAATAAGTTGACCAATATTATACGTGTATGTAGAAAGGAGTATTATAGTAAAATATTGAACAACAATAAACATAATATGAAAGGAATATGGGATGTTTTAAACGGTATCATTAAAAATAATTCTGGACAACAAAGTTATCCACAATACTTTATCGATAATGGCAATATTATGGAAAACACTGCTGATAAGGTCAACAGCTTTAATCATTATTTTGTAAATATTGGACCAAAACTGGCAGAACAAATTCCTGAGTCACTGCCATCAGTAGACTGTAGTGAAAACCTGATTGATAGGAACCCTAACTCAATGTTCCTTACATCAGTGGAGGAAAAAGAAATAATTGACATTGTACACATGTGTAAATATAAAACATCCACTGATTGTAATGATATTGACATGAAAATCGTCAAGAAGGTCATTGAAGGAATTGTAGGACCTCTAACATATATTTGCAACTTATCATTTCAGACGGGAAAAGTGCCAAACAAAATGAAAATAGCTAAAGTTGTGCCGCTGTATAAAACCGGGGATAGACGCCACTTCACAAATTACAGGCCTGTTTCTTTACTACCACAATTCTCCAAAATCCTAGAAAACCTGTTTAATAAACGATTAGACAAATTCTTAGATAAATATAAATTACTCTCTGACAGTCAATATGGATTCAGATCAAAAAGATCAACATCTCTGGCATTAATCGAATCAATTGAGGAGATTACGAATGCTATAGATCAGAAACAGTATGCAGCTGGACTATTTCTGGATCTCAAGAAAGCATTCGACACAATCAATCATGACATATTAATTAATAAACTGGAACGGTATGGGATTAGGGGGGTTGTACTGCAATGGGTGAAAAATTATTTAAGTGACCGGAAACAATTTGTGAAGCTGGGTGTCCATTCCTCATCATGCTTGGACATTGCTTGTGGTGTTCCACAAGGCTCTGTACTGGGTCCAAAATTATTTATTATTTATATAAATGATATTTGTAAGGCATCTGATATATTAAAATTAGTATTATTTGCAGATGACACAAATATTTTTTGTTCTGGGGGGAATCTAAAGGAGCTGCTGGATACAATTACTTCAGAAATGTGCAAAATTTAAAAATGGTTTAACAGGAACAAACTATCGCTAAATCTAAGTAAAACTAAAATTATCTTATTTGGGAATTCCCTTAGAAATGCACAAGTGCAGATTCATGTAGATGGTGTGGAAATTGAAAGAGTACTTGAACATAAGTTTCTTGGTGTGATTATAGATGATAAATTAAACTGGAAGTCTCATATAAATCATATACATAACAAAATTTCAAGAAGTGTCTCAATCTTGAGTAAAGTAAAACACATTCTGGACCACAAATCACTCCACATTCTCTATTGTTCCCTGATTGCACCGTATTTGAATTACTGTGCAGAGGTTTGGGGCAATACTTACAAATGTTCGCTATAATCAATCTTTATATTACAAAAAAGGGCCATAAGGATAATTCATAAAACTGGTTACAGAGATCATACAAATCCACTATTCTTAAAATCAAAAATTCTAAAATTCACAGATCTGGTTCATTTTCTCACAGCACAAATTATATATAAAGCAATAAATAACCTGCTTCCTGACAATATTCTAAAAATGTTTTCTAAAAGGGAACGGGGATACAATTTGAGGGGGGAATTAAATTTAAAACATCCTCGTATCCGTACAACATTAAAAAGTTTTTGCATCTCTGTGTGTGGAGTGAAGCTGTGGAACAGACTAAGTAAAGATATGAAGCAATGTCCAAGCATGGCGCAGTTTAAAAAGCAGTTTAAGGATATGGTTTTTACAGGGTACAGGGAAAAGGTAGAGATTTGATAGGGTGTTCTTGTCTAATATTTTCATGTGTGTGCGCATGCACGGGTTTGTTGGTATGGGAATATATATATATATATATAATTGTAGGTTGTGTATCCTTGAGGTGTTAATGGGGTTATTGAAAATGTGTATATGTGCGTATGTGTGTATATACGTATGTATGGATAGATAGAAACATATATGTGTATATATTAAAAAAAAAATTTACACATAACATATAATGTAATTGCAAGGAGGTATTTCTGTAGTCTATTGATACTAGATAGTGGAAAAGGGGTGGGATTAAATAAGCTTATGCTTCTTCCTGCTCCTTTTTGAACATGGACGTTATTTGGAGTTGTGGTTGCTCGTTTTCCTTTTGTTTGCTTTGTTCATTTGTCTCTTTTAATTCTATTTTTTTTTATACTTTTCAACATGTTCAAAAGAAAGATTCAATCAATCAATCAGTTCATTATGTAATCAATAATCAGTGTTGGTCAAGTTACTTGAAAAAAGTAATCAGTAACTAATTACTGATTACTCCCCCAAAAAAGTAATCCCGTTACTTTACTGATTACTTATTTTCAAAAGTAATTAATTACTTAGTTACTTAGTTACTTAGTTACTTTTTAAAAACACGATTTACAACCTGAAGAGGTGATAAAGTGATAGATCTGTCAGCCCAATTCTACTTTTTCTACATAATCCATCATACAAAATGTAATCAAATGGAAAAGTCTCTTTTTTTAACTTGTTTTATCAGTTTTAATCTTTTAACTTTATGCATCAAGCAAAACATTTAATTATATGCAACATTCTCTGACTTGAATAAATTAGTTTAACATTTAAACCTATTTTCTACACATTCCAGCACATAAAATAAAATATTTTTTGTGTTTTCACTCACTCTTTCAAACAGATGCAAGTAAAACACAGCAGAAAATAAATAAAGTCAAAGACTCAGCGGTCCTTTTGCTCTATTTTCACCTGTAAAGCAGGAGCAGGGTAGGCGGAGGGTTACCCTGGTGCAGGTGTGCTGCGGTCAGTTGAAGAATCCGCGCGAGTTTCTCTGTGAGTTTCCCATCACGTCGTAGCTACTCGGTGCTTGCTCGGAAGTTTAGGGGGTTTTTTTGCTGTAAAAAGAAGTTTTCTTCCCACGCACGATGGACGCTAATGTTTTTGTCACTTTTTATGGAATCAAACTCAAAGTAAGGTCAGTACTTCCACACTTTAAACGCTGCACGCTCATACTCTCTCCCGCACTCGATATATTATCCATTGTTGATCTGCACACAGCTGCTGTCACCAACGTCGCACTTGCTTACGTCACTGTCATGAGACATTCTCGCAAAAAAAATCACGGTTTTAGTAACGTGGTAATGCAGCGTTCCTACGGGAAAGTAACGGTAATCTAATTACCGATTTTGCAATAGTAATCCCTTACTTTACTCGTTACTTGAAAAAAGTAATCAGATTACAGTAACGCGTTACAAGTAACGCGTTACTGCCCATCTCTGTCAATAATATAGAAACAGGTATCCCAACATATTAAGCAAAGAACTTGCATTCATGTAATTAAGCATGAACTTTCAGAAACAATGGCCACATTAGAGTTTTCTAAAATTAAAATCAGCTCCAGTTTAACAGTTAAATCCGACAGAAGGAGCGCGTGAGTTTGCAGGGTTTCAGTACATGATTTTAATATTCATGAAATTAAAGGTTGTTTGATTAGACATGTCTTTGTGGGGCTTTTCTTGCATTTCTTTCATTTCAATCTTTCCTCTTTATCTTCCTTGTGTTTCCTCTCTGTCTAGATATCTAGATACAGATGTCTTTCCTGTTCTTCTCGTCTTTTTCCATCTCTAGGTGTATGTAGTCACCTCCCTCCCACTCCACCGCTCCCACTTCTCTCCCTTTCTTTCTCCTCAGTGACAGCTGCTCCTCAGTTTTCCCGCCAACCCACCAGCTGTCCACACAGACTAGAGGTATGTGAGAAACGTGTGTGTGTGCGTGTGTTTTCCATAACAGGCAGTTCCTTTCTGTCAGCTCCTATCCCTGCCTTGCTTTCAAACACACACAGGAAGCAATATGACACTCAAAGATCCCTCTGTTAAGCTTCTGCTACTGTGAGAAAGAACAAACACACGCTGATCTACAGCCAACAATATAAAGCTGAAAAGATGAAGTGTGACTTAATTAAAGGGTTAGACTGTACCTACAGCAGCTACACGCACCTGCTCAGCTTGGGGACTAAAAGTGTGAGTGTTTGTTTGTGTTTAGATTGTTGTTTGTTTATTTGTGTCTGAGAATAAAAACATAAAACAGCAACGTGTTTTTACAACCACAGATGCTCATATTAATGTGGTCAAAGATTCAAATACTGAGGACAGCATATGTGTAAATGTACAAAATAGCAGGCGTCAGATTGCTGTAAACACTCAGTTTCATGTGGTGTTCTCTAACCTTTGATGATGTCATGGAGAGGATATCCTTAATATGGTCATCTCAGGCTGCAAACACAGAAGTCCCCCCCCATGTGTTGGGGAGCTGGCTTGTTTCAGACAGAGGATGAACTGACATGCTGCTCAAAAAGCGTGAGCTTACTGATAAAAGCACTGAGCTAAATAAGAGCAGAATAACTTCACCTGTACGAGTCTGAGCAGATGTCTGCTGTTTGGCATCAGAACATGGCCCTGCATGATCTCAGTGAGCAAACGAAAACAACACTTATCTCCTCTTTAGCATCAAGTGACTGCCAAACAGTAATAAAAGTCACACAAACGGGACATCAAAGGACAAAGGAGGATTTGCGTATTTGCTTTGGGGTTGTATCCAAGGAAGATTTCCGTTTCCCTCTTCTTTGTGGGTTCAGTCACACTGGCCTGCTCTAACCCCGTATCTGATCTCAATCAAAGAATACAAATAAAAAATCTAAGATATGTCCATTATTATTTCTTGCCTTTGTAATTTCTTTTGCGTGTGCAACCAACGCTGGCACTACTTCTCAAGGTAGAACTGGCTCTGCAGATAGGTTAATTGACATATAAAAGTCCCAGTCCAGCAGTTTTCATAGATGAAACGTGTGGTGCAGGCCTTGCTTAGAGCTCAGCTGAAGAAGGGAGAGGTAGTCTGAGGAAACAGGGCCACAGAGATGAGTCTAATTAGCACGGATGCTCTGTGTGGGCTAATCAGTCTCTCTCCTTTACAGTGGGGCAAAAAAGCATTTAGTCAGCCACCGATTGTGCAAGTTCCCCCACCTAAAATGATGACAGAGGTCAGTAATTTGCACCAGAGGTACACTTCAACTGTGAGAGACAGAATGTGAAAAAAAAATCCATGAATCCACATGGTAGGATTTGTAAAGAATTTATTCGTAAATTAGGGTGGAAAATAAGTATTTGGTCACCTCAAACAAGGAAAATCTCTGGCTCTCACAGACCTGTAACGTCTTCTGTAAGAAGCTTTTCTGTCCCCCACTCGTTACCTGTATGAATGGCACCTGTTTGAACTCAACATCTGTATAAAAGACACCTGTCCACAGCCTCAAACAGTCAGACTCCAAACTCCGCCATGGCCAAGACCAAAGAGCTTTCGAAGGACACCAGGAAAAGTATTGTAGACCTGCACCAGACTGGGAAGAGTGAATCTACAATAGGCAAGCAGCTTGGTGTGAAAAAATCAACTGTGGGAGCAATCATCAGAAAATGGAAGACATACAAGACCACTGATAATCTCCCACGATCTGGGGCTCCACGCAAGAGCTCATCCCGTGGGGTCAAAATGATCATGAGAACGGTGAGCAAAGATCCCAGAACCACACGGGGGGACCTGGTGAATGACCTGCAGAGAGCTGGGACCAAAGTAACAAAGGTCACCATCAGTAACACACTACAACGGCAGGGAATCAAATCCCGCAGTGCCAGACGTGTTCCGCTGCTGAAGCCAGTGCATGTCCAGGCCCGTCTGAAGTTTGCCAGAGAGCACATGGATGATACAGCAGAGGATTGGGAGAATGTCATGTGGTCAGATGAAACCAAAGTAGAACTTTTTGGTATAAACTCAACTCGTCGTGTTTGGAGGAAGAAGAATACTGAGTTGCATCCCAAGAACACCATACCTACTGTGAAGCATGGGGGTGGAAACATCATGCTATGGGGCTGTTTTTCTGCCAAGGGGACAGGACGACTGATCCGTGTTAAGGACAGAATGAATGGGGCCATGTATCGTGAGATTTTGAGCCAAAACCTCCTTCCATCAGTGAGAACTTTGAAGATGAAACGAGGCTGGGTCTTCCAACATGACAATGATCCAAAACACACCGCCCGGGCAACAAAGGAGTGGCTCCGTAAGAAGCATTTGAAAGTCCTGGAGTGGCCTAGCCAGTCTCCAGACCTCAACCCCATAGAAAATCTGTGGCGGGAGTTGAAAGTCCGTGTTGCTCGGCGACAGCCCCAAAACATCACTGCTCTCGAGAAGATCTGCATGGAGGAATGGGCCAAAATACCAGCTACTGTGTGTGCAAACCTGGTAAAGACCTATAGTAAACGTTTGACCTCTGTTATTGCCAACAAAGGTTATGTTACAAAGTATTGAGTTGTATTTTTGTTATTGACCAAATACTTATTTTCCACCCTGATTTACGAATAAATTCTTTACAAATCCTACCATGTGGATTCATGGATTTTTTTTTCACATTCTGTCTCTCACAGTTGACGTGTACCTCTGGTGCAAATTACTGACCTCTGTCATCATTTTAAGTGGGGGAACTTGCACAATCGGTGGCTGACTAAATACTTTTTTGCCCCACTGTATCTGCAGAAGTTTGCCTGACATAAGGTCTGATGGAACACATGCCGGAGGAGAGCAGATGTGTGGCCGTATCAGCAAAGGCTGGACTGAAGCGACGTCATGTGCGTTCCTACAGCCGAGCATGTAAAGGAGGGCGTTTCTGCTGACATAATCACTCTTTCTATATTGTGCTCTGTCCAGAGAGGAAACATATATGTAACATGTCCCAAAAGCTATCATTACAGTAAACCTGAAGTTTCATAAGTCATTAAAAACAGCGCTGACATGTAATGCAGATTGTTACATTGTGTCGCATGTTCACATACAGGAACACGCACACAGATACAGTCAACAGTAAACCACATCCAGAGTTCCGGCTGTACACTCCAACTGACGGCAGCTGTGTTCGTTAACCCCTCATCGCTCAAACATTACCACACAGCAAACCACACACACACACACACACACACACACACACACACACACACACACACACACACAAGCAGAGTAAGCCTTGCAACGCCTGTTGTGTCTCGTAAACTGCTACGATTATCAACATGAAGCAAGGGATGAAGTCAAAGCAGCTCGCATATCAAGGCTAAAGGGCTACACACACACACACACACACACACACACACACACACACACACACACACACACACACACACACACATACACACACACATACACACACACAGCTAAACTCCACTGGTTCATGTCAAAGACAAACACATTTAAACACATTCACATACAGCATAAAGACACAGTGTACAAGGTGGCATGAGTCTGTGTGTGCAAGCGTGTTTGTTTTCATGTCTGTCATCAAGGGTCGTATGTGTAGCAGACCACCCCTGGACACACACACCTCTGTTGACCCCGCTTCTCTTCCTGTAGTAATTATGTCACGGCGTGTTTGGTCTGCAGTCCTGCTGACAGGAGACACGTGCAGATGCAAGCATGCTTGTGCACACTCAAGGTCACTGTTGCTTGAGAGCTGTGTTGTGAGAGTCTGTGCAAGACCAGAGAAAAGAGAGGTGTGTTTGTGTGCGAGCTTTTTTTACCCAGCACGTGATGTCCACAGTCTCGACTTTTCACGAGAGAAAGAAAGGAATGAAAAAAGGCTGAAAACAGATCAGCTTCCAACTCATCGGATTCCATGCACCACACATTTAAAACAGCATCGCTTTGGCAAATTTGTAGGCAGACAAAATGTGTTCTGCTTATTTAAACTAACATATACATACTGAATCCAGCCGCAAAAGAAACAAAAAAGTTTTATCTGAACTGTACTTAACTCACAGTGGCCATCCAAACGACTATCAGTAATTCATATGGGAAACTGGGAACAATGCTAATATGCTGATACAGCTTTTATTGACAGTTTTCCAACCAGTGAAAATGCTGTAACATTATTTTCATCAGCACCTGAGATCGTGAATGAGTCGCCCACTCTGCAGAGACATTTTTCCAGCAACTTGTTTTGGTGGATTAATGGGGTCGCTGGAGGCCCGGTGCGGAAAACAAACCAGGAACAATAGCAGTGAAAAACAGTACGGTTCAGTGGACTGATGCAGCAACTCTATTGGCTTGTACTAAAAGAAAAGAGGACATGAATTCCAATGGGAATTAATATTTGTTATGGTAATGACTCTGTTAGATATGGCTGGATGGCTGCATCCATAAATACACTCATTTCTCAGGCTGATGAAACTGTTGATGTTCTAAAGTTCAAAGGTAGAATATGTTTAGTGTCTTTCACAACAAGCACATCATTCTCAGCTTCACTTGAACTTCATTAAACATGTTACACCTAAACATGAACATCACCATGACTTTTGTTTTTGTTTTTTTTTAATTGATCATTTGAATATCTTTAATACACAAACCATGTACAGCAGGCTGGATGTGTTACTGCTCCTTGGGAAACATAAAATAGTGCAAACTTAAAAAAAATAATAATAATTAAATAATAATAATAAAAGTAAAAGCTCATCAAAATGGAGTTTAACTACAATACATCAAATTCAATGCATTTGGTTTCTCTACAAAACCCCTCCAAGCTTCAAATGAAAACTTTCAATCTTTACATATAAAAGCAAACTCATGAAAAGTCATTTACGCTCAGCACCAGCAACCAATAAAATAAAGCTTGCGCCTGTATCACAGACTGCTGTGAGGGTCAGGGTCAGAGGTATGCCTTAGTTCTAAATCCAGAAGTTCATCCTATCCATTCATCTAACCCTAACGTAGAAACCTTAACCCTAAAGACTTTTTAAAACCAAACTTTTTGTCAAATGTGTTTTCGATGGGGGTCAGTTAGAATGGTTATTTTCTTTATTTCCTGATTGCCAAGCCACCAGTGTGGTGGAGGACCCCACACACCCCCCCACACACACTTTTCACCCTGCTGCCTTCTAGCAAGAGGTACCGAGAGCACCCGGACCCTCACTGCCAGACTGTGAAACCGTTTCTTCCCCCAGGCCGTCAGACTCCTGAGCACTCAGTGACTGGACTGACACACACACACACACTACTTCATACACCTAGCTACTTTTTGCACGACGCTCAGTTTTTTGCACTTTTCTATTGCACTGTTGTGTCTGTATCGTTACGTTCTGCCTGGCGTTGCACTATCTTTGCTTTGTTTTGGGTTTTTTTTTGCAGTTTTTGACACTATGGGGCGATCGTGGCTCAACAATTGGGAGTTTGCCTTGTAATCGGAAGGTTGCCGGTTCGAGCCCCGGCTTGGACAGTCTCGGTCCTTGTGTCCTTGGGCAAGGCACTTCACCTGTTGCCTACTGGTGGTGGTCAGAGTGTCCGGCAGCCTCGCCTCTGTCAGTGCGCCCCAGGGTGGCTGTGGCTACAATGTAACTTGCCATCACCAGTGTGTGAATGGGTGGATGACTGGTGGTGTAAAGCGCTTTGGGGTCCTTAGGGACTAGTAAAGTGCTATACAAATACAGGACATTTACCATTTACTTGCACTATCTGTAGTCCTGTGTTTGTTTGTCATATGTAGCACCATGGTCTTGGAGGAACGTTGTCTCGTTTCACTGTATACTCTACCACTGCACATAGCTGGAATGACAATAAAGCCACTTGACTTGACTTGGGAGAAAACTTTAATAAAAATAAAGCTGAAAACGATTCTGATTTCATTGCTTTAGGGCTGAGGTCATCACATGTTACAACAAGGACCACAACTATGGGACTGAAGACACTCATTAGTATTCGCTTCTATTTGTGGCCACCCTGCTGTAGTTTATACTTGGATCATTTAAATGCTTAGTAGCTGGCATAATGCTATTTAAATGTACATCACAAATAACAGCCGCAAGATTCAGTATAGCACATTTGAAACAAAAGTAGCTATATGACGACTGTTTATATATGTTAATATACAGTTTCTACTTTCCTCTTAATCTTAGTTTGCTGTAAGGTTGAAGAAGCACTTAGCTACAAGTCATTTGCATGGAACCTGGAAAGATGATGCTACAAACTAACACGTAGCATTTGTCGTTGTGTTTTTGCAACATCGTGACAATCAACCAATGACATGTTTCCATGCTGTCCCATATTCACAGTTGTATGGAAATCAGCTAATGATTGGGGGACATTCATTCCATGAACAGAACAAAAGTTAAATGCATGTTATTTACAGCTGAGCTATTAAACTATGTTTGATTTCCTTTGACTGTGTGTAATAGAGTTCTACATCATCAGTGAATAATAAGAGTGATTCAGAATTTCTGTCCAGTTTAAAGTGCTGACACCACGAGAAGTGAAGGCGAGTAGGATTTTTTAGTTTGGGTTCAGTAATTCTTAATAGGCGCAACATACATTGTTTACATCTGAATAGCATTGCAGCAGCTGAATGGAAGAGTGAGTGGACAATGAAGCTATGTCCAAAAATATAAAAGGCAGAACTTTTAACCTCTCTGACCTCACATTATCACAGCCAACATTCCTGTGACACCAAAGCAGGTCTGCGTGAGAAATAAAGCTTAAAGCTCAACCTAAAGTTTCAATGTGCAGCTTCATGTTTTAGATTTTATTTTCTGATTATTGTTATTTCGATTGTTGTTGTTGTTCAAATGTCTTGTTTGATGACCAGAACTGGAAGTGAGCAGCTTCCGGTTCCTTGGCGTACACCTGGCTGAGGATCTTACGTGGTCAGTACACACAAACAAAACAGTGAAGAAGGCGCAGCAGCGCCTCTTCTTTCTCAGGAGACTGAAAAGATTCGGCATGAGCCCCCGCATCCTCAGGACCTTCTATCGCTGTGCCATTGAGAGCATCCTCACTGGATGCATCACCACCTGGTATGGCAACAGCACCGCCTACAACTGCAAAGCTCTCCAGCGAGTAGTGCGGTGCTCTGAACGGATAATTGGAGGTGAGCTTCCCTCCCTCCAAGACATCTACAGGAAGCGGTGCCTGAGGAAAGCGGGGAGGATCATCAAGGACTCCAGTCACCCCAGCCATAAACTGTTCAGACTGCTTCCATCAGGAAGGAGGTTCTGCAGCATCCGGTCCCGTACCTGCAGACTGAGAGACAGCTTCTTCCATCAGGCCATCAGACTGCTGAACACGTCATAGACACCTCAGCTTCACTACTGGAACTTCAACATTATGCACTCCACACTGTATATAAATGCCACTGTTTTGCACATATTCAACTCTGTATATTTTATATATTTTATTATTATTATTATTATTATTATTTTATTTTATTTTTTTACTATTTAATTTGTAAAAATGTGTATACACACACACACACACACACACACACACACACACAAACGTAGGAAAATATTTAGTATACACATCCAGAAATGCATACACTATTATATATTGTACATATATTTATTAGTTTCAGGTTGGCTATTCTTGTATTTTGCTCGTTTGTGTTGTTGTGTTTGCACATCTCTGTTGCTTGTGGGGCTCGCACACAAGAATTTCACTCGCATGTGCTGTGCCAGTGTGCCTGCACATGTGATGTGACAATAAAAAGTGATTTGATTTGATTTGATTTGTTCTTCTATTTGGTCCCAGGAACTTCTCAAAGACCCTGTTGTGGGGTTTATCTGCCTTCCATCCACAGGAGTTGTTGCTTCTGGGTGAAGTATTGGCTATAATGTACATGTTTCCAACTAGTTACAGATGTATAAAATGGGCTGTATTGTGTTTAGCATGTAAATCTCATTTTATCTGATCAAATTAAGTGTCCTTTCTCCTGCTTCGGGGAAAGCCCCATGACGGGGGCTTCCCAGATTGTCTCAGCATCGCATTCACGAGATGCTTTATTGTAATTCAAACCAGAGCACAGAACAAACTGCACAACATGTAAGTCAAAGTGAATGTTTTTGAAATGTTTTCTTTATGTTTAAGACAAACAACTTGATTTGGTTTCTGATAGATGTGACAAAAGGATGTGATGAGTTTACACAGCTGACACATGCATTTTCTTCTTAGGACTTCAAAGCTGAAATTTTTAAGAGTTTACAGGTGCAGTGGTGTTTGTGCTTACAGTTTTTTACAGACGCTAGGACACATTTCTCAATACTTAGGTCACTTTTGCAAAACTCTTCACACAATCCTCCTAACTGACCGTCAGCTTGGCAAAGCAGTTCATTTCACATTCAAAATGCACTACAACTACCAAAACACTTCATTCAGGTCTCAAATAAACTCATTCTTCCAGAACACTAGCAAAGGTTGACAGCCAACAAACACACTTTGTCACCCACAAAACAATGACCTAAAAACACTAACAACATGTAGCATTACACAGTGTTTTCTTGTGTAAAACAAGGACACATCTCTGTTTATAATTTCAATATATGTTACTGGAATGAATCAGACATCATGCAGAATTCGTTAATATTTGTTTATGTATTTTTATTTTTTTGCACTAAGTAATCCCAAAATACAAGAATTTGTATACACACCATCCACTGATACACATACAATAGTAATGCTAATCTACTCGGTCTTCTCCATTTGGCCACAGGTTCTCATCCACATCACATCTTATGTCATCTAGGGCAACACACCTAGGAAAGAATCTTCTGGCTGCCAGAATTGAAGGAGTTGAAAAATTGAAGGAGTAACAGCTGTGTAGATGTTCATCTACAATGAGAATCAGCTGTGGCTGGTTAAACTGCATTTTTAGATTTAAAATATGTTTCAATAAAATATTGCTGTTGGATTTTGCTGTCTTTTTACAGTTTTTTCTGATTGCTTAAGCACATTTTTTGTAACTATTTGCTAATTTTGCAAAACTCTTCACACAAATAAGAAAACCTGTCACCCAATAATCAAAACATTGTAGTTCTCTTGCAAAAGCAAACACAGCTAGATTAACTCTTCACACCTTCGTAAAAATGGTGTTTCCGTATCAAACAGTACACACAAGCTATCATCTACTAAGCACACAATGCGCCAACTGCACACTGATGGTATGAATACAAAACACTTCTGGCTTTTGCTTTCTCTGTGCACAAGGTAGGCTATGTCAGTTTGAGCTCATACTTCTGTCATAGATCCATAAGCATAGAGGGATCCAAACTTCAAGTACTGGTGTTTATTCAAACACATCAAAACAAACACAAGTGTTTATTTCCAAGTATAGGATTATTTGCAATCGCCATAATGACTATATGGGTTACTTGGTCTGCAGTGAACATGCTTCCTCTGCCCCAGCATCTGGTCATCTAGCAATTCTGTAAAGTAACAATTTCAGTATTTTTACATCAATGGTATTGGTGTGTTTCTCATTGGCATATGGCAGTGCTACAAATCTTTGTGCGAAGTGACTGTACTCACCGATTCTCATTTCAAGATGTCCTTATGGTACTTGCTACAGTGTAGCGGCTCGAGTTAGGCTGGACCCGTTGGCCAGCTTCCCTCAGGGTCATTCCACGGTTGATGACATGGTCCACTATTGTAGCTCTGATGTCATCAGCAATTCTATTTCTTACTCTTCCTACCCTTCCTCTCCCCCCTCCTCATCTTCCTCTCCCTCCTCCTCATCTTCCTCTTGCTCCTCCTTGTCCTTGTCGTCCTCTTCATCCTACTTCTTCACCTCCACGTCCTCTTCCTCGGCCTCCTCTACTTCTCACACTTTCTGCTCCCTCCATTGTACTCCGCACACACAGCTTACCTGTATTATAGTGCTTAGGCTGATTGCAAAGTGAACTAATTATCTAAAGAAGTTTTCACATGTGAAAGTGTGCCAGACAGTTGGCAAATTAGTGTTAATGATAGCCATACATGTGTATACTTTTGCTAGGAGTGTGTTGGAAATTTGGTAATTGAGTGTTGTGCAGTGAATTGTGCCTACAGTTTTGCAAAGTGTGTGTTACGAAATTGCAAACTGAGTGCAAAGCAGTTTTTGTGCTTTTAGTTTTGCAAACTCAGTGAGTGGTTTTGCTATAACTCTGAATAGTTTTAGAGATAGTGCTACAGGAATCACAGTTAGGGTTTAAGCATTCAGAAAAAACTGTAAGTTTTGCATTGTGTTATTGTTTTGGCCATAAGTTTAACAGTTTTGAAAACAGTATGTAAGCACATGCAAAATGTCCTGTATGTACAAAGGTTATTGGCAGTTGTTGTGTCTGAGTGAGAAGATGATTCATGAAATTTGAGAGATGTAGTCATTGAATGCATTTTGTGCCAAAATAATGATAACTGATCCTCAGTTTAGCCCACATAGACTTCTGTTGTGCTCACTGTGTGAGGAGTTTTGCAAACGTGACCTAAGTATTGAGACATGTGTCCTAGCGTCCGTAAGAAACTGTAAAGGTGATTAAAGATCCTACTAAACCACTATAAGACACTCTCTCCTATCTGATCCAGACTGAAATGTAGGAATGAAAGAGCTTCAGCCACAAGAATTAAAGGCAGGAGGAACATGCACACACTTAGACACACACAAACAAACATGCACACACATCCCCTGTTAAAATAACATTGCAGCAGCTGCTAAGGAGACTGGTCTCATTTAGCAAATAACAGCACCTCTTAGACTCAAACCAACACCGTGTGTGTGTGTGTGTGTGTGTGTGTGTGTGTGTGTTTCTTCACACTGCAACAGAAGACTGGGGCTGTCTGGAGCAAACAAGGTCCAGTCTGTCTCACACGCCTTCCTTAGCTGCCAGCCACCAGTTGTGGCAGTTGACAGTTTGGCATTGGAGGTGTGTGTGTGTGTGTGTGTGTGTGTGTGTGTGTGTGTGTGTCATGGACCCAGGCATTTGTCCTGAAAGACATTTGTGTTGAACATTTGAGTGTCTGCACATCATCCTGATGTTCATGCATTTGTAAATGTACTTTAAGCTGCAGCACCTTTCAGTCTGGGTTGTTTTGTCCTTTAAAGAGACATTTGTCAGAGCTTCAAGGAGCTACCATTTGTATGACCACAGTTTACACAATAGCACAAGGGATGAAATGTCACCACTTCCTCCTGTGTGACAGAATTAACACCAAAATATCAGAGAATATTAGAGGGCAGACACAGTATCTGGCCCCGCCTACTGCCCGTCCCACTATAAGAGCCGAAATCAGATAAACTAACATGTATGTCATCCCATGTATATCTGCTAGCTGTCATGCTAGTTAGCAATATAACTACTTTTTCCACATGCTGGTTAGGCTTGCAGCTGCCTGAACTCTGGCTGAGACAGTTCTAGCTGAACCTTCAGCCAGCTGCAAAGAAGTGAGCTGAAGTCAAAACCAATGCATGGTGTGTTGTTGTAGCTTTCTTTCCTGCTTCTCTCATTACTGGTGAACTCTGCTGTGTGCATCATATTTATTTGATATTGATCCAGGTAAAAGCTTGTGGGGATAGGTTAATTGGATAATTCAAATTGCCACTAGGTGTGAATGTGCGAGTGAATCTGAGTATGAATGGTTGTCTGTCCCTATGTGTTGGCCCTGCGACAGACTGGCGACCTGTCCAGGGTGTACCCCGCCTCTCGCCCTATGACAGCTGGGATAGGCTCCAGCGCCCCCCGCGACCCTGAAAAGGATAAGCGGTAGCGAATGGATGGATGGATGATCCAGGTAAAAGTCTTATTGAGGTTAAAATCACCTTTTTAAAAAGAGAGGGCAGTAGAAATGACAAGGATAAGTATGAAAAAAAAAAAAATTTCCCCCAGGGATCAATAAAGTATTCTGATTCTGATTCTGATGAGAACACATGTGGTCTACAGTCTCTCCAATTAGCAACATTCAGTTGCAGATTTTGTATTATTTAGACCTTTTTGTTTTACACAAATATTGCTATAAATTGATATAAAAATGCCACAGTCACATAATGCTTCTTGTACAATAACAATGTCAAGACCAAACTGTTTTTAATGCTTTACTTTACAATCAAAAACAGGCAACACTGCTAATCTAGATGAAGCACACTGTGGTCACGTTTGAGCCGCTCAGGGAGGACCAAGCGGCCTCTGAGGCTGAAGAATGAAACCAAGAAGTGTCACGAACTTGCAGTTCCTCTAACAGCCACTTGAGGCTGGCTCTAACAAAGACAACTATGTTTGTGTTGTTCGTGCCTTTTGAAGCATTTCAAATGAAATCATCTGACACATAAAAAGTTCCTATCTGCGCCAATCTTACAGTACGTACTTTCAAGAACCACCTTGAAAACCTCAAACTCCATCAGTTTTATCCTGGAGTTACATTAGGCTCTGTACTTTTTTATCAGGTTACCCTGAGGATAATATTACTGGCTAGTGCCCGTTTGTGCCTTTTATTTTTGGTATTGTTATGATGCAGCTGATGGAGCACTTTTAATTACTTTAAAAATACATTGCATCATCCTCACAGAACTAAACTTAAAGTAAAAAGGCATTATGTAGACCACAGCAGAAAGATAATGAATCGTATCAGTGCATCTCAAACATGGAAGATTACTGAATGTTTTAGAGACCATGTATAAATTCTGAATGTTTGTATTTAAAGTTTTATAAGATGACTTTTTAAAATAATAGCTTTGCTAAATAAATTGCAAATAATTCAGAGCAGTAGAGATTTAAATGTGTTTTGAACAGGTCTTTGTCCAAAATGCTGACAACCTTTAAACCATGTGCTGAACACTGAGAGTCAGCATCAGTGTCGACATTAATCTTTTTATTATTGTCACAGGATAAATAGGATTCTGCAGATTCCCTGTCCGCATGTTTTTTAAAGCGATTTCAAAGCAATGCGATAAAATAATGTATGGATTATGTTCCCAGGGAGTCAATGAAAAGAAGTCTTTATTACCCAGCTGCCCCGAGGGCTTGCTGGTCACTCTGTTGTTGCATCATAGTGGGCAGCTGGCACCAAATGGGTCATCTGTGTGTGTGTGTGTGTGTGTGTGTGTGTGTGTGTGTGTGTGTGTGAGGGAGAGAGAGATGTTGCCAGATTCCAGGAAACAGGAAACTGACTGGCGGGAAAATTACAACAGCAGGGGGTCCACTCTTTTGTCACAGTATAATCCAGTGGACGCTCTTAACCCCCCCCCCCCCCCCCCCCCCTCCCCCACTCACTCTTTCTTTCTTTGGACATGACATTCTTCCAGGAAGCAGGACCAGCTGCTGCTTCACTCCTCAAGACTGAGCTGAAGAGGGGAAGTCGGGGATTCCTTGTTGGGGGAGAAAAGGAGAGTGAGATGAAAGCGGTGCTGTGATGCATTGGCTGTGTGTTTGTGTGTATGTGTGTGTGCAAGCATAGTGGGGATCAAGTGCAGTTAGTCAATTCAAAGGATTTAAGGAGCCATGTGGTCCAGTGGAGGATCAGAAGGAGGGAAAACGGCTGTGGCTGTGGACCTGATGACAATGACAGCCTGCAGAAAGAGAACATGAAGAGCCTTCAAGAGGAGAAACAGTGAACTGTACTCGATCAAAGAACCTATCAAACTGAGTTCTTGAAGTTATTTACATCAGTCACAATTGAACTGAACGATGACTCGGTTTTACTTCCTTCTAAAACACAAAAAATCCTACAGCCCTTAGCAGCAGTAAGATGAATTAATCATTTTCTGTATGACATTATCAGACTCTCACATCATTGTGGAATTTTTTGTCTCTAGTTCATTGAGGTTTGTGGGAATTCATTTATGCACAGCTACAGCATTTTGAATAGGCCACTAAACCACCTTGATTTTTATTTGCTTTTTGCTGCTGTGCTCGTCCTGTTTCCTGACCCATTTTCAGTCAAGCTCTTGATAACTGGACACATGTCTTGATGCATTCTCAATCATCCAGGTAAGTATGTGGCCAAAGGTTGATTCTGTTAATCTGGACGTAGCGTTTTCAGAGAGAGAAACATTCGCCATTCATCCAAGTGACTTCTTCAGTGTCAGCTGACTGCAGGCATTCAACCTTAAAACAGTACATTTACACAAAGACTTAAACCAGTCCACTGAATGAACAATGGGCTGTGAGGTCAGTTCCTTGATCATGTAGTCTGTTGCCCAATCCTTATACATCAGGAAAACCAAACAACCTCTGGCAAAGCAGATGGCACAACACAGAAGAGCTACCTCGTCAGGCCAAGACTCTGCAGTCTATTCACACAGGCCAGTGGACACTCTTTCAGTGATGAGGATGTACACATCCTGGACACCCTGGACATCCTGGACACACCCGCGCTTCACTCGGACTTTCTGACCACGTCATGATCCACCTGATCCCCGCGTACAGACAGAGGCTGAAGCTCTCCAAACCTGTCGTGAGGACTAAAAAACTGTGGAGCAACGAGGCTGTGGAGGAGCTTCGCACGTGTTTGGAGACCACAGACTGGGACACATTGAAGGCTGCTTCTAACAGCTTGGACGAGTTTACGGACACTGTCACCTCCTATATCCACTTCTGTGAGGACAGCATTGTGCCATCACGCACCAGGGTGAGTTATAACAATGACAAACCCTGGTTTACTCCTAAACTCAAAAAGCTGTGGCTGGAAAAGAGAAAGGCGTTCAGAAGCAGAGACAGGGACTGCTACAGAGAGGCCAAGTACAGGTTCACTAAAGAAGTGGACGTTGCTAAACATCAGCACTCTGAGAAGATGCAGCAGCAGATCTCAGAGAATGACTCGGCCTCTGTGTGGAAAGGTTTTAGGAATATCACCAACTACAAGCCTAAAACCCCCCACTCCACTGATGACTTGCTCTTGGCCAACACCCTCAACGACTTTTACTGCCGTTTTGACGAGCCATCAGGCAGCCTTCACACCTCCAACGGCCCCAACAATAGAGACACTTTGGACACTAATTCCCCCACCTCTCCCCCCTCCATAGAGCCATCACCACCTTCAAACCGTTCACCTACAACACCCCCCTCCTCACCCCACACAAAAGAAGATTTCACACCACCTCCTCCCACCACAACTCTTCATATTCATGAAGCAGATGTGAGGAAACAGTTTAAGAACCTGAATGCTCGGAAAGCTCCCGGCCCAGACGGTGTGTCTCCTGCCACCCTCAGACACTGTGCAAACGAGCTGGCCCCAGTGTTTTCTGGCATCTTCAACTCCTCACTGCAGGCATGTCATGTGCCTGCCTGCTTCAAGTCCTCCACCATAATCCCTGTCCCCAAGAAACCTAGGATCACTGGACTAAATGACTACAGACCCGTGGCTCTGACATCTGTGGTCATGAAGTCTTTTGAGCGCCTAGTTCTCTCCCATCTCAGGACCCTCACGGCCCCCCTCCTGGACCCCCTGCAGTTTGCATATAGAGCCAACAGGTCTGTAGACGACGCCATCAACATGGCCCTACACTTCATCCTGCAGCATCTGGACTCCCCAGGAACCTACGCCAGGATCCTGTTTGTGGACTTCAGCTCTGCCTTCAACACCATCCTTCCAGACCATCTCCGAGGCAAGCTTTCCCAGATGAATGTGCCTGATCCCATCTGCCGGTGGATCACTGACTTCCTGACGGACAGGAAGCAGCATGTGAGGCTGGGAAAGAATGTCTCGGACTCCCGGACCATCAGCACCGGCTCCCCTCAGGGCTGTGTTCTTTCTCCTCTGCTCTTCTCCCTGTACACCAACTGCTGCACCTCCACCCACCAGTCTGTCAAGCTAATCAAGTTTGCAGATGACACCACCGTTATTGGACTCATCTCTGACGGGGATGAGTCTGCCTACAGGAGGGAGGTTGAACGTCTGGTGTCCTGGTGCAGCCACAACAACCTGGTGCTGAATGCCCAGAAGACAGTGGAGATTATTGTGGACTTCAGGAAGCACACAGCCCCACTCCCCCCCATCATCCTGACTGACACCCCCATCACCTCTGTGGACTCATTCCGCTTCCTGGGTACCACCATCACCCAGGACCTGAAGTGGGAGCCCACCATCACCTCCGTCATTAAGAAAGCCCAGCAGAGGATGTACTTCCTGAGGCAGCTGAAGAAATTCAACCTGCCAACATGGACGATGATGCAATTCTACACCGCAATCATCGAGTCCATCCTCACCTCCTCCATCACCGTGTGGTACGCTGGAGCCACTATCAGGGACAAACAGAGACTGCAGCGTGTTGTGCGCTCTGCTGAGAAGGTGATTGGCTGCAGACTCCCATCTTTGCAGGACCTGTACACCTCCAGGACACTGGGGCGTGCAGCTCGGATCTCAGCTGACCCTTCTCACCCTGGACACAGTCTGTTTGACCTGCTCCCCTCAGGCAGGAGGCTCCGGTCCATTCGCACCAGAACCTCTCGCCATAAGAACAGTTTCTTCCCCTCTGCTGTTGGACACATGAACAATAACCATATGACTGTTCCCGCCACTAACACATGACCCTACGCTGTGTTCACTGCATCATTTCATGTTTGGCACTGATCACCACCTGCACTCATGTATATATCTTTCAACGTAGCACTCTTAATTCTTATTCTCATGTATATATCTCATGTATATCTCATGCACATATCTTTCTACGTAGCACTTTTAATTCTTATCCCTACTTTTATTTTTTTTCATGTCTATTTAAGTGCTATTTATGACAGCATGTTTGCACTGAAGCACCGCAGCAATTTCCTAATGTTGTAAACCTGCTCAACATTTGGCAATAAACCCCATTCTGATTCTGATTCTGATTCTGATTCTGACAGGGAGGAACGCTGGTTTGAGGGCGGAGTCAAGGAGGCCATTTACGTGAAAAGGGAAAGACCATCTCTGAATCGAGGAGGGGGCCTAAGGGTACATCTGTCACCATCTTACAATGCTGTGATTGCAGCCATTCCCCAACTGACCTCACAGCCCATTGTTTATTCAGTGGGCTGGTTTCAGTTATTGTACAGATGTCCTGTTTATAAGGTTGGAAAGCTGTAGTCAGCTGAGACTCAAGAAGTCACCTGGATGATGATGAAACGTTTCTCCCACTGAAAACGCTACGTCCAGATGATGCCAGCTTCTGCAAAACAAGCCCAGTTTGTCACGTTTGAACAGTGTTTGTGCTGATATGTTTTCACCAAATGTGGCGCACTATATTATTGTCAAACATCTCTACTTTGTCTCTCTGTTCAGAGGAGATTGTTCAAGAAATCTTGTGGTTTATTTATACATAGCTTTTGCGAACACATCTCATGCTGCTATGATTTTCTTTAAAAGGCTTTTTGAATTTGTTAACGGGATGCTCCGCACTCTAAAAATTGAATAGCTAGATTAGCCTTTTTAGGGCTACAGAAAGTTTTTGGGGAAAGTCAACAGAAAACTGGGTCAAGACTTCATTTTCATACTTTAAGAATAAAGATACATTTTTTAAAAAGCAAATTTTAACAAAATAATAGCGTACAGCTGATTATTTCAACAACTGAAACAATTTCAATTATTTCAACTAGCATGTGACCTCATTTGTCTGCATCAGATTCGTTTACCTACAACCAAGGGTAGTTTGAATTTGATTTGGTCAGTAAGAGACTAAAAGCAGACAAGAGCTGGAAACACAGTCCTGGTTTACAGAGCGTCCACCTTTGCAGGTATGGGTAAGAAATGAAACAGAATGTGCATTCATAGATTCACAGGTACAGGTACCTGAAATGAAACAAAGACTGGGTTGGGATTCCCAACCTTGAAATGAATTGAATCTAAAGATGAATCTTCAGTTTTAATCAGTAGATTTAATGAAAATAAATGACCCTTTCAGTATCCCTTTGTCGTTTTTGTCTCTTAGTCCTTTTAAAATATAAACTTGTGCACCGGTTAGAGGTGAGTGACCACTATTATTTTAAATCCCAGAAGCAGTATTTACAGGACGGCAACCATCAATCTCCCTTTTACAGCCATTTTCCAAAGGCTGGGAGCACAATTAGAAGAGAGGAAACTTGCTGTGTAGATGGAACAAGGCCAAGACAAAGTGAAATATCCTCCTTTAGCAGCTTGTCCTAACACAGTTGTTGGTGTGACCTCACAAGAGTCAGGTCCCTGTATAGTGATTTATCCACCTCTGTATAAAAGCCACCAACATCCTTGGGTCACCATTTGTTTCTCAGCATCAACGACACGTTCATTTCTCAACTGTAGTCACCATTAATCTCAACAACTTTTCACTTTAATCGGCCGTTTAAAACTGTTTCACTCCTATCAGGGCTGGAAATATTTCCTGGCACCTTCGAAAAGGTCCCATAAATCACCAGCTTAAAAGCAGATAGAGTTGCTGTGTGCTTTATTATTGCTGACAGAGTCGTGTTTGTGTCGAGTTTATTCCCTGGGTACAAAAAGAACTCAATGGCTCCACCACAGAACGAATGATAAGGATATTATTAATACTAATTTTTCCACAGTTTCAGTTTTGAAAATGTCTCTTTAGTGCAGTCAGCTACTTTGTTATCTGTTGGTTCATGTGCAATTAAATAAAAAATGTTTTCTTTTTCAATTAATGAATTAATAGTTGTTTTTTAACATCTTGAGTACCTTTGAGCACTAATCCAAAATATTAAATCTACAGAAAATATTACTCCAAAAACAGACGATTCCCAAGTTCTCAAGTTTCAGCCAAAAAACAAAAACATTCATGGATAATTTTTGTCTTCATAACAAAGTCCAAAATCTGTGTCTGTTCTCCAGTTCATCTGATGTGTTGTTTCCATCAGCCTTGAAGCTAAGTGTATGTGCTACTTTTCCTTTGCTTCTCAATGCTTGATTTCTCATTTTTGCATAAAAAATAATGTTCTGAAAAAAGACAAAGGTGTCTAATCTCCTCCATCATATATGCACAACAAATGAATGAAATCCTGTACACCTTTTTATATCTATTACTATTGATACTGTAACAATTTAAGTTCATGTCCAAAAATGGTACTTTCATTAATAAAAGGATAAAGAGAAACTATGCTCATATTGGATCACATTAGACACGCCCATCAACATGTCGATGAGTTTATAAAGTAGTAATTACTACTCATAGGTGTGACCACACCCACCTTTAATGCTCTTTTTTTTACCCTGCTTTTTATTTTAAATGCAAATATGAGTTCAAGACTGATCTATGAACATTTTTGACACTATCATGTTCAAATCTGTTCTTATCGTTGTCAAAGCATTACGTGTTACTTTGAGCTCGGTCGCTATGACACAAAAACACACACAGAGCGCACAAAATCTACGCTATCATGACCAGTGTTTGTACTTGTGCCAAAGGCCACAGGAGGAAAATCTTTTGCCACACAAAGTAGAAAACACTCGGTCCTCTGCAGTCACCAGTTTTGTCATACAGTTTGAAAAGGTTGTGAAAATGATCCGCGGTTAGCACTAACTATGAAACCTAATGATGTGTTAACGACAAACAACACAACAACTATATCCTTGTAAACAAGTCACATGATGACTATTCAGATCCACCCTGAAATGGAAATGACCTAAACGAGCCTACGTCCATGACAATGGAGGGCAGTGAGAGGGAGGATGGCAGGATGAATATCAAAACCATTAATTGTTTTTTTATTTTATTTAGGTAGTTAAAATCCCAGCAACTTTATGTGGAACACTGCTGCTCCAAAGAGGATGTGCTCTAAGCGTTTAAGAGTAGATTCAAAGAAGTCTGACAATAGTGTCTCGTTTACCACCTGATAACCCCCAGGATGCTCACAGGTAGTCTGAATAATCTTTGTTCTTTTAGCACACAACTGACTCTGAATGCACAGGAAGATTTTAAGAATTGCAACTAAAAAAATTACACCTTTGTTTAGCAACCCATAAAGAACCCTGATGTGTAACTTGACCCCTTGTTGTCGTACACCAGGGTTATTTGTCTGCATCCACAAGTGCCCAATGGTCCGCTGCGGTCAGAAGGCATTTGTGAGTCTAATTTAGTAAACGTGGTTATTCAATTTAAACAGCATGAGTTTCTGTAAGAAACGACGTCCCTCTACCCAACAGAGCTGCATGAAAAAATACAAAAACTCCCAGACTGATTTTATGTAAAAACTCATTCCAATCTTGAAAATAAAATAACGAGTACGCTAAAAATGATGCTTATGTTAGAATGTATTCTTTGTTAGATTCATTCATATGGACTAATTCACCAAGAGTGTTGGAGTCTAAGTCATGACATTAACCCCCTGAGCTCAAAGTACTCATAGATGTTGAGCAGGAACCCCCAACACTATCAAAATATTTGATTTCCAAATTTGTATTTATTTTTTCATCCAAAGTCTCAAGGGTGCAAAATAAAATAGACATCTAAAGAGGTCAAAAATTTAAAACACACGATTAGGATTACTTATGGCTGAAGGTGGAGAGACCTTGGTCATCTAAAAGTACATAAACCTGTGTTATCATCAAATAGCCAACTTTCACTATTGCCGGGACCAGCTTCAGTGATCAGTTGTTCAACCATTTGCAGTTCACTGCAGTACAGCCACGTGAGGCTTCTGGTGAGCTCTTGTCCTGGCTTAAGCCTCAGAGGACAGTTTGATCAGATCCTGTGTGCCGGTATTGTCCATAAAGCTTCACTGAGATGAATATGGGAACATATGGAGAAGCCTCGGGACAATGGGGCTCTTGTCCCGCTGGCTTCGACAAAGAGGCCAAGACAGGCTCAGACAGGGGGCTGAAAACCATGCTGGGTCTGTGTGTGCAAGAGAGAGAGAGGCAGCGTCACTGTGTGTGTGAATGTGACAAAGCAAAAACTAATCTACATTGCGTGCGTGTTCACTCGGAGTTATTCTAGCACTGCGTACAGCTTGTATTTTCAGAGCACACACCAGCGGGCTGTCAAAGTATCAGCAGTGTTGACTGACACATGTCACGTCCCATGTTTGTGTTGGCTGTCAGCATAATGAAAACATACGACCTAACCACCAACCTCTGTTTTACTGTTTTTGCCAGCCTCTGTAAACCTGCCCCTCCCTCATCTCCACCCAAACTACTGCTAACTGACTCGGCCAGCAGAGCGTAACCCACCACCATGACTGTGGGAACATACCCCTGATAGTAGTTCCTAACACATGTATAAGTCCACTCAAAGCTCTATATCAGTTCATAAGGTAATTTTTTAGATGCATTTTCTGCATCTTTGGGGCAGGGATAGCTCAGTAGGTAGAGTGGTGGCCCCATGATCGGAAGGTCGGGGGTTCGACTCCACTGAACGGCTACCCTGAGGTACCCCTGAGCAAGGTACTGTCCCTACACACTGCTTCCCGGGCGCTGCATTGGTGGCTGCCCACTGGGTGAATGGGTTAAATGCAGAGGAACTATTTCCCTATGGGGACGTACACTTTACACTCATCTGTAACTAATTATCCTCCCAACACACCAAATGAAAATCCCACTGCTGCTGGCCCATTCTGAATCAAATTACACGTCATTTGAAAGCACAAAGATTCGCAATTACAATGTAAACCATTTTAGGATCATAATTTCACAGCAGAAAAAAATAAATAAGTGCTGCAGCATTTTGTGGGCAGAGTGAATACACTGCAGAAAGAGCAGAAAAGCTCTTTTCTGTTATCTACAGAGGAAGATATCATGCGCTGCACACTAACACTTTGACTTTGGTCAAATGCTCACTTTGAATATTGCATCTATAATGGGTCTTTTTATGTTAAAATAAAAAAATAAAATAAATAATTTTAATAAAAAGATTAAAAGTAGTTTTTTTGTTTTTACAAGCGTTCCATTAATTCATGCATTATGGTATTTAAACAGAACAACAGCTAAATATATGAATAAATGAGTGAATATAAACTGGTGCACTCTGTCTCAGTAATGCGGTTCGCCCTGCATGCTGGATGGTGGTGTAGTTTGGAAATCCCCTCCTCACACACCTTTTTTGGATTCAGGAAGTCTGCGACAACCATTAGCTCTAACCAAAACGGATAATGCAGCTTTCACACCCACTTCACACCGGTTGTGCAGAGCTGAGAGTTCTCCACTTTGTAGCATTTTATGCACACAACCCAACACAACATTATCAGTTGTGCGTTCTTTTCTAACAGTAATTCGACTTAACGTTTTCCACAGAACTACCTCTGCCCTGGTTTAACACCGACAGCCGGCTTTAAGATGAATCCACTCTGTGGGTACAATTATTTGCAATGAAGATATTCACCTCTGCACTCGTGTTGTGGGTGTTTAACCACCATTTTGTAACAGCAAAAATACACAAGGAAACAGCCACTAAAGCAGACACACATACACACACCCACACACATACACACACCCACAGACAGTTACACTGGTTATGTAAGAATAGATTCAGTTGCTGTGTCACTCAGAAGGCCCGACCACAGCAACGGAGGGAGAGAGAGGAAAATAAGGAGAGGCAACAGATTCATGTACTGATCTGAAAAAATGGGGGCGAGGGGGGTGTAAGGGGGGAAAGGCATAACGAAAGTCTTACCTAACCTGATGACCACAGGGAGGAAACCACACTGAATTACAGTTTTACTCCTGAACACACACGCACACACACACACACACACACGCTTGCTACAGTAACGTACTGTATCGGCGAGGTGTTGTGATAAGACGTGTTTTCTTTACAGTTTGTGTTTGTAACTGTCACTCAGATCTAAAAGCCACAAACAACAACAAAGCTTAAGAAAATGCACTTTTTTTCATTTATGTTCTAAACTTTCTTTTGTCTGTTTTCATTTCACATTTATTTCCATTAATTTCACAATCAGGATTTTACCTGTTTCTGTTCGGTCATAGCATTAGTCTAGTTGATTTTTTGATTACTTGTTAACTAATTTTTTTAATGACCTTGAACTATCCTTTCTAAATCTCACCTTTAACTTATCAATGGAAAGAGCTGTAATCAGTTTCAAATTCGTTCCATGTCAGACACAAACAGTTACATTGTTCATTTCAGTTTATAGATTTTCATACATTTTCATTTGATTTTGGCTACCTGGGATTATTTTGAGTTTTTGTTTTTTGTTTGTTTTGAAACACAGAGTATGTTTAAGTAACAAGTTTCCTCAGGAAACTGTCTACTGCAGACATCTTCACAGTTCTGGGTACTTATCACTGCTGATGGTAACAGCACGGTCCTCGCTGTGTTGTCTGTGTTGAACATGAACAGTGACATCACCACATCTCCGCCCCATTTACCCCAGCGCTAAGAGTGCAAGTGCTTACTGCAGTATTCTCCTGAACCTGGTGTCGCCACTCAGACATCAGTGCTTTTACAGGAGGAGAAAAAGTTACAAATGGAGGCAAAAAATATCAAGTCTTTTTTGTTGCATCTCAGTTGTGACATTGTTGGTCCTTCAGCTTAGCTCCTCCCACACATAAGAAGTGACTGTAGTGGACAGTTTGTTTTGTGTAATGATTTCCATCTGTGCTTCTCATTATTTCTTGGGGTTTCTTCCCTTTTGTGGTGAACTCACTGTCCTGTTCAAGTCAAGTTTTTAATCAGTCAGCATTTTACCTGCCATGTTGCCAACACCCTCAGGTCATACACTGCTGGCTTTCTTTTGAGAAATGCTTGTAGTTATGTATGCGTATGTTACCCACAACCTCTCAATCCGCAGACCCACACAAACTGACCATAATTTCCACTTCTGAGCAATAAAGACTATAAATGCATTGGTCCTTATATTCTGAAAATCCAATCAAGGATGTATCCTAGGATTTCAAAGCACAGTCTTTACCTGACTCACATGTATGGCCAAGCAAATGGAAGTTTCTTACTTTAATGCACTTTGGTAATTGTAGTTCTTTTTTCTTAAGCCATTTTTATATGTGAGCTTTGGTGTTCCAGTAAAATCAAGTGGGGATACTTTTCACAGTTGTCTTTAAACAGAAGTGGAAAACAGAGGAAATAATCTGGTTCAGATGCATTTGCATAACTGAAAATATTCTTTGTGATTGAGGCGACAGAGCTGCCTGGAAAGACTCTACAGGAGGCAACACGTGTGATGATTACTAGTTAGCGATTACTGCATATAGAAAAAAGGTTCCAAACAGGCTAACGTGAGCTCCAGAGGACATTTGCATTTTCATGCAGCAAATAGCACAATCGTCAAACTCACCATTCAGGTATTTCACTCAGTCTTTAAGCTATTTTTATGGCCTGAACACTGACCTGCCTTTTCATCTGTGCCTCAGTCATCTACAGCCCTTTTCAAGCTGTAAACATGAATAGGCCTGTAGATGAATAATTCCCCCAAACAATTGTTTAAAAATCTGCACCATTATCACCCATTTGAAATTCTGTCACACCCTTCCTGCGTGGCTTTCAAACCCTTTGCACTCTACAACCACGCAGGCCGACAACGACACTAACGCTGCCTGAAATGTGCCTGCAGTGTCCACAGTGCTACAGTGCAGCAGCACAGCAACAGTATCTGTGAAGATGAAAACTCACCACTGACCCAGATGTAAGGACGACTTCTTATCTCTCATAAATGTGAGGCCACAGACGTAACAGTAACTGACAGAGTACATTTTGGCAGTTGAAACTGATGAAAAGCTCAGTGATGGTGGCAACATTTGGTCCAATCAATTTCTTTTGTTTTATTTTGTTCTTTCTTTTTTTTTTCTGGAAAAACCTGAAATGACTGAGCAGTAACACCTCTGGGATATCTTTGAACAACTTAAACTACTCACAAAACTGGGTGTGGTTCACAAGGGACTGGCTGTTTTGTTTTTCTGACATCTTCAAACTCAGTTTACACCTGTGGGTATTTTGGATTCAACATAAATGAAATTTAGACTCAGAGACAGACGAAAGGGACATATGGGAGACATCCAGACCCCACACACAAAGGCCATGAAACGGAAGCTAATGTGAGATCGCTCAACTCAGTTTTACCTGAATGTTCTTCTTAAGTATAAAGGGAATATAGCATACTTCAAGCATACCAGTCAAGAAAGGTGCTTTACGAGATCAAATCTAAACCAGAAAGGAAAATTAAAAAAATAAAATAAAATAAAATAAAATAATGAAAATTACTAAGAGGTCTTATAGGCTTAAATCAGACTCGTAAAAAAATCCCAGGCCATTATTAATGTTTTATTGTGACAGAACATTTATTCATGGACAACCTACTAATGTACTTTATACTTTTTCATATTTTCCCCTTATGACAATAAGTTGTTTATCATTAACTCCTCAGCTGTATTGATCCTAAATAAAGTGAGAGCCTGCCCCCCCCCTCCCCCCCCCCCCCCCCAAAAAAAAAAAAATACTCTTTTAAGGATTTGGTAATGAATGGGTACAAAAGTAGCTTCATTCAGCTCCCTCCTCCTCTCGCCGAGCCCTCCCTGCCCATTACAATTCAGGACCCCCTCCCCCCAAACACACACACACATTAACGCACATTAACACACACACACCCCTCCCTGCCCGCCCCCTGAAGCACACAGGCAGGAGGTGGGTGGGTTTCCCCAACTATTTAAGGAGATTCCAACAGATGGTTGAGTGACTTTCCTCCTGGGGACACTTTGCTCTTTTCCCAAACTTCTTGTCTCCTTCACAACAGACTGGGCTACTTTTGTTTTTCCTTTTCCTTCCCCCAAAATATTTTTTTTAATTTTACTCCTGAGCTTTTTCAGAATTTTTTTTTCCCTTCTCTTTGGACCCCAAAAACTTCTGTGCTTAATATCCTTGTGAGATCAGACAACAGCTCATTGACTCGGTGAGGACGGTGGAGCTAACCATGCCCTCCGACTTTCTAACACCTTTCCTGGAACTAGATGAGGAGTTCTGCAAGGTGAGAGAGACCGATCAAAAACCTTTATATATGTGTACCAGCATGCCTGAAACACGATCAGCTTGTGCCTATACGAGCTGAATTAGGAGTAAATTATTAAGCTCATTTATTTGTGTTAAAAACATAAAGTGATGAAATGCTACAAATTTATTGTCTAATTTAAAGCATGAGTGTGGTTTAAACTTTAATATTTTGTAGAAAATTCAGATTCAGATGGTGTTAAAAGCTGTTCAATCTTTAGTTGTGTTATGTTGTAACTTTACAGTGTCACGTGTTAACTTTTTCAGATTTTGGGGGCTTCATTTAATATTTTTTTTTGCAATTTTTAAATGTTATTTAATGAAACAGTGACAGGAAAACAGGCTGTTTGCTGTTTCTTTTAAATTATGTGTTATTTTTAAATTGGTTTTTTTTTTGTGCAACTTTAGAGATGTTTGAGCAAATCCAATTTATAAGACCTCTGGCTTTAGCTGCAACTCTAAAATCTCCTTTCAGCTCGCCTTGGCCCTGCAAGCCCCGCTCCAGAGCTCCAGGAATGCACGGCACTCATCTATTCTTCTCCTCTCTCCTTTTGTGCAACAGAATTTCCGCAGCCTGGAGGCGACAGATGGCTCGTCTACCAGCTCCCAGCAGCAACGGCAGCAGCACAGTCAAAGGGTGCTCGGCTTCCAGCGACGTCACTCTCTCTGCCCTGTGACCCTCCCAAACTCCAAGTTCAACAGCAGCAGTTGTGAGATGACCGAGTCAGCCTGTTGGGGCCTAAATGTGACCTCCAACCAGCAGTGGAGCAGGGAGGGTCAGCTTCCCCGCTCCTCGCTCAGCCACATCCCCTTCAGAGTTGACCGCTCAGTCAGCATGATCGAGGGCAACAGTTTGGGAGGGAGAGAGGACAAAGCAGCCAACTTGTCCCCACCACTGCTACTCCCCCCACCTGGCCTATGCATCAGTAACACCTCCATCTCCTCAGCTGCTTCCTCCAGACCCACGCTGCCTCCACCACCACCACCACACATCTCCACTCGATACAAGACGGAACTGTGCCGCACATATGAGGAAAGCGGGGCCTGCAAGTACGGTGCCAAGTGCCAGTTTGCTCACGGCATGGACGAGCTGAGAGGCCTCAACCGTCATCCCAAATATAAGACAGAGCCCTGCCGCACGTTCCACACCATAGGCTTCTGTCCGTACGGTGCCCGCTGCCACTTCATTCACAACGCGGATGAGCTCAATGCCGGCAATGCTGCTGCGTCTCCACAGAAGCAGAAGCTCAGGCCTCCTCTGCTGCGCCACAGCCTCAGCTTCGCAGGCTTCTCCTCCTCTCCGCAGACCTTCCAGCCAGTAAAGGAGTCACAGCCTTGCTCCTTCCTTTTCACCAGGGCCTCCTCTGTCTCTCCTCCTCCGTCCTCTGTAGGAAGCCCTGAGCTCCTTTCCCCTCTCTTTCCCGAACCCGGCCCACTGAAGCATTACCCCTTCCCCTTCTCTGGCATCGGTGACCTGGCTGGTGACAGCGGTGATTCAGCTCTGCGCTTCTTCGCCGTGACCGATTCTGTCAGCGCCCGGTGTCCCACCTCAACTTTCACACCCAAAAGCCTCCCTTACCTCCTCCCCCAACAGCCTCCAGCCTCCCTGAATGCCTGTCCCAGCCTTCAGCGCTGCTCCTCAGCTGACTCCCTCTCTGAAGAGGGCTACACATCCTCCTGCTCCCTCAGCTCTTCCTCCAGTGGCACAGAGTCACCGAGCTTCGAGGGCCGACGACTACCCATCTTCAGCCGCCTTTCTGTTTCAGATGAGTAGGGAAGGGTTTTACTGTAGGGCTGAATTTAATCAGGGATATATAGTCTAATAGTTTTAACTCTATGTGGCCAGTATATGATGTTGGTCTTTTCACGAAGAATTAAGACATTGGGTTTTCTGTTCCCTCTTAAATCCAGCAGAGTACCTATCTTTGTGCATATTGCATTTTTCATCCAAGCAGTTGTAGCGCTGCTCAGTGTTCGTCCAGTTTAAGCTGACTTTTCCTTTTTTTTCTTTTCTTAAGCTTGTTTTTCATGCCGTTGTTACTGCTGTATACTGTTGTATACCCATTTTTAGGGACTACTCTGAGGGTTCTTCACTCAGCTCAGCATTCATCCTTGTGCTGTTCCTGCTCAGAGGGGAGTTCTGTGTGAGAATTCCCTGTACCCTTATTTATGAAGGAATTTAACATTAGTGCTGTTCGCTCTGTACTGTTGGGTTTATTTGCAGGTCAGTTTCAACAATGCAAGCCTACAGCACTTCTCCAGTCATATTTTGGGCAGTTTAACTGTAATTCTTTCCAGCTTCTTGTCCAAGACGGTTGAATAACTGTATGCTGCCACTGACTGATCAATTGATTGTATGTCAGCTACTTTAAATGCTTTAGCAACAAAATCTAGCCCAGGTGTAGGCATCCCACTGACTCTAGTTACCAAAGTTAGAGTTCTCCTAACCTACTAGTACTGCTAGCCACGGCAGGTGATACACAGTGTTATAATTATTACTATAGCCTAACACTTTTTTTAGCCATATTTATTGCTTTGTGTACGATTTATTGTTCATGTCATGTTTGCTTTGTGATTGTGTTTATGCATTCTTAATAATGCCTGAGAAATTATGCTTTACTTATGCATTCATTTTGTCCATCTGCTTGGTTTTACACTTTCCAGTAGCTTTAAGAAGGCTTGCGGAGAGGAGAGGGAAGGAGGACGTGAAACATTTTGGCATTCTGTATTTATGTTGCCTTACTGGCTTATAGGCCTGACAGAAATCAAGACTCGCTGAGCTTTCACGCCACAAGCAGTGCAGTGCCTTCTCCAGCATCCTCTGCCATTTGGTGTCGGTGTGAGCGCACAGCGAGTCTACTCTCCTCTCTGTTAAGCCTCACGTCCTGATTCACGTAACATTTTCTTCAACTGATAAATCCTGTTAAACATAAAGCAAAACAAGACTTTGATGTGAGCCAGCAGTGGCAACTAAAAATGTCGGTACATTATGAGATACACCAAAACCACCAAGAGAACGAAAACATCTTTTGTAATGTGTGAAAAGTGCGGTGATGTCCTGCACATGAGGACCGTTGTGTCTCGTGGTCAAAATTTTTTATAGTTTGTTTTATAGTTGACTTTAATCTATCCAAGTTGGTTTAATGACAATGTGTTTGGTCGACCTCTGTTGCACGCTAGCTTGCCAAGTCTCTGAGCGGCAGGTGAAATCACGCGAGTTCAAATAAAATTTAGGCCAGATTTAAATTTTTTTTTTGTTCATGAAAATTCTCTGACCTGTCCTGAGTCCAGAGAGGCTTCTTGTTGCTGTAGCTTGTTGCTGGCTTGACAGCGAGCTGTTTTTGTAACTTTTAACTTAAAGTCTTATTTATTTTGATTTTCAAAGCAGAACCTATATTGTGTTGTTGGATAATGCGTGTTTTGATTTACATAATTTAAGTGCATCTATTGTTTACATTCCATGGGTTATGTTGATATGCTAGCTCTTTATCTTAATATATATGTCCACCTTTATTTCAAAATAAAAGTCCTTGAAAAAATAAGAATTCTATCTTGAATTTCATTATACTTGTTTCCTTTTGTTACCATACCTTCTTAAGGTCAGAATCTAAGAATTAGGTCAATTATTTAATATGTAAACTATGATTACAAAAAGCAAAAAGTAGCCCATTAACCTTTCTCCCACATAAACACGTAAACTCTTACTTCACTTCACCAACATTTCCAGTAGAATTCTCACATCCATACATCAATCACAACAAAAAAACTTTAGTTTTTTAATCCCTTTTCCCATCTTTATATTCAAACATAAAAACAGGTGATGCAAATATTAAAGAGCTTTAGTGCTGAATAACACTCAGAAGAAGCAACTGGAAAAAGGCTTACACCTTCAGTGTTTGTTTTTCTGCATAAAATTTGAACAACTGAGGAGAAATTCCTCCTGAGTTAAAGGCAATGGCAAAAATAAAAGCACATGTTGAGCAGGAAATCAATAACTCAAATGTTCGTTTTTGGGCAAAGCTTTCCCACGAGCATCACTTTAAGATCCTGCCACTGTTTTTAGAGCTTTTACAATCATCTGTGTTTCATTCACAAACAAAAGGAACAAAGATTAACTCTTTCTCCTACTTGTGTTTAGGGAATCTCCCAGCCCTCCCCTCTGTGTGCGTGTTTATGTGTGGGAGTGTGTTCTGTGGGAAGGGGAGTGAGTTTTGTTGCAACTCGTCTGAACAGACCAATTTAGAGTGAGTGACACTGGGGAGAATGTTTGGGCAACAGATGCTCGAACAAAGACTTCCCAGAACACAATGGGGCACTGAGATACTTGTGACTGATTTCCATCTATTCACACAAAGTGGAGCAGAAGTTGAGGTCCTCCCCTCTCTCTCTTTCTCTCTCCGTCTCTCACTCTGTATATATGTGTGTGTATTAAACTATTACTGTAGGGAAAAAATGCCTGAATTCAAAACAATAAAGCAAAATATACAGAAAAAAATCAATACTGATCCATTTTTAATGAGATGATTACATACTTCTTTTTTCCCTGCACAACATTGTGCTGCCCCGGACCTCATATGTTCTTCATACAAGCTGTTATTATAACCTATGGTTAATATTAAAGGCACAAATGGCCACATTTTGATGATTAAAAAAAATAATAATAATATATATATATTTTTTTAACAATCCCATATTTTAATGATCACTGTAGACAGGGTTGAACTTTTCATGCACAATATGGCGAATTTTGTAAAATGTCTATCCGGTGTTTCGTAACACTAACCAAGTAGTTTTGATAGTAAAAGTTACCAAACAGTGAATGAAACACAAGTGCTGATGACACATGGCACTCGAATGATCCTAAATAGAAATCAGTGACAGAATTGATGGAAGTTATCTAAACTTCCTCTAATTCTAAGAGTTAAATAGTGATCACATTGACACTCTGGACTGAGATGCTAATGAGGCTAGAAGTGTGAAACGTTGTGTATGTAACGTACAAATACAGCAGTTTTATTTATCTTTTTGGGCATTTAAAAAAGCTGTCTCACAGACATTGTCTGCATGGCTCCAGAGTGGCAGAAGTAGTTTATAGAAGAACTTTCTTCCAGATAAAACTTTGCATATGCACTGCAGCTCCAGCGCTTACTTTACATTTTCCAGCTGAGCCCTATGTAAGAGCATAACTGTAACTGTGTGATACTGAGCATTCAATGGGTATTAGCCTGCCAGATCACATAAATTTAGTGTGATGATAGACGGAGCCCATTTGAGAATAGAGATCATAACTGTCCAGAAAACTGGGCATCGTGTGTCCTGCAGCCTACAAATACTTCCAGAAATGAAAACACACCTGACGGGCTCAACAGGGCCTGATTTGTGATTGTGTTCATATTTGAAAAGCACGGTGTGTTGGTGATACTTCATTTCCACATAGTTATCGTTGTCATCTTTTAAGTGGAAACACTCAACTCTGTCCTTTCAGACAGACTTGAGTCATTCTGGTGCATTATTGCAGCTTAAACCACAGAACCTGCTGCTACACCTGAATCACCTGGTAGAATTAAACAACTAGAATTAAACATGCAATCTCAGTCCAAGTTAAAAAAAATTGGTTTTTCTTTTCATTATTCCCGCTCACATTCTCAGCCTAGTCACATTCACATGTGGGTCATTGGCAGGGTAAAAAATAATCGTATATTGGATATTTTCTTATGTTTCTGTCCTTTAAAATTATATGGGGATTTCTCTCTCTCTCTGCATGTGTGTGTGTGTGTGTGTGTGTGTGTGTGTGTGTGTGTGTGTGTGTGTGTGTGTGTGTGTGTGTGGGCATTCAGCAGTGGGCTGGCTGAGGATTTCCCTCTGGTAAATGAATAACAGTAAAGTGAGGCAGGAGCAGGCTCCCACAACCCCCAGGGCTACTTACCATTCAATACCCATGGCTGTGTGTGTGTGTGTGTGTGTGTGTGTGTGTGTGTGTGTGTGTGTGTGTGTGTGTGTGTGTGTGTGTGTGTGTGTCTTCAAGACCTTAAAAAGGCCAAGGGCCATCCCTGTGCAGCCCCTCAATCCCTCCCGCCCCTCCTGGCCACGAAGCCCCTTTGTGTGTCCCTGCTTTCCGTTTTCAGTCTAACATCTGTATGCTAATGCAGCTGAATGGGAATAAACTGGAATCAGCCTGGGAGCGAGGGTGAGGGGTGGCTTCCCTGTGTGTGGACAGATATGGGTGGATAAAGTGATTTGGGAGAATTCAGCAGCAGGGAAGGGTTTGTGCTGAGCTTAGAGAGAAAAAGAAGAATTATTGGTTAACGGGGGAGCTTAGGAGGGAATGGATGGGCTTGGGCTGTTTCAAGGAGGTGTCCTAATAAGCAGATGGCTCTCATCAAATACCCTGAAATGCTCACAAAAATTAAACAGCAAACTTAGATAACTTAGAAGCATAAATACGTTTCACCTGTGATGCTGAGGCACAACTGTGTATTTTTAAGTTAAGAATGTTATTTGGCTGCTGGAACTGGACTGTGAGTTCAGAGGAACTGAGGGTCTCATTAAGCAAACAAATGGCTCAAGTCAAAAATCCATGTGGGAGGTAGATTTGCTCAAGTCATGTTGCTTCAGTTGCTTGAGACCTGACATTTAAACACCAGTTACTAAAGTGCTTTCATAACACTGAGAAATGTATGTTGACAATGGTTCTCGGTATTTACTTAGACTGCACGTGTAGTAGTAGTAGTAACCCTGTAAAGCTGTGACAAATGCAATTCTGCAGGCTTTCCTTACATTTTCACTGTCTCTAGAAGCTAGTGGTACATTGTCATTAAAGATGTTTGTCTGTCCACTATTTATCTTCTAAAACGGGAAAGTTTCCTTGAACTCATAAAAACTGGATTTAATATAACTTCTATATGATAAGAACAAAAGCGATATAGCAAAAAGATACAATTAACACTGTATTTCATGTGGCATAAAACAAGTCTGTAAAAAGCTGTTGCTAAACTGGACACTGGAAGACTTCCTGGTGTCTTTAATGAGCATTCTTTTTCCATTCATAAGTTGTAGGCTGTTAGATATTTAGAATAATCAACTATTTCATCCATTTGTGTTATGATCATTTTTTCATCACAAAATGCAGTCAGGGCTGGACAAAAAAAATTAGCCCTTGTGACCCATCACTACCCCTCTCTCTCTTTCTCTCACTCTCACTCTCTCACTCTCAGACTCAAAAGATTGCAGACTACAAACTTAACACACATCAATTCCAGTTCCAATTTTTCACCCCCAGAGTCCCTATATTTCGAAGCCTCTGCAGAATCAGAATCAAAATACTTTATTAATCCCTAAAGAAATGATGACAACCGGCATGCAGCCTGTTTCAGTTGCCCTGCCTTGATTCCATCTGATTCATACCTCTGTAACAAAAGATCCTTAAGTAATAGTATTTAAGATGCAAAACCTCTGAGGAACATTTCTAGCTATTAGCTTTAATAAACACAACAAAAAGTGTTTTATAGCATTTGTGACTTTTCAGTATATTAAACAAAAGTTTCCCTAAAAGTTCGACCAAAACATGCTGAAATCCACGGCACTGAAAATAAGAAGGCCAAATAAAAGGTCACTGCTTTAGTGTCCACGTTCCTTCATAACCCCAAGCATGTCAAAGTTCATAGTCATTTGTTCTCAGAGCCATCAGACTCTGGAGCTCAAACGGAGAAATCGATCCTCTAGTGTTCCTGTTTCTGTTTGTTTGTGTTATACCTCCTCACACATGACCTCCACAGAGAAGAAGCAAAGTTTTACTGCTTACTTAGAAATGCTTGAATGCTGGCCCCGGGTTATCCGTTAGACCTGGCACACTCTGGTCAGTGGGCCAACAGCTTTAAGTGGCCCCAAGATTCAGAGTTACAGGACTGTCCAGTTTTTATTAAGTTGCACATTGGAAACTTTGGAACAGCCTCCTCAAGTACTCAATAGTTTAAATGCATCACAAACAACATCTTTAGTAGGATTCTATTAATTTTAGCTGTATGTGCCTAATAAATGACGACTAAGTGAACATCTTCGAAGCAAGTGCTCATTTCTACCCGTAGACATAAACTCAACACACAACATTAAGCTAGAAGAGTGTTTTGGCAGCTCCCTCTACAGGTCCTCTTGCATTTTTCAAGATGTTAGGAGGTTAAGAAATGCCTTCAGTTTCTACTACTGCACTTTTCATTACATTATCTAAATTTTTATTTCGATTTTTTTTCTAATCCCTGCTGCCAGTATCTGTAGGCATTACTAACCAGTACAGATATTTTGGTGAATGCATTTTAATACAAATCATTTTAGCCAACAAATATCAAACCTGTACCTATAGTGTGGTAAACATACTGAGCTTGAAATCGGGAATTAGGATTCATTTACTATTCTTAAACTCAAAGCTACAACAGCATTCACGAGACAAAGAAAATGTCCTGAATTACAAATCATATATCTCAAGGTTTCCATGGTTATCTTTGTTGGTAGCGTTTTAAAATGAAGAAAGGGCAGCTGTCAGCAGATACTTAATTTCCACATTCAAGTCTGCAAAAGTGAAATGGAGAGACTTATTGGATGAGATGTAGGGAGGCAGTGCCATCTAGTGTACGCGTTAGTGAGGTACAAAATTATATGAGGGAGTTGGGGATCCTCTGTGTGTGCGTCATAAAAGCGCAATCATTCATCTTCCAACTGTATCTTTCTGTTCTGGCTTTAGAATCATAGGTTGTTTACTGATCTGTACTTTGTGAGTCATACTGTTGTGATACTGGGGAGAAAACGGTAAGGTTTGATAGACTAAACCATTACACACAAAACTTGAAAAACCTAAAGAGTGTGTGAGACTAGCTGTGTTGTTCAGCAATAAACTCATCTACAAATGTGTTAGTAAAGAGCGACTTGTACTTCTGTCCCATTAAGCAACGGTTTAACAAATTTCACTGCAAACTATAAAAGGAATCTGGATTTAAATGGAACATAGTAGTGATGGATTAAGTGCAGGAAACACTAGTATAAGGTGTCTATGGAACAAATCTCCTTCAGCATTCAAAATGACCAAAGTGAGGACTACAAGCGTTTCTCTCAGTTGGTTGTGTTCAGGGAAAAAATAGCTAAATACACTGAGACTGCTCCACATTGTTAGTGAGTTAACTCTGGATGTCTGTAGGTTTGTCAAACTTGGAGTGAACAAATGCAGAAAAAACAGTAAAAGATGCAGACAGTGAAAGTCTGGTTTATTTCATGAACACAGTGAAACTTTTTACAGTCCACAGAGCAAAGTAGCATACATGATAAATAGATACACATAACATGAGAAGTAAAACTCGTCGTCTTACCACATGTTATATTCTGTAAACCTAAAATAACCACAGAAATTAGAGTTTAGTGTTTTAAAGTCACCTATTAAAAACATGAGTCAACATTACTGAAGTGACACTGTAACGATGCTTCATATCACAGTCTTTATGATGATAAAACATGTTCTCTCATTAGCAGATGTCTGCGCTGTCACTTGTCATGAAAATGTCCTGAGCCAGGGTTCAAGCTTCCTCTTCAATTACCATTGATCATTAATAGCACGCACAAAAGATTTGTCGCATTATCCCCATAAACAAAATGCTTTTATAGAAATCATTGTGACACAAATATTTCGATTCTTGTTTCACAATGTGCACGAACTCAAATTCTTTAGTTTCATAATTTTAACATAATCTAACCCAAAAAGTGTTGGAGTTCATTTAGCAAAATTGAAATGGTAAAAGTGTATGTTTGTGTGGTCTCTTAAGATGATCCCAACCAAGAGTTTTTAGAGGTGAAGAACCAGCAGGAGAAGACAGAATCTTTTCCTTACAACTTCACCGTCTGCATCTCCACCATGTTTGATTTTACCAACATGCTGCAGGTACAGTGACATTTGCTTTCTTGCTTTCAGAAGACAGAAGAAAATAGATTTTTGAAACTTGTTTTCTAAAGTATGCAGACTAAGACAGGAAGAAATAAAAACAGAAAATGTATCTTTTCCCCAGTATTCCTTACAGTTATAATAATGATAAGCAAGACTTTTCTGCCTGCCTTGCATATTAATACTTACAGTTGTCTGAACCTTCTCAAATATCTGTGTTGGATTGTAGCTGGTACAGAGTCTTGAGATGCTGCAGTTACTGGGAGTGAACAGAGTGGTTGTCTATAAAACCAGCTGCAGTCCTGAAACACAACGAATACTGGACTACTACACACAAAAAGGTGGAGTATGGTATAGTTTTCTGTCTGAGTGTGTCTTTCCTAATGACCTCACATCACCAGCTAAAGACATTTTCACACAGTGAACACTGAGTGAAGTTGCCAAAATTTCCTCAGAACTAGGTGTGTTGATGATAAGCACATATTTCAGATTCTCCCATGTCTCCAACCTTTTCTGACCACAAAGTCTGATTTCCACTGTTAGTGCAAGTGAGTCTAGACAAGAAAAAGTTATTACCCTGTGTATTTTGAATTTGCTGTGTAGTACAGAGACCAGGTCATGTGGAGCTGTTTTGTGGCCTCAGTATTAAGACGGCATGAGTTCTCACAGGAAATATATTTCTAATGCTTATAATGCATGGTTATAAACTGAATTTATATTTGTGTGTAATGTGTTCCTCTGAAGGTTTTGAAAGAAACTGGCACTTACTGGAAACATTAAGATTGAGCCAAACTAAGTACCTAAAAGAACTGATACTTCTCTGTGGATTTATCTACAATAGAGTCTTTAACTTAATCAAGCAGTTCAGTTCTAATAATGAAACCTTCATGGAAAATGCATAAATTCTTGGATTATGTTGAAGTCCTTTTTTAAATCAAGTCAAAAAATACTAAATTGTTTTATTAAGGACTTTTTCAGTCATGCCACTGTTGCTGCTCATGTTACCCTCTTCTTCTTAATGAGACAAAAGAAACCAGGTCATTTTTTTGGTTTTCATGTATCTGCTTCACCTAAAAGATGCAGAATGTGTTTCACCAGTTCAATGATTTCAGTTTGTGGCTGGAGTTGTAGTAGTTGTAATATGCAGCTTTAATTACTGGCATTGAACCGCTTCAAATATCTTTTCTCAGATTTATTGGAGGTGATTCCTTGGTCTCTGTCTAGATATTTAAAAGTGTCTCGTTACTGGCAGCCTTCACTTGGTCCCGGTGAACTCCACTACTTTGGTCAGATTCCGGCTCTTAATGACTGCCTTTACAGATACATGTACCAGTCCAAATATGTGGCTCTACATGATATAGATGAGCTCATACTCCCCCAGAAAGTCACCAGGTATGTGTGTGTATTTTCATGTTTTATTTTGAAAATGGAAACTATGTGCTGTGTATCCTAAAACATGGAAAAACAAAATATAAGACAAAACAAGAACACTTTGTATAATTTTGGTGAGCTTGAAAGTCAGTATTTATCTTTTTTTTTTTAAGTAGTCTCAAAGAATAATTCGTCAGGCTTTTTGAAAGATATTCCAAAGCTCTAATTTGGATGTTTGCTGCCTTATATTCTGATCTCTGTCAAGATGATCCCAAAGTGCTTCAAATAATCTTGAGGTCCAAGATGTCGGGAGTCCAATTATTGATTGATAGCATTTAGAGGCGACCGTGGCTCAGGGGGTTGGGAAGCGTATCTGTAACCGGAAGGTCGCCGGTTCGATCCTTGAGCTCTCTGTCCTGGTCGTTGTGTCCTTGGGCAAGACACTTTACCCTCCCGCCTACTGGTGTTGGCCAGAGGGGCCGATGGCGCGATATGGCAGCCTCGCTTCTGTCAGTCTGCCCCAGGGCAGTTGTGGCTACAACTGTAGCTACCTCCACCAGTGTGTGAATGAATAGTGGTATTGTAAAGCGCTTTGGGTGCCTTGAAAAGCGCTATATAAATCCAATCCATTATTATTGTGTGTTTTTCTACCCCGGTATGGTTTTACTACGTTGGCCTAGTCTAGGACTTCTGTCACTACTCTCAAGTCACTACCGCATAGACTCTGTTTTCAAAAACGCCAAATGGCAGCCTCCACAAGCGGGATATTTAGCTTTATTTTTGTACAATTGGAAGAAGGGCTGTCGCGTCATCCATGTTTTCTACAGTCACTGACCGGGGCACACATGCACGCGCCTACGTCACCACGCAGCGCACACATGCACATGAACGCACACAGACTCGGATCACACAGGTAGGAGAGTGAGATGCAAAAATGACATATTTAATCCAAAAAAAGAAAGTGTTTTGGGTGAAATTCACAAGTATTTAACACATATGTTACACTTGCTCTGCCCCTTTTAGCTCATCAACCAAGGGACTGGCAGCAGCTGCCACTGAGGTAACTCAGAAAACAAAGAAAGATTAAATCACACATGCATAACAGTGGAAACTAAAATGTGTGCACTTATTTTAGAATATAGTGTTATGTGATTGTATAAGTAAATTAATTCTAAACCGAAATCAATTTTTTATTACCCTGTAAAATAAATCCTATATTTAAAGAAGGACACATGTAAGTGCAGTGTTATGGTTAAGCCTCTGTTGTAACACTGATGATCGGTAGATATTACCACTGTGTGGCAGAACATCAGGGACACTGCGCTGTGCTGTGCGCTGTGCTGGCCCAAGTAAAACGACTCCAGTGGCAGCTCTTAAATGTGTGCGCCAGGGTGATGAAAACAAAGAGGATCAGTCAAAAATGTTTGATTTTTTTTATTTTGCCAAAGCTTCTGTTCTTTGTATTTGTTTATTTTACAAGAAATATACAGAAAAGTAAAGTTTTTGTTTATCCAATTTTATTAAATGCAACTGTTTTTGCTTGCTGCCTAACTTCAGGAATAAAGTCATTTTTGGCGTCATCAATAGTAGATCAGTTTCCATGTTTAAAGGACTGCCATGGCACAGGATATGTATCTACACTTCAATGGACACACACAGCAACAATTAAAAAACCTGAATACTGGTCAGTTTTTCAATCAGTATACTGAGTGCCATTGTGATTATAAAAATAAATATACAGTTTGTATGGACTCAAATTCCATATCTTTAAAAGATGAATGTGTAACGTGGATTAACAGGTGTATTTTAAAGAGGGAAACCCTCCAAAAAATTAAAAAACGGACGGAGCAGTGGAGCAGCTTAAGGAATAAACGATATAAAAACTGTATCACTAAAATATAATTTATTATACAAAAATTAAACAATTGATCTCGCAGGGCTGCATCAGAGGGAACATTATCTGGATCATGCTTTTGCAACCTACAGTATAATTCTCTCAACCGCAAATGAAGATACTGTTTCACTTGGTTTCTGAGTGCAACTAAAAAACTGTGACCTTAAAACGGGTGGGGACACTCACCATATAAAGAATCTAAAAGAGAAAAGATTTTTTTGTACTTGGTCTCTTTCACTGGTTTCGAGAACACTGACCTGACGTTTAGCCTCACCTGCTAGCGCTCCCAACACAATAGCAACTTTCCTCACTTCAGGCAAGTCCTGCGATCCCAGTAGCCCCTGCATCTGCTCCTTCCAATCCTGATATTGCACATCCTGATCAGGCCCTTTAAATTTCGGCAGCCATGGGGCTCCGGGATATACAGGCATCATCATATTTGCTATTCCCCTGACTACCCCAACTGCTCTTAACTCTGCATCTAATGTCGACAACACCAGAAATGTAACGTGGATTAACAGGTGTATTTTAAAGAGGGAAACCCTCCAAAAAAAAAAAAAACGGACGGAGCAGCAGAGCAGCCAAGGGAATAAACAATATAAAAGCTGTATCACTAAAATATAATTTATTATACAAAAACAGTTAAAAATTTAAAAGGAATTAAAACAACCCTGCTCAGAGAGAACACACAATAAAAACTAATCAAACGTAAGCATTAAAAGTCCGGTGGGGTCCGCCACAACGTTAAAATCCAGGAAATCGGAGTGGGGCAAGGAAAAGCCCGGCGGCGTCACCAGCCGTCACCTCTGTCTCTCCACTCCAGAATACTAGAAGAGAGAGGGGCAGCGACAGTCACCGTTCTTTCTAGTGAGCCGGGTTACTGCAGCACGATATGTCGCGGGACTTACCCCGGATGGGCAGAGCTCCTAACTCTGCCCGCCGCTTTTCTGTATCACGCCAGCACTATGGTCTCGCCGTGGGAAGTAGAGCGCTGTCCGCTGCCAACTAATTCCCCACCATAGCATCCTCTGGCATCCAGCCAACAGCAGCACAGCTCACTCTGACTCTCAAGCACTGGCCGTCATATGCCCTCGCCACGTACTGCACACCAACCTGCACCAATGCCTTCTTCCTGCGTCTCCTAGCACTCTCTTCAAATCACCCCGGCTGTCACCTCTCAGGTGTCTCAAATTAGTAAAACAGGAAGAGCGGAGTCTCCCCAGGACAAATTAACAGATATACCAAAAACATTTTTTAGAGAAAAACAAGTGTGTATTACATTCGTGCCTTTTGTGAAAGTATATCTATCAGAAAACTGTCCTCAGACGACCCTCCTATTCTTACTAAGTGTGTGTGTACACATGCATGTGTTATATAAGAGCGTGCATGTACTTTAAAGGCCTGTGTACGTGCAGAACTGAACATAGAACTAAGGCAGGGTCCAGCAGGACCCACAGGCTTCTGAGTGGTTACAGAACTGTGAAACAGCTTTAAGCAAATAACATGAATAGTACAGAACAACAATAGACTGATTAAAGTACTGATAATCTGTGTAGATTAATGTTAACATAGATATGGTTCAAAGATTATTCTGTCAACTGGTTCAACAATGGTAAATGATTAATGATTGATACTTCTGATTATAACTGTGATCATAAGAATACAAAATAAAATATCTCCTGGTCACAATATACAAACCAGTGTAAATTAGGCTATCAGCTATCAACTAGACTCAGTCATGTTTGCATTTATGGAGATATGAAATATGGACTGTGCCTACAACCTCCTGAAAGAAAGAGGTGCGGTATATTTTTTAAAGAAGTTGTTACAAAGTAACATGAACTTCATTACCACAGGCGTGAGTGAGTCGAACGGTAATTTACGTTTTCTGTTTTTCTGCACACCATTCAAGTTCATTGCGTGACTCTCCCCTGGATGCTACCATGCTACCTGCCTTATTACATTTTATTCAGAGAAAGACTGTGGCAATCTGCAGAACCTCACATTCAACAGCAATTTCTAACAGAAATGTCTGCCCTACCTTAAGGCATATTGATTATTATTCATCTCACTTTTATTTATCTGAATTGCGGCGTTGTTTTCAGAGAGAAACACATCCGTAAAAGCTGCGGTTATATTGTTTTATTTGGTTAGCATACCGCCCAACTCAGCGGCTGCGTCACTGTTAAAATGTCCGCAAGGTTAGTAGATCATTAACAGAACATTATCTGTGCAGTGACGACTTTTTGTGTGAGTCCGACATTAGGCTAAATTAAATGTAAAAAAATAAATAAATAAAATAAATGTATTAAAAACCTATAAAAAATAATAATGCATGTTTTTATTTAGGAAAAATAAATAATTCATTGATTGATTCATTTTCCGCCTAAAGGTTAAATCAGCAGCCAATTGGACTTCCTCCTCCTCCTTCTCCTGTATGCAGCCTAGCTGACTTGCACTTCCTCCCAAGGAAAGACACTTCTACTACAAAAGAACAGGAATCGATTTTTCTTTCAAACAAAACAAAACAAAACAAAACAAAAAAAACAACTTATGCGCTAAACCGGCGGCAGCAGCTCTGACGGAATCTGCGGAGTCTGAGTGTGATTCGTTTACTTCTGATAAATGTTTCATGCTTCACCTGCTGAACAGGTGGATTTTATCATTGGATTTTAAATAATCTGCATTACAAAAGTAAGTAAAGTCTTCATTATTTTAGTAAGCAGTATTATTTGTTTATTATGACTGCCCATATCTGCATGTAGGGTTTAATACTCTTTTGAATAATTCATGTAGTTAGACCGAGGATGTAGTTGCGCCAGGCACATATTTTTCTATTAATTCTTTTGCTGAATGGTGGACAAGTTCAGTATGATACTTTTTGAGTAACCTCACAAACTAATAAGAAATAAAGAGCACAAAAAACTGCCTTTCCTTCTGTTCTTAGGTCAATTAACTTTGCCGTTTTCGGTGTCTTTAATATTCGCTTTATGGTTTTATTGTCTTGTCACCTTTATCAGCAACTGAGAGATACATCCGCTGGTGGCAGTTGTAGCTGCACCTGTACAAGTGCACGGGCATTTGTAGAGCTCTTGCACTGACTTAGGAACACTTTTCATGACAATATATTGCACTGATAACAGTAAAATTAATTATTTACAGCTAACTTTCAAAAATTCTTTGAGAAGGTTGTATACGGCGCTTAACAAATTAATTAGATCACCATTCAAAGAAAATCTTTGCCACAGCTACCTACATTAACAATTAATAACAAAATCATTTTTAAAATTTTCTGTAATGGTTAATCCATCAGCATGTACAGGCTGTTTGATGGAAATCTCATTTAAGTATTGCAAGATAATTATTGTTCCTATCCATGAATTTTCAAACTTACCGTTTAACAAAAAAAACCCCGCAAAACAATCGCTTTTTTTACGATTTATATGAAAATTCATAGTTATTTACATTTAGTCCAGAACAGAAAAATTCATTTTAGAGGTTGAATGTTATGCTGGATTAATTTCCCTCTTTGATGTATAAATAAACGGGTATAAATATATTGAAGGAAACGGCTTCCAGGGCCTAATCCGTGGATCGGCTTCCTCCGAGGCGTGGGCGTCTATCAGCAGAGATTGTACCTTCACCTATCAGCAGAGATTGTCCCTTAATCTGTAACACAGTCAAATATATTCTCAAGTAACATTCAAGCATGTCATTCAGCGTGTTAGTACGAGCTCGGGAGCAGCTTGGGAGAACAAGAAAACAGAGACTGCTTCAGGTTGTCTTCCCAAATCGACTCAACTTTATTCTCAAGTACAACAGTTAATACAGAGGGAAAAATTCATGAGTCAGCAGATTCTCAGTTTAAACCAGTACAGACCAAGATAAGGGAGCGTCTTCCTGCCCTTGGGTGAAGAAGCACCCTTTGTATAGTTTATCAGTTCAGCTACAATTCTGATTATCTCAGCGACATATTTTCAAGGCACGAAATAAAGAGTTCTTTCATTAGTGAATTCTGAAACAAACCATTTGGCCTTCAACAGGCGTCTCCTAAGAGATTTAGAAACTAATGTAGCTGAGGGAGTGATCTCTGTGGTATTTCAACCTTGTACCAGCCTGTGATTCTCACACATCAATTCTTGGGTCAAAGAGAAAAATAACTAAAACAAAGGGGCCTTATTGAATGACAGAGTTTTCCTGTATAATGTCACTATAAAACAATATCCAGTAAATGCTCCCATGGTACTAAAATACCTAACATATATGATTTCAGTTTTTCTTATTTGACCTTTAAATTTTACAACAGAATTTTTAGTTTCAAACAAGCTTTTGAAAGATTTGTTTTATTTGTCTTCTATTTCAAAGACACTATTTCAAAGACCCTTATGCACATTCCAAAATACATTTACAAAATGGTTTAATCTAAATATAATAGAGGCCCCGGGGCAGACCCAGGACACGCTGGAGAGATTATATCTCTCGGCTGGCCTGGGAACGCCTTGGTATTCCCCCGGATAAGCTGGAGGAGGTGGCTGGGGAGAGGGAGGTCTGGGCCTCTTTGCTTAGGCTGCTGCCCCCGTGACCCGGCCCCGGACAAAGCGGATGAAGATGGATGGATGGATGGATGGATGGATAATAAAATCAAGCATCCTGAGCGAGTTCTGCTGGGAAAAATATGAAACTCTGTGGAGGTCATCTATTTCTGTATTTTAAAGATGTTTAATGGTTGTACTATTATTAAGCAAACCTATAGCTAGGCCTACTGTTACCAGTAATGGCCTACAATTACTGTTAACCTAGCCTGAGAGTTTAGTAAACATGAGTCCACCTTTGCTCCCTAATTATACTAGGGTAAAGCATTCACTTCTCTGTCTTTAAGCTCAAGGTGTGTGATACACCAAAAAGAAGTAATAATGTGACATATACAGACATATATACACAGCACAATGGAAGATTTGAGAAGCCTTCAGTCTTTGGTTGAAATTACTATTGTATGACACAGCCACACTGTTAAGACTTTTCGTCTCCACTTTACGGTAACATACTGGCGCCACTATTGCCGTTACGGTAACTTGTAGTTCTGCAAGATGATTTTTTTGCTGCTGTGTATAATACTCTTGGACAAATTATGGTAAAGCACTGTAGCCTCTTTTATGGCGACAGTGAGATACAGTTATAGAATAGAATAGAATAGAATAGAATAGAATAGAATAGAATAGGTGTTGTATGAAAGGAGAGAAGGTTAGCACTCCCCTTGACAAGGATGGAATTGGCCCTAGTGGCCTGCAGCACACATATGGTTAAGGCATTGCCACCTACTTCGTGGCATCTCTAACCATGTTTTTACAAGACATAATGTGGATTGCACAACACTGGTCACTACATTCTTCATTTCCAGTTAATACTTGTACAGCTGCTGTTATTGTGTATATATTTATTTATATTTCTTTATACATTCTTATATAGTTCTATATTGTGTATTTTGTTGTACAGTTATTTTATTTTCAACTTTAATTTATATATTTTATCTTATTCTTTCCCAGTTAAATTTACCCTTCATTCTAATTTGTGTTGTACAGTTATTTCATTTTTAACCTTAATTTATATTTTATTCCTTCCTAGTTAAATTTACCCTTTTTAATTTTTCATATTTATTTCCTATCTTATTCATAGCCTTTTCCTTTTTTGTTTTCTTTAGGTCACGAGCAGTTGTCCAAGCATTTCACTACATATCGTACTGTGTATGACTGTGTACGTGACAAATAAAATTTGAATTTGAATTTAGAATAGAATAGAATAGAATAGAATTAGAATAGAATTCAACTTTATTGTCATTGCACATGCACAGGTACAGGGCAACGAAATGCAGTTTGCATCCATCCAGATGTGCTTTAGTGATATAGATATATTACAATATATATTAGTTATAATGTACATGGTATGAAGTATGTTGTGAATATTCTATAACTATAAGTATGTACAGGCTGTAGTGAGTACAAGCTATGTGCAGGCTATGAACAGGATATAAATATGAAAAACTATACAGAATATGAAATAAATAACTTTACAGAAATCGGAGATACAGCTATACAGAAATGGGAACTATGCAAGTTGTAAACAGTTGTAGGATTAAAAATTATCGAATGTACAGAATGATTATTTACACAGAGCTATACAGTAGTGCAGTTAAGATAAGTGAGGGTGTAGATAATTTCTACAGAGGCTATATAAAGTGCTAGTGGTTGTGAGTGGTGGTTCAGTCCATGTTATTATTGTGTGTTTGAGGGTACAGTTGTCCATTGTGTGTGTGTGTGTATGTTCAGTCCATGTGTTAACGTGGGTCAGATGTCAGGAGGCAGAGTTCAGGAGTCTGACAGCTGTGGGGAAGAAGCTGTTCCGGTACCTGGTGGTCTTAGTCCGGAGGCTCCTGTGGCGCCTCCCAGAGGGCAGGAGGGTGAAGAGTCCATGTGATGGGTGACTGGGGTCTTTGATGATTTTCCCAGCCCTTTTCAGACACCGCTTCCTGTAGATTCAATTCAATTCAATTCAATTCAATTTTATTTATATAGCGCCAAATCACAACAAAAGTCGCCTCAAGGCGCTTCATAGATACAGAGAAAAACCCAACAATCATATGACCCCCTATGAGCAGCACTTTGGCAACAGTGGGAAGGAAAAACTCCCTTTTAACAGGAAGAAACCTCCGGCAGAACCAGGCTCAGGGAGGGGCGGGGCCATCTGCTGCGACCGGTTGGGGTGAGAGAAGGAAGACAGGATAAAGACATGCTGTGGAAGAGAGACAGAGGTTAATAACAGATATGATTCAATGCAGGGAGGTCTATTAACACATAGTGAGTGAAAAAGGTGACTGGAAAGGAAAAACTCAATGCATCATGGGAATCCCCGGCAGCCTACGTCTATTGCAGCATAACTAAGGGAGGATTCAGGGTCACCTGGTCCAGCCCTAACTATATGCTTTAGCAAAAAGGAAAGTTTTAAGCCTAATCTTGAAAGTAGAGATAGTGTCTGTCTCCTGAATCCAAACTGGAAGCTGGTTCCACAGAAGAGGGGCCTGAAAACTGAAGGCTCTGCCTCCCATTCTACTTTTAAATACTCTAGGAACAACAAGTAGGCCTGCAGAGCGAGAGCCAAGTGCTCTAATAGGGTGATATGGTACTACAAGGTCATTAAGGTAAGATGGGGCCTGATTATTTAAGACCTTGTATGTGAGGAGCAGGAGTTTGAATTCAATTCTGGATTTAACAGGAAGCCAATGAAGGGAAGCCAAAACAGGAGAAATCTGCTCTCTCTTTCTAGTCCCTGTCAGGACTCTTGCTGCAGCATTTTGGATTAGCTGAAGGCTTTTCAGTGAGTTTTTTGGACATCCTGATAATAATGAATTACAGTCGTCCAGCCTGGAAGTAATAAATGCATGAACTAGTTTTTCAGCGTCACTCTGAGACAGGATATTTCTAACTTTAGAGATGTTGCACAAATGGAAGAAAGCAGTCTTACATATTTGTTTAATATGTGCGTTGAAGGACATGTCCTGGTCAAAAATGACTCCAAGGTTCCTCACAGCGTTACTGGAGGCCAAGGTAATGCCATCCAGAGGAAGAATCTGGTTAGATACCATATTTCTAGGCTTTTCAGGGCCGAGTACAATAACCTCAGTTTTATCTGAATTAAGAAGCAGAAAGTTAGCGGCCATCCAGGTCTTTATGTCTTTAAGACATTGCTGCAGTTTAACTAATTGGTTTGTGTTATCTGGCTTCATGGACAGATAGAGCTGGGTGTCATCAGCATAGCAGTGAAAATGTATGCTATGTCTTCTAATGATGCTGCCTAAGGGAAGCATGTATAATGTAAACAGAATTGGTCCTAGCACTGAACCCTGTGGAACTCCATAATTAACCTCAGTGTGTGAAGAGGACTCTCCATTTACATGAACAAATTGGAGTCTATTAGATAGATATGATACAAACCACTGCAGTGCAGTACCTGTAATACCTACAGCATGTTCTAATCGCTCTAATAGGATATTATGGTCGACAGTATCGAACGCTGCACTGAGGTCTAGCAGGACAAGCACAGAGATGAGTCCACTGTCAGAGGCCATAAGAAGATCATTTGTAACCTTCACTAAAGCTGTTTCTGTGCTGTGATGGTGGTCCTGTAGTCAGTAATGGTCTGGAGTCCTTGCCACATGCGTCGGGGGTTGGAGTTGGAGAAGTGTTCTTCTACCTTCTTTTTGTAATAGTGTTTGGCTTTTTTGATGCCCTTCTTTAGATTAGCCTTTTGTCGTAAATTACGTCAACAAAGTAACATCATACTGTGATTAAGAAATTTGTATACTACCCTTTATTCACACTATGTCACTGTAAGCCTGCTTCAAAGTAATAAACTGCAATATATTTACCAGTAACTTACCGTTATCACGCATTATCAGTACCAAAAACATCCATCTCTGTTAGAGGATACCGTGTTCCTACAGGCGGTCATTTACTGTTTAACACGTTGTAATATACGTAATATCAGGAAACATTAACATCCTGTAAGAGACTGGAGGGTTCCAATATATACACACACACTATAATTAATGTGCCCTACACCACTTTTTATTTCAGTTCGGATTTTCCTCTGCAGAAATACACATTTCCAAAATCAAACTGAAAAGAACTGAAAACACTTGTAACACTTGGAAGCACTTGTTACTAAACCATTTAACCCATGTATTTTCTCAGATGTTTGTACAAACAATAATGATATTATGTCATATCAATATCATGTCTGTCATGATATTGATATGACATAATATCATTATTGTTTGTACAAACATCTGGGTTTTCTTAGTTATATTTTGTAGGGCGTAAACCTACACCGTAAAGTGCCTTGGCATTCATTTTGTTGGCACCATACAAATAAACTTACGGAGCCCCTCTGATGACATGGTCCAAAAAATAAATAAATTGTACCACAAAATACTACTTCGTGGGCACGAAATTGGTATAACGTGCTCACGAAATGCTAATTTGTGGGCACAAAACACTTGACCGATAACTGGGATCCTTCCCAGGGCCTTGCAGTTGGCTGACAATAAAATCTATCCCGGCGTCCAGGTCATACTTACGTCTGTAAAGCAACTGGGCTCTCAATATCCTGTTTAAATGTCTCTCCGTAATAATGGTTCCTTGCATTGCCAGGCTTTTCAAAATGCATTTGTAGCTCATTCCCAGCCTAAAATCAAACTCAATCAGACTGTCTCTGTCCATGGTGTATAGGTTTAGCCTACTCTTATGCTTATGTCTCTACGCAGCTGTCCAGGAATTGTATCAATATGATGTGTGCACGTTATCTATTTCGTTGCCACAAATGCGTAATTCGTTGGCACGTTATACCCAATTCGTGCCCACAAATTAGCATTTCGTGTGCACGTTATACCAATTTCGTGCCCTCGAAATAGTATTTCGTGGCCACAAATAAGTATTTCGTGGGCACGTTATACTATTTCGAGGGCACGAAGTAGTATTTTGTGGCCACAATTTATTTATTTTTTGGACCATGTCATCAGAGGGGCTCCGTATAAACTGAATTGAAATTAACAGAAAATCAAGCCCCACACTTCTGCCTCTATATACACTTTGTCCAAAATACTTCCTCACACCACCAAATCAATGTACAAAGCAGGGTCCACAAGGACATGGATGAGCATGTGTGGTGTGAAGGAACATGACTGATTTGCACAGAACCCTGATCTTGCTTTGTGGACTGAGTTCATTGATTTGTAGGGTGAGCCAATACATGTGACAATTAAAGTGTAAGTACAAACTCAAGGTCTTGCATTGAAAAGTTGTAATACACTATATTTTAAAGTTTGTCACAACTTCTACCCTTAGTCCTCCCACTACCAATGAAAGATTAATGATGTTATATTTAGTGTCTACTTTTGTTTATGTTTTCCGTGTTAATTATCTACCAGACAATGTGAGCCCAAAGTGGATGACCAGGAAGGGTGCATCTCCTTCCCCAATAAACCTTCTACAGATAAACCCTCCTCCTTTGGGGGAGGTGATGGTACCCGAAAATGATAAAGTAGATGAGGAGTTTAAGCCATTTGTGTCAAATGGTTTTGTTTCCTTGATAGGGGAAGATCGGCGGGCTCCTGTCAGTATTTTGCGAGACACTGGTGCGAAACAGTCGCTCATTCGTGAGGGGGTTTTACCGTTTTCAGCTCAATCCTATTGTGGGGCTGATGTGTTAGCCTGGGGAGTTAGGATGTGTGTAATACGGGTTCCTTTACATTTGGTGCAGCTTTCGTCTCAGTTTTTGTCTGGTGAGGTTAAGCTTGGGGTGCGACCCCAGTTACCGGTTGCAGGTATTGACATCATTTTGGGAAACGATCTAGCTGGCTGCACAGTTTTTCCGTCGCCAGAAGTAGTTGATATACCACTTACAGATAATAGTGGTTTCGCTTGTGCCACATCAAATGCTGTTCCTTTGTTTCCTGTGTGTGCTGTGACACGTGCGCAGGCACGCAAACAGGGTGACTTGGTGGATCTTAGCGACCTTTTCTTAAGCGCTTCAGACCCACTGAGCTTGCGACCCGCCTGTGAAGGTACCCCTGTCTCTGTATCACTTCAGCCGGATAGGAGACTATGACTCTGTCAGTAGATAAAGACAAGCTTATAGAAATCCAAAAAAATGATGAGAGCTTGTCATCTTGTTGGGCGTATGTGACAGAGCCTAAGAGTGGGAGATCTGCGTCCTACCTTATTGAGGATGGGGTGCTGATGCGCTACTGGACTCCCAGTTCTGGCTGCACCCATGAGGGAGTGCAGCAGATTGTTGTTCCGCAGTCGCTTCGTCCCCAGGTCCTAAGCTTGGCACATGACCACATTATGTCCGGTCACTTGGGAATCACAAAAACATATAACCGTGTCCTCCGTTATTTCTTTTGGCCTGGTCTCAAATCTGATGTGGTAAGATTCTGCCGCTCGTGTCACACGTGTCAGCTTGCTGGTAAACCAAATCAGGCGATTCCCGCTGCTCCGCTACAACCCATCCCGGTTGTTGGGGAACCTTTTGAACATGTCATTGTTGATTGTGTGGGTCCTCTTCCTAAAACACAGTCCGGAAATCAATACCTACTTACCATGATGTGTATTACCACTCGTTATCCGGAGGCCATTCCACTACGCTCATTAAAAACCCGTGGGATTGTGAAAGCATTAGTTAAGTTTTTTTCCACTTTCGGGTTGCCTAAACGCATCCAAACTGATCAGGGCACAAACTTTATGTCTAAAATCTTTGCCCAGGTCATGACAGAGCTCGGTGTCACTCATCACACTTCGAGCGCATACCACCCGGAGAGTCAGGGTGCATTAGAAAGGTTCCATCAAACCCTAAAAAACATGCTTCGCAAATTTTGCACAGAGTCTGGCCGTGAGTGGGATGAGGGGGTGCCACTACTGTTGTTTGCCGTCAGGGAGACATGTCAGGAGTCTTTGGGGTTCAGTCCAGCTGATTTGGTTTTTGGCCACACGGTGCGCGGTCCGTTACGTCTCCTGAAAGAGAAATTTCTCTCAGATAGTCATCGGCCGAAAGAAAATATTCTGGACTATGTTAGTTTGTTTAAGGAGAGGCTACATAATGCCTGTGCTTTGGCTCGTGACATGCTAGCAAAGGCTCAGGTTAGAATGAAAACACATTTTGATAAGAAGTCTGTAGTACGGTTGTTCCAGTCAGGTGACCGCATGTTGGTTTTCTTGCCGGTTGTTGGTTCTTCCCTGCAAGCAAAGTTTTCTGGTCCGTATGTCATTGAGCGCAAACTAAGTGAGACGGATTATGTGGTGTTAACCCCTGATCGTAAGAGGAAAAGTCGCGTCTGTCACATCAACATGCTGAAGGAATACATTGATCGTGACCGCTCTAGTTTGGCACCTGTTGTGTCACCTATTGTGTCGGTATCCGTTTCTCAACCCTTGTACAGTCCCGGCGATGACGGGTTGGATGACAGGCACACCTCTGTTTCGGGTGCGCGTCTTGGGAACTCTGAAATCTTGGCTGACTTGGATGCCTATTTGGCGCCCCTGTCTGATCCCGCTAATTCTGATGTCCGTGAGCTCATTACAAACTACTCTGCTCTTTTCGGTGATATCCCCACTCAAACGCATGTATTAAGTCATGATATTGATGTGGGTGACCATAAGCCCATAAAGCAGCATGCATACCGGGTAAATCCCACTAAGCGGGCCATTATGCAGCAAGAAGTCCAGTATCTTCTTGACCACGGTTTTGCTTTCCCCAGTAATAGCTCTTGGAGCTCACCATCACTTCTCGTTCCAAAACCCGATCAAACTCCCCGTTTCTGTAATGATTTCCGAAAAGTAAATGCTGTTACGAAACCCGATTCGTTTCCTCTCCCACGTATGGATGATCTGGTCGATCGTGTGGGTTCGGCAAACTTTGTAACCAAACTTGACCTCTTAAAAGGGTACTGGCAGGTCCCCTTAACTCAACGCGCATCAGAAATCAGTGCCTTTGTTACACCCGATCATTTTTTGCAATATACCGTCATGCCGTTCGGGTTGAGAAATGCCCCCGCCACATTTCAACGACTGATGAACACTGTGTTACAGGGAGTCGTAAATTGCGAAGTGTACCTGGATGATATAGTGGCTTATTCCTCCACCTGGACTGAACACCTCAAGATTCTCAGGGAAATATTTGACCGGTTGCATGATGCCTCTCTGACACTGAATCTGGCTAAGTGTGAGTTTGGAAAGGCGGTTGTAACTTATCTAGGGAAACAAGTAGGACAAGGTAGAGTCCTCCCTGTTGCTGTGAAGGTGCAGGCAATAGTAGACTTTCCAGTTCCACAGACTCGCCGGGAGCTGCGGCGTTTTTTGGGCATGGCAGGTTATTACCGTGGGTTCTGCAAAAACTTCTCTGAGGTAGTAGCCCCGTTAACTAGTCTTGCCAGTCCAAAATCGCCATTTGTGTGGACAGAGAAATGTCAGTTCGCTTTCGAAGCTGCTAAAGCTCTCCTTTGTAGTGCTCCGGTGTTGGCCGCCCCTGATTTTACACATCCGTTCAAGCTTGAGGTGGACGCCAGTGTTTTGGGGGCAGGTGCAGTGCTCGTGCAGGAGGATGACAATGGCATTGACCACCCAGTCTGCTTCTTTTCTAGAAAATTTCTAAAACACCAACTGCATTACAGCACGATTGAAAAGGAAGCCTTAGCCTTGCTATTGGCCTTGCAGCACTTTGAAGTGTACCTGGGATCTAGTCCTGTTCCAACCATTGTGTTCTCTGACCATAACCCTCTCCAGTTTCTATCTCGGATGCAAAACAGCAACCAGCGCCTTATGCGTTGGTCCCTACTCCTTCAGGACTTCAACATTGAGATCCGATATAAAAAGGGCTTAGAGAACGTTATGGCTGATGCCCTCTCTAGGGCTTAAATCAAACATCTTTGTGTGGGGTTGGATGTTTGATTTTTTTTGGGTGGGGGAAACTGTTATGACCCAGTGATGTGTTTGTTGGTATGGTGCATCCCACCGGAGGATGGTTGGTGGTATTTTCCCTTTTCTTTCTTTCTCCCTCTCCTAGAAGGTGGACACCTAGGCGTGGCTGCTACGTATCCGGGTGGAGTCTTTACCTACCCTCGGACTGGATAATTGATGGACCACCTCCAGTACTTAACGTCCGGATGACAGACACCTGGCAGTGCTTTTGGGGGAACCCCGTTGACTCGATCACGGAGTTGTGTGTGTTGTTATTGTAGTGCAGGCTGGAGTATTCACGTGTACCTCTAGCCTTGCCATGTAAATAATTGTAAATAGGTTAACAAGTGGCGGTCTCCTGGGCAGCAAAGCTCTCGATGGGTCGAGATAGAAACTTGGCCCCTGATGAGAAGCGGTCTAACGTACGCTGGGACGACGAGAGCGTCTGTCGGTACTATTTGTGTGGCTTCTGCCCTGCTGAGTTATTCACAAACACCCGCTCTGACTTGGGTCCGTGTGAGAAAATCCATGATGAAAATCTTCGAAAAATGTATGAGAAAAGCTCTCGCTTCATGAAGGAAGGTTATGAGCGAGATTTCTTGCGCTATCTGCAGTCACTCCTGGCAGAAGTGGAGCGGCGGATCCGCAGAGGGCATGCCCGGCTTGCGCTTTCCCAGGCTCAGCAGAATGCAGGGGGCCCTGGTCCATCAGGAAAGAATGAGGAGAAAGTCCAGGTTCTAACAGAGAAGATCGAAGACCTGGTTGTGCAGATTGAGGAACTGGGCTCTGAGGGCCGAGTGGAGGAGGCCCAGGGAATGATGAAACTGGTGGAGCAGCTGAAGGAGGAGAGGGAACTACTCAGCTCCACCCCCTCGACCATCGAGAGCTTTGCTGCCCAGGAGAAACAGATGGAAGTGTGTGAGGTGTGTGGGGCCTTCCTCATTGTGGGCGATGCACAGTCCCGAGTGGACGACCACTTGATGGGGAAGCAGCACATGGGCTACGCCAAGATCAAATCCACTGTAGAGGAGCTCAAGGAAAAACTGCACCGTCGCTCTGAAGACCCTCAGGGTGAAAACCCAGCCCTCAAAAGAGAACGAGAAGAGCGGGAACGGGAGAGGGAGGAAAGGGAGAAAAAGCGCAAAGAGGGGGAAGAGAAGGAGAAGGAGCGCGAAAAAGAGCGAGAGAGGGAGAGGGAACGAGAGAGAGAGCGAGAGCGTGAAAGGGAGAGAGACAGAGAAAGAGAGAGGGAGAGAGAGCGGGACAGAGAAAGAGAGAGGGACAGGGAGAGGGACAGGGACAGAGAGAGGGATAGGAGGGCACGTTGAAGCCACCATGCAATCAGACCCAAGTAGATTCACTTTTCAGGACAGTCAGCAGCAAAATGCTGAAACCAGGCCACCTGCTAGACAAAGACAAGGACCTCGACGGCACAGGAACCGCAGAAGAGGCCAGCTGATGGTGGCTAATGCTCCATCTCCCACCCTTAAATTTGACACAGACTTTGATTTTGATTCCTCCAACGCGCAATTCATTAAGGAGGCGCTTGAGAAGAAGTTACAGGAGAGGCTGAATCTAAAAGATGGGAATTCTGAGGGAAGGGAAAAGGAGGGGTTGCAGCTGAGTTCAGGGGAGGATCATTTTGGTCCAAAGTGCTACTATGACAAAGCAAAGTCTTTCTTTGACAACATCTCATCTGATAATGGGCTCAGACTGACATGGGCAGAGGAGCGAAAGCGCAATCTGGAGACTTTTGGTGTCCCTGGGCGGTTCCTGAGGGGCCAAGGATTCAGAGGTGGACGCCAGTGTTTTGGGGGCGGGTGCAGTGCTCGTGCAGGAGGATGAAAAAGGGCTTAGAGAATGTTATGGCTGATGCCCTCTCTCGGTCTTGAATCAAACATCTTTGTGTAAGGATGGATGTTTGATTTTTTTGGGGGGGAGAACTGTTACGACCCAGTGATGTGTGTGTTGTGTTATGCTTCCCACCGGGGGGGATGGCTGTGGGTATCTTTCCCCTTTTTCTCTCCTAGGAGGTGGAAACCTGGGCGTGGCTGCTGGGTATCCGGGTGGAGTCTCTGCCTGTCCTGTGTGGATCCTGTGTGGATAATTGATGGACCACCTCCGGTACTTAAGGACTTAACGACAGCCACCTGGAAGCCCTCCCCGAGCCTCCACCACTCGACCAAGAACCTGTGTGATGATCTATGTTAGTGCAGTGTAGAGTTTTGAGTGTATATCTGGTTGGGATGTCTACTTGGTTGTAAATAGTGTAAATAGTATATCTGGGTGGGATGGCTATTATGTTGTAAATAATTGTAAATAGATTGTCAAGTAGTGATCACGGGTTGGTTCACCTGATATATCACTGTCACTGCCGCAGCCTAGTAGGCGTGAGAAGCCGGTTTCTTTTGTTGAGCAAGTTTTCTCCTGTTTTTCGTTAGATAGTTAGGTAAGTGACTTGTCTTTTGTTTTGGCTTCTTTTTATTTTTGGTGTAGGGAAGAGTAGGGATTGTTTTATAGGGAGTTTTGTTTATTGTTTTGGCATTGCTCACTGCCGATGAAAATAAATGGCTGCTTAAATACTTGAAAAAGGTGTCGTTGTTGGGGTTTGTGCGTGGGTGGGAAGTGAGTGGGGCAAACTATTTGTTACGTTTATTTACTTGCCGGGACCAGAACGTAACACCTGGTATGGAGAAAAAAAACAGAAGAGAAAGCAAACAAAAAAAGAGCAACATAATAAAAAAACCAGCACCATCACAATAAACTAGCTAGCAGTAGATAACAGTAGATACTAAATATTAAACGATATTGTACAGCTCCGGCGACACAACAGCCAGGACCCAAGCCCAAAAGGCCCAGCCAGCACCCCAGACTGGGGGCGGAGCACACCCAGACCCCCAAACCTCCACGCGCATCCCGGACCCTCCCAGGGGCAGCCAGGCTACCAGGCCAGTAACCAACGTCCACCAGCGCAGACCCTCCCCCATCTCCGCTGTATGCAGCCACAAGGAAAACACCATCTAAGAGCCACCAGAGCCCCTAACCAGGTCATGGCCACATCCCCCAGGTTAGTCCCTCTAGGGAAACGTCCCTAGGGACTCCCCAGACGCCCTAAGGCCGTCCCTACCCCCATATCAACCACAATAGTGAAGGCAGGACCAAACCATGACCCCCCACCCCCACTAGGTGATGAAGCCGATCAAAGGAGCCCAAAGGGATTGATCAAATGTGATGGCAGAGGCTGTATCAAGACTAATGTGATCTATTAGATGGTTTTTATATTGGTTAAAATTAAGATTATTTTTATTTTTTCAGTTAATGAGGACCATTTTCTTGGCTATGCATAGGGCCGTAAAAACAACGTGGGCTGTGTTTATTTCTGCAGTGACTTCATCCAAGTTGCCCAGCAAGCATACTAAAGGGGAGGCTGGAATGTTACATTTCAGACACTTTGATAAGTCTTCACATATCTCACGCCAAAATTTCTGAACTGGTGGACAGAACCAAAGAGCGTGGATGTAATTGTCCGGTGTATTTGCTGTGCAGTGTGAGCAGTTGTTGGAAGGCGTATAGCCCATCTTGAACATCCTGTGACCAGTATAGTGCACTCTGTGTAATATTTTGTATCGTATTAATTGCAAACTGGGATTTCTGATCCATTGAAAGGTTTTTAAGCATATCTGAGACCAAAGGATTGGGTCTAAGTTGATTGATAAATCTGCTTCCCATTTTGCAATAGGAAGGGATATTGATTCATCTATTTTACAAAGTGTTCTGTATATTTTAGACAATAATTTGGGGGGTTTTAGACTAAAAAAATTGTACCACACTTGGTGGTGTTTGTAATTCAGCTTCACTGGGATTAAATTTCTTTTTTACTATGGATTTAATTTGTTGATATTCCAAACATCGTTTCTTGTTGATCCCATATTGTGCAACTAGTCTGTCAAACGAAATAAAGTCTGTTCCTTCCAATATATGTTCCAAGTATTTAATTCCTTTGCAACTCCAATCTGGAAAGTTTATCATATTATTGTTTTGTAATATGTCCGGATTGTTCCAGATAGGTGTACGTTTGCATGGGATTAATGAAGACTCTGTCATTTTTAGAAACTCCCACCATGCTGTCAGAGAAGAGCTGATGCTGATGCTTTTAAAGCATTCATGTCGTTGGATGTTTGAGCTGATAAATGGTAGGTCTGAAATTTCTAGGTTATTACATAGTGCCTGTTCTACATCTATCCAAGGTTCATCTAAGAGGGTGTGTTTAAACCATCTAGAGATGAACTGAAGCCTGTTGGCTAAAAAATAGTGATTAAAGTTAGGCAGATTTAATCCTCCTTTGGTCTTTTGTAGTGTTTTTAAGCTGATACGTGGGGGTTTATCTTTCCAAAGGAATTTAGAAATATACGAGTCTAGAGATCTGAACCAATCTTGTGATGGCTTATTTAGGATCATTGAAAATAAATAGTTTAATTTTGGCAAGACCATCATTTTTATAGCAGCAACCCTTCCCATGAGTGATATGGGTAAAGATTTCCATCTAGCCAGATCGCCTTCTACTGTCTTTAAAAGTGGGATGTGGTTTAATTTCATAAATGTATAAATCAAGCCCTTATACAGTGATAGGTTTGTAGCATAAACCTATTCGCTGGAACGTTCAAGACAATTTACTACACAGCAAAAAGCAAGACACAAGTAGGCAAAGTTCTTTGTGTTACTCATGCATGAGGGAGGCCTGTCTGGAGCCAAGTGTCGTTCCACCCACTTGACCTCTGTCAGACTCTCAGCCAGATTCCCCGTAGCACTCCTTTTATTGTGGTTACATGAATATGCATAGGTTCATTAACATATAACATCTTACATAGGTATACATGTGAACAAAGACTACTGTGTGTGTGTGTGGGGGGGGGTCAGAGTGTGACCCCATAAATGACTTCCCTAAACGACTTCCCTAAACCTGCTGGTCTGGAAGTCCAACAGTTCATCTAAACAAAAGGCACTTAGCCTAAAACAGATATAGATACGTTTATCCTACCATAAAACAATAAAACAAGGTACGACCTCTTCCCATGCTCCCAGGATGAAGGTGTGCATTCCAGTGCTGAATACTTTTGCAAGCCGCTGTAGTTGATGGTCATGTTGTTCTCCTGTTTTGCAGCTTTGTTTGAGTCTGAATTGCGTCGTAAACTGAGAAAAGCAAATCAATATTTTCTTCTTCCTGTTATTTAATGGTGGTTGGCAACCAGCGAAAACCATGTTACATTATCACGTATTTCCAGGACATCTCTCCTGAACCAAGCCGAAGTGGTGCTACAAAGAAATTAGTTCTTAAGGAGAGTGCATTTAATAGCAGTCTGGCCTGCCACAAAATGCACTGCTAAAAATACAGTTTCTGCTTGTCCCAGAATTTATTAATTTTGAGACTGAGGTAGGACTGAGGCTGGTTAGTGGTCTAGGTTTCATGGATGTGACACCTTAACTTGTGTAAAGTGACCACCAGAGCATATTCTGAGACTTTTGTCTAGTTCACTGTAGATAGGCAGAGGTCTCTTAAAAAGTACCACCTTATACAAAACAAATGAAGTTCCAGTATAAGAAAGAATAAGAAGAGAAAAAAGCAACACTCCGCTAAATGAATAAATTTTTAAACATTACTCTAAATGTCACATATAGAAAGAAAATCAGTCTTAGTTGCTGGCTTTACAAAAAATAATTATACTTTAACTTCATATCATGAAGTATACTTCAAGTAAATTTCCCAAGTATACGTTACCTAGTAAGTATACTAACAAATGCTTCTTGGGACTATATTGGTCCCTGTTTTAGTACATAAAAGTATACTTGAAATTAACTTTTAGATGTACCTTTCGTTCACCATAAATGCACTAGCATAACCTTACAACTATACTATTAATTTACCTTTTAGTTTATATTCAACTAACTTCTGATTGAAACATAGTAATTAAAATGCAGTTTAAGCTCAATGTTCACATGTAATAAATCCCTCCATTCCCCAGACAGTCAAATAACAGTTCAAACTTTCAGAAGACTTCCTTTGCAGAGAACTACACTCATAGTTCAAGCACCAGGATTTTATTTCAAACCGGTGAGAAATTTTTTGAGAGTTGAGGTTTATTAGCTATTGACCCTTTTCACTCACAGTTTGAACAATTTCATTTTTTAAATTAATGTTTTACCCCACTTACTCTGTTCA